>NC_138221.1:46584127-47116627 GCF_964197995.2 Scardinius erythrophthalmus
GGTTTCCTCTCCCAGAGCAATGTGGAATGGTACAAAAGAGGAAGGAAGGGTTAGAAAAGCAAGAGAGCATTGGAGGGAGGGAGATGAAGAGAAATTGCTACATGAGTCTACTAAAACTGCGTTGTTATCATTTATTCATTCATTCCCACTTTGCAGGAAGTCTGGAAACACTTTGCTTTGAAGCCAGAGGGGTAAAGAAAATTACTGTTATCTTCCAACAGGTTTTAAAAAAACCAAAACACACCATCCTTACAGAAAACAAAAGCAGATTAGACTCCCGATGACATTGCAGATAAGACCACAGGCATGGGGTTGATACAGTGAGTGAGAGAAAAAAGGAACGTAAAAGAATGAGAGGAAGAAAAACCACAACTGCTTCATTAAGAAATTACTCTAATATCCTATTGGTTATACTTAATGGATTTACATCCCTTGTCAATAGAAGTGTTCAAATTCATAGCCTCAGTAGAGAAGAAAAGGATTAGCCATCATTTTTATTTTACAATTAGTCTCAGTCACATCTATCAATTTCAGGGGAATAAGGGAAGTTGTAAGGCAGGTTTCCATTGAGTAAAGAGGAAAGACGGGAAAACTTCAAAAGAAGGCAGGGGACTGTGGAAACTACAAATGCTTTGTACATAACAAAATGTTAAATGTGCCTCATATTTGCCTGATATTCTCAGTTTATCCTAAATGGCTTTTTGAGGTATATTTAATATTTGCAGCATCTGATATAAAATTGATATTTAGGCTGCTATTGAAACCAGACTATAGATATATATAGTTTATATTTAATTAGTTTCGAAATTTTCATATGCGTTTTTTGTGTGTGTATTTTATATATAAAAATGCAGAAAAATGAAACCCGATTCAATTTTTTTACGAGGCAGTGCGTAAACGTGATTGACACAACCTGAGGTCGTATTTATTTTTTAACGTGAAAATTTCGGACGAGAATTTCGCACTCAGTGTGCAAGGACCTTAAGAAGAGAAGAAAATTTGCTTGGTTTACCAATAGTTTGACATAATTTATTATAATTAAGTACTGTTATTATAAACAACAATAATAATTCCAATTATTATGATTATTATTGTTTCCTTTAAAAAATAAATCAAGCAACATTGCTTAATCTGAATGCATTTTTGATGTGTAGATGACTGAATTTTCAGTTTGAAGCTATAATTGTCCTGTTTAAATATTAAAGGACAAATCAGTTTTAAAAGTTGCATTTGGAGATGGATTAGATGGATCAGAGATAGTTAGGATCCCATGACAGCTCTGATTTCCATTACACAGCAACTGAAACATCTGATTATATTTATATATCTGTATATTTAAACACTAGATTTGACACTGGAAAACGGGCCAAAGAGCCGCAATACTGAAGCAGTTCCAAACAAAAAATAGAGGAATTTTATTCGCTATAAAGTTTTATCCATGTACATTCTCACTAAAATGTGTCATAATGTGTATGGTTTGTGTGATGTTTATTTGATCCTGCGTGTCTTCATCTTCTGCCAGATTCTTAAAGAATGGAGGACACTGCTTCCAGCTATTTTGAGATTTGTCATCTTTTGCAGACTTTACAGCAACTTAACCATTAGCCTACAAACTGGCAAACCTAAATAGGCCACCGGACATTGCCTGCGGGACAAAACGAATTGCATCATTCTTCATTGGCTTGAATAATTTCACCTCAGGGCTGAGGACAGAACCTCAGACCCATCTGCTCTCTGCTGTAGATACAGGCAGTGACCTGAGTGACTGCTGCTGATCTGTGGTGTTGACACATCTCAACCTAAGACACCTGACAGTTATGTAGTGAATGCCAGGTGTCTTATGTATGAACAGTCAGCGATATTATCATTGTCAGTACTTGCCTTATGATAACACACATTTGTGAGTGCTAGCTGCCGTTTTTTAGAGGTTATTAGGACCTGTTGTATCTTAGGATGGCCTCATTTGTCACGCTTTATCATGTCCGCCAAAGCGGTCTGCAAATCCGCTTGAATGGATCAAACTGGTGGAAATAGACTAATTACAAGTTTAAAATTAATCCACTCGAACATCATCGCTTTCAGTCACGTCCGTGAAATGAAATGACAATCTGTGAGCCATTTTTAGAGGCCACGCAGATTTTAGATTAAACCACTTTGCCTGTGACCTTTATTACGTGCAGCATTTTACAAGGATTTATAGACTAATAGTCAAAAAAGGTGATTATTAATGATTGGCAAACTACAAAATAACAAAACAAAATATGCTTTTTTTACTCTATTATTGTAGTTTTTTAGTACTGAAAATTTTTCAAATTGTTTCGTAAAATGTATTTGATTTATTTTACTTTTTGATTTTTGGTCAGGAAAAAAGGGGTCATCATTTTTCATTTGAGGTCATCTCTTCTGCTTTGGGACCGCTTTCTGTTGTCTGTCATTCAATGACACTGCGACCTGATCTAGTCTTTCTGCTTTCCGGTTTAAACTGGACATCTAGGTGTTGTGTGAATTGTCTAGACACCAAACACAGCTGCAACCTTCAAATGTGTACGTATGTAATGGCAATGCAATTATTGCCATTTTGATGGATGTCACTGAACATTGACCTTTCCGGTTGTGTGTGTCTGTGTACATATCCATGTAATCATTGCATTTTATTATAGATTTTCATCTGTAATGTGTGATTGGACAGGGGCTTTTGTGGCCTTTATGACATGATTGGACTGTGGCAATTCCACCTGGCTTGTGTGTGATTGGACAGTGACCATACAGGTTCCTGGGGTCCCTGTTGTGGGACAACGCTTTTCCTGGAGCTATTGATTGAGACCTGGGCAGCAGTCAATGGAATGTCTGAGATGGGTTTCATGTTCTGTTGGCCGATTGTTTCATGTCGGTGTCACTTGCATGGATTTTACCACCACATTATTCTGTTCCTGCTTTTTTTCAGGACGCACAGCCTATAATACCCCAGAGCGTCAGTGTAGTTTTATTACAGTATATCAATTGTAAATTCATATCCTCTAGAAATTTACACTAGCATCAAGATGCTTTTTCTGTCTAGACTTCAATGCCACATGTTATATGCCCTTTTCTGTGACTGACTTCCTTTTCTTCTCAAGCTTTATAGTCTCTCTCTTGCTTTCTCTTTCATTGGCTCTTTCTCTCACCTGCCTCCCGTTTCCAATCCTCTCTAACTTTGTTCTGAATCGATCTGGCATTTCTGGACAGTGACACTGTAGTTTGCTGCCAGACGGCCATCTTTCACATTGAGATATGCAGCATTTTTAAGTCAAACCTTGACAGATTTACAGGCCGATCCATTGGTGAAGAGTGCAGACAGGAGTTTTTTGTGGGGAGAGGGGGTGCTTTTTTATGGGCTAATCTGAAGCTTATTTTTTACAATGGACCGAAGATCTGAGATGGACAGATAAATGGACCTCAATCTGTTTTGGGTTTCCTTTAGACGATGTTCCAGAGTGATAGAGCGCTCAGACACGCTGATTAGGCAGCTTAAAGGAGAGGGCCAAGTGTGTGGGTGAACATCTTGACCTGAGTCCTGCCCAGAATGACTTATAGCTGTACTTAAGGCTTTGACTGATTGATTGATTGATTGATTGATAGATTGGAGCAGAGAAGACGGACGGAAAAGATGCAGCTTGCTGGAAAGAAACAATCCACCAAAGACCAATGACATTTTACAGACCTAAAAAGCATGAAAAGATAGTCTATCAGGATGATAGATGGATGATCGGTTCAATAAGAGGAGGTGTCCCGTCAACCAGTGAAACAGATCGGACTTCTTGAGCGATTTTGGCAGCATGAAATACTCTCAGATGAAAGCACACGATCATTAAATTGATTCACATATCGATAGATTTGCACAGTTTTTCTGGGCTTGCACTGTTTTAGCTGATGCAGAGAGGGGATGAAGGATGGACGGAAGGGTGAAAAGAAACACTTGGAGGAGGGCTGAGACAAGGAGCGAAAGAGAATGGAAATGAAAGGTGGAGCTTTGACCTGGTTTTGTGAGACAGAATGAGCACAGAACTATGGAAGAATACTGAGAGATCTCATAGATACAGAAGAACCCCATGCTGACAAATTATACACCTTAACAGTTGAATCGCTACAACACGTTTTATTTCTCAATGGCGTCTGCATGTATCAAACCACAGATTTGTTACTTGTATTGTAGGTTCTTCATAATTCTCCTTAAAAGGAATGTCAAAAATCATAAAGTTTTGATCATTGTATACTAGATAGCGAAAATGTAATTACTACAGTATGTTAGCATACTGCATTGATGTCCTTTTTATGTATATATCAAAAAAAGTGCAGGTAGCAGTACTTCGTGTAGATTTGATCTTTATTCTAATCCATCAATGAAAAGCTTCTTGGAATTTCAAATTGATGAACTATGATGAACTACATCATCTAGTGCAGTCGTGTTGAAGTAATAAAATGTTGTGAATATTGGCCTATTTAACATGAACCTTAAATGCTTTTATCCTCCACATGAGGGTTCAAAATTTGGCCATTCAAAAGCATAGAAATACAAGGTTTGTTTTATTAGTTTATGCTCTTCATCTGCAGTGTGAGAACTGTTCTTATTGGCTGTGTTGTGCACAAAAGGACATCAATGTCGTGTCACGGCCCATTTTTGCAGACAAATTGCCTGTCACTTGAATCTTGTGGTGTTGCACCCTGTTAGGACACAGTGTTAACCTTAAATGTGAAGTGTGTCTACCAAACTTCAATGTTAAAAAACTTACTTTAATTATTTTCTGGTCTTCTTTTTTGCAAGGGCACTTCTTACGATTATTTAAAAGTTTGAGGTCATTTTTTTTTTTTAAGTAAATTAACTTTATTCAGCAAGAATGAGGGATGAGGAGGGTCGAGCTTGCCTCCGTTTTGTTTGACAATACTTCGAACGTCAACAAGAAGTGACGTCACCCAACATCGCTTAGAGCACCTTTAAGTTTTTTACGTATAAGGTCAATTCAATGCCATTTAGTTGAATCAGGTTAGCATTCTTAATTTTGTCCAAAAATTATGGTCAATTATCCTAAAATTAATATCTAATAAAAAATAAAACAAATAACCCACTTTCATTGATTCGGTTATTTAGTTATTGCACTTAATTCATATATATATGTTTTTTTTTATCTAATTTTTTTTATCTAGTTATCTAATGAGAATAACTCTGTATAGACTCTTATTGTATTAGCCAGAGGATGGTTTTGATACATTCATAGGCATGCCTATAGTTGTTTTTAAACCATTTTAATTCCTTTTAGCAGGTCCTTAACCCAAGCACATGCTCTACACTTCATGGTAACCCCCCAAAAACGCTAACATAACAGAAACTCTTTTAAATGTAAACATAAAATCTAAAATCATTTATGTACTCTCAACTCAAATGGATTAAGTGACTGAAAATAATTCAGTGAACTTGATTTAAATTGAATAAACATTGACCAACTTAATTGAAACATGTTCTTTCAAAGTAAAAACATTAATAAAAACCATTTCAAGTCTGTTTAACACAATGTAATCCTGTTTGAACGAGAAACCTAATACAATGGCGTTAAATCAAAATGAATCGTTTAAATAAAGTGAACGGTATTAGAATGATTTCTGAAGGTTCATGTGACACTGAAGACTGGAGTAATGATGCTGAAAATGTATGCAGTTTAGTGGTGCAGAAATAACACACTTCAAACAAACTGAACTGGGGAAAAAAGACCCCATCATTATTGATCAAATCGATAATTTCGCCCAAAACTTAACTCACACCATTGGTTGAGCCAATGTGTCGAGCAGCTCAAATTAGCAATACAAGTTTGGCATCGTTAATGGAGTAGAAATTACACTTCACCTTTAATCTTCAGAGTATCAAGCAACAACAGCTTACCAAGATAAACTTGTTCCCGAGATGCACTGTACAAAGAGAGCCGTTTGTCTTTGGGAAGAAATAGATATCCAAAATGAAAAGTTCTTCTTTGCATGCTTTTGAGCTCTGCAAGCCCAGCGGGTTGCCTTTATAATTTAACCATAATTTTACAGCAGTTTTTTTTTTTTATGATGTGTGCCTCATTTTCTCTCTCGCTCTCTCTTCCTCTCTTTTCAGGCAATTTCAAAGCTCCTGTAGAACATTCCAGAAATACAGCCATGGACCATAATGAACATTAAAGCTTGAATGAAAAATCAAAGAGAGAAATCTAGTGGAAATACACCATACGTCTCAGATTTTACCCTGCCCTGATGCTGCTTTAAGGACCGAGCCTGCAAACACTCTCCTCTTCCCTGACTGATGAATTAACTGAGAGTAATAGCCCGCAAAATCTAGGCTATGCTTTCTGAACAACAGACTTAAATATAGTCTCGCTGTTTACCAATTGAAGAAAACATTTCTCTGAATTGAATTCCCTCCTTCTTCACCATGACAAGGACTCAGGGATGTCATTGCTGTCCTTTATAACAAGTATGTGCACAAAAAACAACTCGTGAGCAATGCACATACAATTGAATAATGGATTTTTCATTGTTTTAATTTTACTTCATAAATGTACTGTATGCAATGTCTTCTCCCTTGCTCTCATTCCTTCTTTCTTCCCCTCTCTCCTGTTTCCCCCCCAGGAGTCTATGTTATTATTGAAAAGAGAGATTGTGGCTCACTTACCAATGGGTTTAGCAACAATTAAAAGTTTCAATTAACAGTCATAAAGAGACTGTCTCAGGTCCTTGTTGAAACATTGTCCTTCAGAATCGAAAACGAGTCCCTGTTTTATCAGAATCCTACGGTAGAAAGTGGCCAGACACACCCTCTTCGCTCAGGCGCCGTCCGGTTGGTGTGGGCGGTGAGAGCTGCGGCACGATTGGTTGAGTGCAGGGTGGGTGTGCGATGCGGATTGGAGGATGTCGGGGGACTGGGAAGACGACCTTTGTAAGAAGGCGTTGGTGCTGGTGGAGGAGCTGTGCTTCCGGTCTGGAGGCTTCAGCCAGAGTGCGAGTTGCCAAGAATTCAGCTACATGATGAGAGGACCTAACAGACAGATGAACGCAGGTAAGAACACAGCAAAACCTGTTAAAGGGATGGCTGATCCAAAAATAAGCATTTTGTCATCATTTACTGGACTTCATGTTGTTACGAACCAATATGGCTTACTATCTTGCCCAAGGAACACAAAAGAAGATGTATAGGTCACTGTTGTCCATGCAACAATTGATGGGGACTGGAGCTTTCAAACTACAGAAAGGACATAAAAGCTTCATAAAAGTGGTCCTTTTGACTTATATGCTAAGTCTTCGAAAGTTTCACAGAAGAAAGACAGTCTTAAGGCCCTTTCACACCAAGGACGATAACGATAAAGGTTCCAGCTGATTGACTGAAACATTGACAGCCAATCAGAATCCATCCTGCTTTAAATATCTCGAGCATTTAAAGTTACAGCGCACACTAGAATAAACAGAACAATATCGCCCACTGGTGTGAACACTAAGATAGTTGTTATGTTTATCTTTATCGTTCTTGGTGTGAACGGCCCTTTACAGGTTTGGAAAGGCAGGAGGGAGGTAAAACGATGACAGAATTTTCACTTATGGGTGCAGTATTGATTTAAAGCCTATTCATAGCATGAATTGCTATGATTTATATCCCAACTTCTAACCAAAATATTAAATTGAATTGGTTTTGGCCTTCACCTTAACAAGAACTCATGGATGTTCACAAAAACAATGCGTGAGCAATGCACATACAATTCAGTAATGAAAAGAGAGATTGTTGCTCACTTTACCAGTGGGTTTAGCAACCATTAAAAGTTTCAATTAATGATCATAAAGAGACCATCTCAGCTCCTTGTTGAAACATTACTCTTCAGAATCCAAAACAGTTTAATAAAAAAAAAATGGTGACAACAAATGACGTCTGTAGCTCACAAAAAGGACACAAAAGCAGTGGTCCATATGACTTACATGCTAAATCTTGTGTGTTAAGGGTTTGGAAAGCCATGAGGGTGGTAAATGGATGACAGAATTTTCATTTATGGTTGAACTATTGCTTTAAACCTTTTCAAAGCATGAATTGCTATGATTTATGTCCAACTTCTAACCAAAATATTGACTTCAGCCAGACATATGGCCTCTAAGGGTAATTTTCATCATCAGCCCACCTCACTGAGCTATGAGACCAGGAAAGAGCCTCACTGGTGAAAGCTGCTCGTTCATATAATTGCGCCTGGCCTTTTTTATTTGTATTCACACCACAGGTGCTATGGTTGGATGCTGTGTTCAGAGTGAGACTGTCCTGTTTACAGATTTAGTCATTATTGTTTCAATTCCCAAGTGTCCAGTGATTGAAATTGAATTGGACTTGCATTCTGTTTAATATGAAATGGCACAACCACAGGTAATTGAAATAGCTCTAAGCTCCTTGTGAAAAGAGGGGGAAGGAATGAAGCTGCACATGCTTACCTTCATCATAGGGTCTCCAAACACCCTAAAATCACCCAAATGGATTCCAGAGAGAGGTTTCATCAAGAGAATCATCATCTTTTTTTATTTTATTAAAGGGCTAGTTTACCCAAAAATTTGTAAATTGTAAATTGTAATTTGTAAACATGTGTGACTTTATTTCTTCAATGGACACAAAAGATGATATTTAGAAAATATATGTCCATATAGTGAGGGGTCCAGTGTTGTTTTGGAGCCCATTGACTCTCATTGTATGTACAATAACATTTGAAACATTCTTTAAAAATTCTCCTTTTGTGTTCTGCAGAATAAAAAGTCATACAGGTTTGGAACAGCATGAGGATAAGTAAATGATTTTTGGGTGAACTATACCTTTACTATCCCCCAAAAAACACTTTTTTCTTTTAAACAATTTCTTTAAGCTCAAGCAAGGGTTTACTTTTTAGAGCATGTCAAAACCAAAACGCTATAGTGCACGCAAGATGTTTTGCTTAGTTTTATTATAATAAATCCCACCATTTTGAATGAATTCTGGACATTTGCTTATCTTAACAGGTTTTCACATAACGACTAATTGTCGGTCATTAGTTAACGCAGCGCTGGATTGAATCTGGCATTTGGTATCATGAAAGATATGCTAGAAGCAGTGTCCAAAATCACATTTAGATTTTACAATTATTCATTTAGCAGGGGCTTTTAGCCAATAGCAATTTTACAAATGTAAATAACCCAAGCAATTCATCTAAGGAAGAACGCAATGCAAACCAAATTTCCAAGCAGTGCAACATTGTGCAGGAAAATTGTCACTCAGGAAGCTCAAAATGTGAGTGAAAATGGCTTTCTTGAATTGAAAAATCAAAAAACTTGGCAGTGGTCAGTAACTTTATAAGGGACTTATAATACATGATTTAAAATCAATTGTATGAATGATAGTCTGACCCTCACTTATGCAAGCGAAGCAAACGATTTGAGTGAAAGACGTACAAACCGTCTGCTAAAGAAAATCGGAAAGCTCTAATGTAGCTATGGGAAAGTCTGGTTCATGATGTTGTTTTGCTGAATGCATTGTGGTGACATGCATAGCTGAGCAGGACGGCCAGCTTACCATATTATTAATTAGTGGGAAACTGAGGGAAGCTGCCCAAGGCTCTTTAAACTCTTCTGTACTCACAGTATGGCCCATATGTGCACTACAGCAGAAGGGTAGTCATGCTGTCAAGCATAGTGTAACAAGGTGAAACAGACTATTTTTAAGCCTGGGTCTCTGTCTAAGCCATGGCCAGTTACCCCTTAGTTGTACTATACTATAGGATTGAACATTTCAATTTGGATTTGCTGCTTTATCCAGAGACATTTTGCCACTCTCCATTTTATATCAAAGTGTATTTATTAACACGCTCAGGATGAAAACCAAAAGTGACTCTTACATTTGATTTCTCCCCTACTGCATGGTTTTAAATCACAGCGAGAGTGAAATTATGTGAATGCTTTTATTTGCTGATAGAATAAAAACTAAAGATTAGACCGACTGTGTTCGGCATCAGGGGCAGGTTGCACCAACCACTAGGTCTAGTTGTAGCATAAAGGAGCACTTAACAAATTACTCACTACTAAATATTTGTTGAAATAAACTGAAATTCAAGGCAAATGTCAAATTACTGCACGGACAGCTTACAAATTACTAGCTAATCTTGCTTTAGGAAGGATTGATGCAACCAAATTACGTATACTCAGTTCAGACTGTGATGGGCTGGTGCAACCCTACCCAGCTCTTAGGAGGTGGTGATGGTGTGGAAAAGTCTATGAGACAAGATGAAATGAAAGCTTGGCATCGGGGCAGAACGCCAATCCTCCTGGTTCAGTCAACCCAGAGTTTGTAGATCAAACTCCCTCCCCAGATATACTGCTTCTGAACAGTCTTTCTTTGCAATCAGATCAATACATTAACCTTTTTAATCCCAAACCCCTCCCGTGTTTAGTTCTTTCTCTCTATCAGTGTCCGTTTGTTTGGCTCCACATCTTTCATCCCTGCAGTTCCACGTCTCCCGCACCAGCCATCTTTCTCTCTCTCCCTCTCTCCATCACTGTCCACTTTTTTTCAGTTTTTTTTTTTTTTCACAGGGGAATGCTTGCGGACTTTATTAACCCCTCTCCTGCACTATCTCTCTCTTTTTCCTCACCTTCGACGTGTGGAGTGAATGCGTTATCTTGACCAGTCAGCCGATGTGTCTGCTTCAACATGTACACTAATCTGTTAGCTCCTTCTTGGCCCCTCCCTCTTTCCTCTGATTTGTCCTAGTTTTCTTTTCTTTTCATTCTCCCTCTCTGTCGGCTCCCTGCTGGAAAATCCACTTTAAGCTGGCAGCTTTGTTTTGGAACATGTTAGCTAGTTTCTTTGCTGGTCATTTGCTGGTCCAAGCTGCTCATTACCAGTTTAAAAGTGCTCATGTTTGGTTTTGGAACATGATTGCTAGTCAACCAGCTGATGACCAACTCATCAGTTAGTGACCCTATTTTTCAGATGGTGGACCACAGTAAAACAAAATTTATGGACCACCCAACACTCCAGGTCTGGGGAAAAACAACAGCTACCTACATTTTTAAGTAGTATATAAATTATTCTCAGTTTATAGCCATGAAACTCGAGGCTGCCTTGAATAGCCTCTCTTTTAGCAATCCGTAACTTTTTTCATTGTCCATATTTCATTAAAATGAACTTCTTGTTGCCAGTGAACCTGAATACAGTGAAATGAACAATTACTTACACTGGTGTATAACAGGCAGTTGTTATTGAAGTGAGACAACAGAAACGCTATCACTATTAACATAATTAATAGTTATTGTTATCACTATGAGTTGATTAAATGTTGGTGAATTTAGTTTTTTATAATTATTTGAATATATTTATAATAATCTATTATCATTTATCATTGTTTTATACATTTAGTTATTTAGCTCTTTTTTACCTTTTTTTATCCACACAAGTACAGGTCGATCAGCAATCGAGAACAACTGCTTCACCACCTTTCTTCCTTTTTTTTCCGCTTTATAATTTTTCATGCCTTCTCTCTCCATTTCCATCCTTCCTCCATTCATATCTCTGATCTCCTTTCCTGTCCCAGTCTCTTCCGTTTTCTCCTGCTATTTACGTTTTTCTCACACTCTCTGTCTGCGTCTTGTTCTTCAAGCTGACAGATCAGTCCCTTCTCTCCTCCCTCTGTATCTCTCTCTGATCATATCTTTGAACAAGTAGTGATTAATGACATACAGAGACTGATGAATTATTCACCAAAGAGAGACAGAAAGTACAGAGAAAGGAAGAAGGAAAACAGCAAGAGGGAGGATAAGAAGGGTGGAAGGAGGGGGAGAAGGAAAGGATGAGGAGGAGGGCATAGGAGATGCAAGGGAGACAAATGATGAAGGTGGTGTACGATGAGGATGGAAAGCATGATGTCTCTCCTGTAACGCATGCCAAGGTTTGGCAATTTCTGAATTGTACAAGGTGAAACAGAAAAAAAACCCGTTTTTAACTTTAGGTTTCTGTCTGAGCCGTGGGTTAGTTACTCAGCTGATAACTTAGATCTGGATTTGTGTCTTTATACAGAGACATTTTACCACAATAATAATATTTATTAACATGATGAATCCCAAAGGTGAATTTAAGGAGGTAAAATTATATATAACTAAATCATTATATCTTTAGATAATTTTATATATTACTATATAATTGTATATTATATGTGTGTGTGTGTGTGTGTGTGTGTGTGTGTGTGTGTGTGTGTGTGTGTGTGTGTGTGTGTGTGTGTGTGTGTGAAAATATAAAATGTAGAGAAAGAAAAAATAATTCATTATATTAAAATTTTGTTTTACTGAATTAATATAATATAATTTATTAAAACAATAACTTTTATGTATTACTAAATTAATATATATATACTGCTCTCATTTTATGAACCATGGACGAAGAAATCTCAAAATATTCAAAATTGGCCAGAGGCTTTCAAAAAAGAGCGAAACAACATGATCCAGACCTGCCTGTTTTGTAATGTTGGATTTCTGAAATTCCTCTCTGTTATGATTGTTTGCATTCCAATGAATTCCTCTTCCTTTCATCCCAGTTTGAATTTCATTCCAACATCCTGCGAGACGTGACCAATTCAATTAAAATTCCAAATGATAAATTGAAACGGAGCCGAATTTTGCCCAACCCAGGCTCTTTCTTTGGAGATCTGCGATCATCGAGGAAAACCATCGAGAGTGGTTGGGAGAAGAAACAAAGATGGAACAAAAGCTGAGAAAGATGGCATGACGGAAGGGAAAATGAAGGGAGAGCAGATAGTCATACGATATAGCCTCCTTGCATAATAGAAATTACAGAGTAGCTCAAGGTAGAACCACCCTTGGGGGTTTTAGAGCTGGTGGGTGTTGTGTCTGAGGAAGCGATGTGCGAGCAGGGTAAACTGAGGAACATTGTGGGTGTGAGATCTGAATAGAGCTCTCGAGAGTCAGACTGACAGACAGGCCCTTTGTTTTTCTTGATTGGCAGGCACTTGTTTGTCCCTGCTTGTTGGAGAGGAGCTGTTCTCTTCACTCTGTTGCTGAAACCGAGTTGCCAAAGTCAACGTTTTTCAAGTGACTCACTCATGCACACTCATAGAAATTGTTATTAAAGGCTGCGTGATTGAAAGCTCACACTTGGTGAGAGACAGAGTCATAAGGCTTAATCACAGTTTAGAGGACATCTTTGTGGAAATTGTCATTGGCATTGACACTTTTTCTGCTTGGAAATAAATCCATCGTTTTCTTGGCTTTGTATTCAGATAAGGGCTTGAGAATGTTAGGAGAGCCGGTGGTAATTTACAGGCAGGCACAATGCGCCATCTCCTTTCCTTTTTCTCCTTCTGATCCTCTCTCTCTCTCTCTTTCTCTCTCTCTGCACTTCCCTCGGTTTCTCCCAGTCATTCCCCAAGCGCAGCATCTGTCTGCCAACGCTACCTCATTTGCACATTTTTCTTTTCAAATATCTCTGTGTTCATCATCCTAGGTTATGCAATCAAGTTTGTTACCTAGGGTTGGGAACTGAGAACTGAGTTTCATTTGAAAAAAATACTGTAACCAAATGAATTCCATGATGTTCGTTTCCATTAACAGCACTTCTGCATTCATCTAAAACATTTAAATATTTCAGTGATGCTTTGGTTGAACAATATATAAAAGCGCTAATATGTAACAGCTTTTGACAGCGCCTCACATCACGAGCTCAGCATCTTGTTCGTCTGCTCACCGGAACACGCACAGCAGCGGAGAGGCGCGTTCACAATAGGTGGAAGAGGTGCTTTTCTATGGCGATCGCTACTCACCAAGATCACCACAAGCTCTATGTTCGTATTATTATTTAGTATGTATTTCGTATCTAGGTAAGACCAATTATTCTAGGTCTAAAAGAACCATTAGTGGATTTGTTAAGGAACCGGAAGCGTTCAGTGGAATTGAACCAGAATCAATACATTTCTTATGATTTTTGTTACCTCTCAAGGTTGTAATAAATCATACTCTCTCTCTCTCTCTCTCTCTCTCTCTCTCTCTCTCTCTCTCTCTCTCTCTCTCTCTCTCTCTCTGTTTCAGAGATCTCTGTGAGTCTGCTCTCCGTCATTGTAACGTTCTGTGGCATTGTGCTGCTCTCTGTCTCTCTCTTCGTCTCCTGGAAGCTTTGCTGGTTGCCGTGGAGAGATAAGGAAGGCGGGGGTCTGAGCTTAACATCGGGGCTCCTGCCCGGCGGTGCCAGTTTGGGCGGGGTCGGAGGTGGAGGGGGCTCCTCGCTCCTTCCTCCCCTGTTGCAGAGGAAGGATACTCACTCGTCTTCTTCGCTGTATCCCTCACTCTCCCAGCATGGTCAGCATCACCCCCATTTCTCCGACCCGATGGTGGTGGAGGGCGGAGGGGGGCTGGTAGTGGGGGGTGTGGTTGGGGGTCCGCAGGAGATGCAGGAGCATTCCTACCTAGATATGGACTCTTATCCCAACAATGCTGGTGAGCAGAACTCTGCATTGTATCAAACTCAGAAGCACTACTTTACTCTTTGTGAGACCTAAGAGACAATGATCATTGTTAATTATCCCCCATTCTCTTAACTACACTCCTTTAATCTTTTCTATGGCTTATGTTTTCTCTTCCAGCAACCCTTAAGTTGAGCCAGACATCTCCCGAGTTGCCCCCAGCAACAGAAGGAGGCTCAGCTGCGAAAGACCTGCCCAATGCCCACTACCAGCAGCAGGTCACCACCAGGTCAGTGACCTTCTCTTGTTGTTCCTGTCTCTCTCTCTGTGTGTGTGTTGCAGGATGATGGAATGGGTGTGCAGTTTGTGTGTTGCAGAATGTGTGTTTTTGCTTACTGAAAAATCTTACACACGCTACTGTAAAAAAAAAAAAAAATTAAAATTGTGTAATATCATGAAATATAATGACCAAAATAGCTGTTTTCTTTATATTGCATTATACATTTTAAAGTGTCATTTATTCCTGTGATGGCAAAGCTGTATTTTCAGCATCATTACTCCAGTCTTCAGTCACTTGATCCTTCAGAAATCATTCTAATATGATGATTTGGTGCTCGGGAAACATTTCTGATTAATTTTAATATTGAAAACAGTTGTGCTGCTTTTTTCAGGATTCTTTGGTGAATAGAAAGTTCGAAAGAACCTCATTTATTTCAAAGAGAAATCTTTACTGTACTATACTGGGCACTTTTGATCAATTTAATGCGTCCTTGCAGAATAAAGTATTGATTTAAAAAAAAAAGAAGAAAAAAAGTGCCCCAAGCATTTGAACAGAAGTGTTTATTACTTTTTGAAAACAGTATATCTGCACACGTCATTACTTCAAGGACATCCTGGGGTCAAATGTCTTTAAATACCTTACTGAATCACATGAAAACATTAAAAAATTAATTATATTATTGCATATAGTATATAGTGCGTAAGAAAATAAAGCCTGTATTTAAAAACTTTTTTCATGACATTTTGACATATTTTCTTTCATTATATTCTCATTATATCAATACAATATTTTTCGTAGTGCTTTACAGTAAAAATAACTGTAATCATGTAAACAGTGTGTTCATTTAAAATGAATCATAAAATCATGCAAAACAACAAATACTTTACATTTAAATAAGTATATATGTGCATTCCCTTTTTTCTCTACGTTTCCCCTCGCATTTGCATTAGTAGAATTTAAAAAAAGAAAAGAATGCGCAGTGCAGAAAGCCAAAATGTTCAAATAGGCTTCCTTTTTTAAGGAATATATAATTTCCTCTTTTTATTTTTATTTTGGGGTGAAATATCCAGTGTGGTGGGATTTTGTCTATACATGTGCATGTGTGAGTGTGTTGTTCACCCTCTGGTCTCTCTCTAGGCCTAAGCCCATGACTCACCAGCTCTCCAGCCCTGATTTCCATGGTGAGGAGAAGAGTGAGCAGCTGACCAGCATTGGGCAGATCAAACCAGAACTGTACCGGCTGCGCCAGGGAGACCAGGGCGATGGCAAACAAGGCGACAACTGCGGCAAAATCAGCTTCCTTCTGCGCTACGCCTTCAAGTGAGTCTGCTCGGATCCATCCCACCATTACCTCCTCTCCCCACGGCCAAGTGTCTCGCATGGAACTGTCACACAATGTGGATCCATGCTTCTAAATACATCAGTGGTTTATAAATAGATCTCATCGGCAGGGCTTACAACTGAAAAGGCGAGCTGGAGAAAGAAGCAGGGGAGTTGCAGTCAGCACAATGAGTTATAGTCAGGCCCGCTGTGGGCAGCCCGTGCACGTCAGACAGGGTCCTTTATTTTGCCGTCATGCAGAGGGACATTAGAATGGTGGAAAGTGCTGATGTTTGAGAAATGAAGGAATGAGAGGCTGTTTCACTCATGAATTATATATGACCAGCCACTTTAAACAGCACAGCCTGTCAACACATAATAACACAGCACTGTGTTTCGGCCAGAATTACAGAGGAGGCTGAGGGAGAGAGGGAGAGAGATGAAGATGGGTGAGTGGAGATTGATATCTCGTTCCTTACACATAGGGAGTAGTTCAAATAAATGATTTGACACTTCTGTTCCTGTTCATCACATTATCGGTCTATTATATTCTTCTGTGAGAGTTCTAAGGTGAGTATGTCACTATTGTGTGTGTGCGTAGGAGATGGAAAGCTTTTAAATTAAAGGGATGGTTCACCCTCAAATGAAAATTCTATCATCATTTCCTGATGTAGTTCCAAACCTTAAATTACTTGCTTTCTTTTGTGGAACAAATAAGCTGTTCTTTTCCATAAAGTGAACAGCCATGGCCACCCTTCACATTCATTGGATGGAAAAGACAGCTATTCTGCCTAACATCTTTTGTGTTCCACAGAATAAAGAGTTCGGCTAATATTATTTTTTGCTGGGATATCGAAATTGGTTTTGAGAATTGTGATATTTCAATTGAATCAAAAATGTTGGTATTGTAATAATATAATTTGAACAAAAATAACTGTCATTATTGTGAAATATATTTTGATATGACATTGTGGTCAATTTGCCCACCCATGTTGTGAGTAAATGAACAGAATTTCTATTCCTTTTAAAGCAAATGCTACCGGACATATTACTAAGCATTTTCGTGAGAGCTAGTGGCCAAGATTGTTTCTCATCTCCGTGTGTTTAATTGACATCATCACACCTCCTGCTATGCTGTTGCGTTTGCAATACATCAATGCGAATATGTCACAGCTACAAGCATTTTGGGAATAGCGGGCAGGTTGACACTGTCAGTCAGAGTCGCATCCGGTGGGACGCAGCTTTCTATCAGCACAGCAGCAGGCCGATAACACATGCGGCGCAGAGGGAATAGCAGCTATTTCCAACCCATTGTCTACGAAGGTTTGAGCTGGATGTTGGTTTATTATTATTTTAATTTATCCATCTATTTGTCAGATTCCAGCTGAGTGCTGATCATTGTGTTTTCCACACAAGCGCTTTAAGGTGCATGTGTAAATGCATGACTTTTGTTTGAGTTCTTGTTTTGGTTCGCAGTGATTTTGTAAAGGGAGGGAGGGAGGGGGTGGTTGAATGAGCCTGTCACTGAATAATGAAAAGCCATTGTGCGATGCAACACACAACTGGGGGTGGGGGTGGGGGTGGGGGGGGGTCTTTAAATGCTCGCTCTAATGTGGGCAAGACAGAGCCTGTCATTTTCAATTATAGCCCTGAGTGCTAATAGCACTGTACATGTCTAAAGACCAGTCTGATTTAAAGTGTGCTGTTGTGCTGCATGCCACTTTCCGTGAGATTCATTTCTAATTCCGCCAAATTGATATAATGTGTATTAGACTGGACAGCTCAAAATGCATCTGGGAATGTTTTTTCTAACTTGAAATGTCAACAAATATCTTATTTTGCAATCTGATGTGATTTTTCTATTAGCAAGAACATCTTAAGGGCCGCTCACGCTGCAGCAATTAATCGGAGGAAATTTCAGAGTTTTTGTGCCATTGGTTGCTAGTAGGTGGTCCTACTCAACCTCTAGCCAATTAATTCAGGGGATGAAGCACTGTTTGCACTTCCATTGGTGGTTGTGCTGCTCATGGCATCTGAATCATGGTTAAAATACTGCAAGTACGTTAATCTACACAACGTATATTGTCATTTTAACACTGTCCATCATTTAATTATTACTCACCTCCTTTCAATAGCATGATGTTAATTATGCTAACCAAGGCTGCATTTATTTGATCAAATATACAGTATAAACGGTAATATTTTTACAATTTAATTTAATATATTTTAAAATGTATTTTAGCAAAGCTGAATTTTCAGCATCATTACTCCAGTCTTCAGTGTCACATGATCCATCAGAAATCATTCTAATATGATGATTTATTGCTCAAGAAATATTTCTTATCACAGTTGAAAACAATTACTTAATATTTTTGCGGAAACCGCAAAAAAATCATAAAAAAAATAATCATTTGCATTTATTTAAAGTGGAAATATCTTTGCTCACATTGGTGGAAATTGGCAACTGTCTTTGAAAATGAATGACTCTTCAAATCGCTGTCAGTGTAAACAGCACTTTAATCCTTGTCTTGATACGTTTCTACAATATAAGATGATTAAATTTGTCACTTACAAATTGGATGATAATATTGCATGAATAATGTATTCATTTTCATCCTGATTTGTTGAGATTTGTACCATGTCATGTCATTCTTTGTGAGCAACATGTCAGTAAGTCTAAGGCCGTATATTGGATTTCTGCTGGTGTTCTTCCTCCCCCAGTGTTGCTGATTTGTTTAAGTGTCTTAATGAAAGGGTGACGCATTTGTTAACGCTGAGAGACACATTCTAACAAGGCCTGATTAGCAACCATAGAAGTTCCCCTGCCTCTCTTATTTACATCTGCGCAAACACTGGGTGAGCCTCTTGCTTAAGAAGTTCATGGTCGTACTGTGCTTGGCACCAGACCGCTGCAGTCTAGCCTTGAAATGACCTATGATTTGCTTCGTAATAAGCTCTGGATTATTAATAAAGTCCGGTGTTGGAGGCCACAGTCATTGCATTACACATTAAATATTCATGTCTTTATATTCACATTAGGGATGTATTATCTCATACATTCACGTTCATACAAGATCCTTTTAGCTTGCACAGCACAAGTACGGCTCCATCCATCTGTCAATTATTTCCAAGTTGTTGAGCTGAGTTGTACCATTGGCACCTCCTCTTTTTTCCCTGTTTTCCTGAACTTTGGTGACAGCCATTGAGCTTTAGTAAACTCAGTGCAGCAATGCTCTCCTGATACTGGCCTTGATGTCAGCTTATTTCAGCATAAACCAACTCTCTTGTCTTTGCCGGTTAGATGACGCTGAAATGAACTTACGCCCAGGCTAGCGAGCGCAGACAGTTCCAGATAGTTCAAAGTGAATTATGGTGACGCTGACATGTCTTTCTTACAGCACGGAGCAGCTGGTGGTTAAGATACTGAAAGCCCTGGACCTCCCGGCGAAGGATGCCAATGGTTTCTCCGATCCTTATGTCAAGATCTACTTACTGCCTGATAGGAAGAAGAAATTTCAGACCAAGGTATCTTTTTTATCCTAGCAAGGCAGCAGTCAGCTCGCTGCTTTTACAATAATCCACTGTTCAGATGGCAGACCCTCTTAGGACTCATTAAGATCTGCGTTTCTAAGCCTGCCTGTGGATTTTTTTCCCCAGTGCCCTAGTTCATCTAAAAATACATCTATATCAGCCGTTGCATTTTGAATTAACTTTATGCATTTGCAGTTTTGATCTCCTGTTCGCTTCTTTCACTCACTTTTCCCTCTCAGCTCCTCCGCTTATCTAATTTCCTTCACTTTCTCTCATTTCCGCTCGGTCTCTCCGTGGCTTTGGTTCGCAGGTGCACAGAAAAACTCTCAACCCCATCTTTAATGAGACGTTCCAGTTCGGCGTGCCCCTGGCTGAGCTGCACTCGCGCAAGCTCCACTTCTCCGTCTACGACTTCGACCGTTTCTCCAGACATGACCTCATAGGTCAAGTGGTGGTGGATAACCTTCTGGACTTCAGCGAGGGAACCGGGGAAAAGCCTATTTGGAGAGACATCGTGGAAGGAACCGCGGTGAGATGGTGACACAGACACACATTAAAGGTTCATTAGACCTTAAACACAAAGGAATTCAGTGAGAGCATTGAGTACGGTATTTGCACATGTTGTCTGTGTTGTTTTAGCACTCGATTTGCTGAAAGGTTTATGCAAATTAGGTAACGCCACAAACACGGCAAAAAAAGAACGGTTCTGAGTGCTAGGTTGTGAAGGATGCAACAGACTACAACTACCAGATTTTTTAATATCACGATCTGGCGTACTATGCTGAGACTGTACAGCAAGGCTATTCAGCTTCGCTCCTGGAGAGCCGCTGTCCTCTTATGAAACACACCTGTGTGTGATTTTGAAGAAATCCTTTACCCAAAAATTCACTCTAAACCTTTATGATTTGCTTTCTTCTGCGGAAGGAAAACTGCAAAAAATAAATAAAAAAGATGATGTGACCATTGACTTCCATTGTATGGATAAAAATCTTTTATGTTCCATAGAAGAAAGAAAGTCATACAGGTTTGGGTTTTGATTATTGTTGGAGCTAAATCCTGCCATCATATTAGTTGCCATACACAGTAGCAGGGAGACTGGAAGTCAAACATTATGACCTGGGCCAGACTCGAATCCGGGTCTTCTATGAGCTCCACAACTCAATATGTAAAAGCACTCGCACTGAACACATTAGCCCCACACCAACACCTGAATTGGAAATGTTGGAAGTGCACTTGACCACACCAAACTTCTGGATATGTGCCAAGATATAACACTCTTCTCTTTCACTTGATCATCATTTTACTGCTGTCATCAATAAAAAGATCCACAAATGTCTCTTTTGAGCAAAATCTACCTTCCCTGTGTGGTACATGCGCAATTTTAATTATGACAGACAAATAGCAATCTCAAGTCAATAGTATTATTTAATATAGCTGAATCAAAGTAAATGCATTCATTTATACCAACAAACCTATTTTTAAGGAACGATTCTGGGAGAAATAACTATAAAAGGTAACAATTACAGGTTACCACATTTTACACTAGAAGTGAGGCGTGTTTTTCCTGGGAAAAAAAATAAATATAGCACTATATTTATGCCTTTAGTGTCTATTAAACTGTACTGCCAGTGGTATTTTGTTTAGAGGCAAGATTTTGCACCTGAACACTCTTTAGCAAATTTCACCCAATAAATTATGCTTGGTTTCATTTTGAGGAACCTTAGCCAAGTCAGATTTGATGATAATTATGGTATCTTTCATGGTATTTGCATATCTCTCTTAAGCAGAGTTAAAAAGCTCATTTAATATTCATGAGACGTTTTTCACCATTGAAAATCATGCATGATTACATGCTAAGTCGATGATGATGTGTCCTTGGGGATGTTGGTAGGAGAGGTGTGAGGAGATCTAGTGATGCATGTGCTCGCCCTTCCAGGGAAAATTAGTGAAGGTCAACTCTGCAAAGGAGTTTTTGTCAAGAGCACTTCTGAAATTGCCACAGCATCTTAATGGAGCGGTTTTTAGAAACATTTTTATCATGATCCTAGAATATTGTTATTCTAAAAGTTATTTGTACCTTTGGAGAACAGAGGGAATTAATCAAAACGAACACAAGCTGTAGTGTTTAAATAAGGAAGATGAAATTTTCCACAGCATGACTAGGTCAAATGAAGGAAAGAAGATAAATTTGGCACCATCTACTTTGTCTGACAAGACAAATTTAAAAATGGTTCAGTGATTCATGCTGGATTTGAGTGTGTTCCTGACATTTGTGTGTCTGACATGTGAATGGATGTCAATGAAATGTTCAGCCGCTCGGCCACTCAGGTGGCATTAACCGATTTACCTACTCGGCTGGTAAAAAAAATGACTTGAGGTGTAATTTATTTTTCGAGGTGCTGGTGTATAGCAGAAAAATCTCACATCACGTACAGTAGCATTCACATCACGTGTACAGACTCAGACCCGAAGCTGGGAGCTTCTATAGGTCTTGGAGAGATGTACCTCAGATGCTTGACGTTTTTGATGGAATATTGCGGCTCTTTTTGTTTACCTCTGCTGCCCTTGTTCCTTTTTCATCATAGCTGATGATTAATTCTGTCTGGCAGAACAAGAACTTGAGAGAAAGATGAAAGTCTCAACAAAGCGTATAAGGGGGAAAACAAACCTAGCATCCAACACATGCTTTAGCTAGGAGAATCTGTCTGACATTCTTTAAACACATGCAAGTGATGACGTGATAAATCTAAATAGATTTTCAATCTGAATTAAACGGTATGCTTTGTAAAATCAAGGAACAGAATAATGCTTTTTTGCAGTGTGGTAAAGTTGTAAAATTCAGACAATCATTTTGCAAAAACTGTGTGTACAGTAATGCACTTGCACTACAATTCAAAGGTTTGGGGTCAGTAAGTTTTTTTAAGTTAAGTTTACTTTGCAAAGATACATTAAGTTGAGGAATACAACTGTTTTGTAACATTATAAATGTCTTAACTGTCACTTTTGCTAAAATAATCCAGAGAAATACTGAGCAGCACAACTGTTTTCTACATTGATAATATTAATAATAAACATCTCTTGAGCAGCAAATCATCAAATTAGAATGATTTCTGAATGATCATGTGA
This sequence comes from Scardinius erythrophthalmus, assembly GCF_964197995.2. Classification (NCBI taxonomy): domain Eukaryota; kingdom Metazoa; phylum Chordata; class Actinopteri; order Cypriniformes; family Leuciscidae; genus Scardinius; species Scardinius erythrophthalmus. The sequence continues at coordinate 46,606,850 of NC_138221.1, forward strand.
CACTGACGACTGGAGTAATGATGCTGAAAATTCAGTTTTGCCAACACAGGAATACATTACATTTTAAAATATATTAAAATCTTTTTAAATCTTAATAATATCTTAAAAATATGACTGTTTTACTGTGTTTCTGATCAAGTAAATGCAGCCTTGGTGAGCATAAGAGACTTCTTTCAAAAGCATTAAAAATCTTACCAATCCCAAACTTTTGAACTTGTTTGTACACAGTTTCTCTGCTGCAGTATTGCTTTCTAAAAGTTACAGGGTTTAATGGATTTGCATAGCATAACAGGAGTTGAGCAGCAAGTTTGCATTAAAATCGATGAACGTGTGATCAGGTCATAAGCCTCATGGCTGTGCTCCTACTCCTACACTCTGTGTTTTTCATGGTGCATTTCCATGGACTTCCATTGTAAGTGCATTGCTGTAACTGTAAACAAATTTTCATCTTATTTGTGCAAATTCAAGGACGAGTTATCTGTGGTAATCAAAGCAGGCCACAGATGCCGTCTATAGAGCTTCCTTTCAATTGAACCTGAAGTTTGATTTAGTATTAAAAGCCACAGACATTCCTTCAGTTTATCCTTTCGGTTAAAGGGACAAATTAATTATTGAAACATTTCAAGTATTTAAAGTTTAATCATTAAAAGGTTTCCATGAATTTCATTATTATTGATTTTTGCATTACTTTCAGTAACTTCAAATTGAACATTGGACCTTTCCATATGTTTGTTATGTCTGCAGGAGAAAGCTGACCTGGGCGAGCTGAACTTCTCACTGTGTTACCTGCCAACAGCTGGCCGACTGACCGTCACCATCATTAAGGCCACCAATCTGAAAGCTATGGACCTCACTGGCTTCTCAGGTGCCTGGGCCGCTCGTTGTCCCCAGCCATTCCTCTAATTCCCTCATAATTAACAGCGATACCTCATTAGTGCCTCAGACATTGCTAACATTGAGACGTGATGAAACCGCTGCTCATTAATAACCTTGATGTAACACGTCCAGCATGTGAATAATGAAATAACATTAAAGGTCATAAAAGCATCAGTTCTGAAGTTGTGAATATCAAATAGCACCTCTAAAAAGTTGAATGTCAAAAATACGCCTCATAAAGGCATCAACATTGCAGTCGTAAGGACAAGAGACATCTGTAATTAGTGTTGGCTAATTTAATTATCACAGCAAGGCTTGTAATGTAATAAAGATTTCTCTCATAGGACATGACGGTGAATTATAAAAAAGTAACATTCGGTACAGGCATCATTACGCCAGTGCTAATGTTTCGTTATTGCTATGAGTCCACTTGTGTAAATACTTAAATTTCTCTAGTGTAATAGATACTAACGTTCCTAAGATTGTTTATAAAAGAAATTAATACAATGATGCATTAAATTGATCCAAAGTGAGAGTATAGCCATTTATAATTTTAATTATATTTGAAATGAATGCTGTTTTTTGTACTTTCTATTAATCAAGGAATCCTGATTTTTTTTTTTTATTATCACAGCAATAAGGCTTAAAGTAATGTAATAAAGTTTCTCTCATAGGACATGACGGTGAATTATAAAAAAGTAACATTCGGTACAGGCATCAATACGCCAATGCTAATGTTTCGTTATTGCTAGCACAATAATTGATCGATGATAAAAAAAAAACTATGTTATATCGTTATTAGCATTACTTTTAATGTTGTCGAAACATTATGTGCTGCTGTTGCTATTTCTTTGACAAATTGTCTTTCTCCTTTACTCTTGTGTTCTTGCTCTCTCAGATCCATACGTAAAGGCATCTCTGGTTTGTGAAGGTCGAAGGCTGAAAAAAAGGAAGACGTCCATAAAGAAGAATACTCTCAATCCTACATATAATGAGGCTCTGGTCTTTGATATCCCCAATGAGAACATCGAGAATGTGTCGCTCATCATTGCTGTCATGGACTATGACTGGTAAGATCATGACTGCCTTTTTCATGCTGTGATGGGATCTGAGACTCATGCTGCAACATGTCAAGCTCCGTGCTGTGATATGAGGCTTGACAGGAAGTGCCCACTTGTAACTTTAGGCATGCTTACAGGCTGTGTCTCACTGAATTCATTGAATGGATGAAGCCTTTATAAGAGGTCAGAGGGAGAACTTTAAATTAGATCTCCACTTGTGTAAATACTTTAATTTCTCCAGTGTAACAGATACTAATGTTCCTAAGATTTTTTTTATAAAAGAAATTAATACAATGATGCATTAAATTGATTCAGAATGAGAGTAAAGCCATTTATAATTTTAATTCTATTTGAAATTAATGCTGTTTTCTGTACTTTCTATTAATCAAGAAATCCTGAAAAAAATGCATCATGGTTTCTACAAAAAATATTAAGCAGCACAACTGTTTTTTTAACATTTGTTAGTAAGTAAACATTTCTTAATAATTATAAATGTTTCATCATAATTCAGCATATTAGAATGATTTCTAAATGATCATGTGACACTGAAGGCTGGAGTAATGATGCTGAAAACATATTGAAATAGAACATGGTTATTTTATTGGTTATTAGTAATACTATTTGACAATATTATTGTTTTTACTATATTTTTGATCAAAGAAATGCAGCCTTGGTGAGCACAAAAGACTTCTTTTAAACAGTTTTTTAAAAACCATACTGACTTCAACATTTTGGAACAGTAGTGTGTGTGTGTGTGTGTATATATATATTCTGTATATATATATATATATATATATATATATATATATATATATATACTGTATATACTGTATATATATATATATATATATACTGTATATATATATATATATATATATATTTATATATAGTGATATAATGTATATTTGAGTGAACATGCAGCACTCTAACTCAAGTACTTGAAGTAATTGAACTCCACAAGTATGATTTGAGATGATCCTAAAAGTATTTTGAACTTCAACAAAAGCAATAACATCTGACCAGTCACATGATCAATGTCACAAAATGTACTTATTTGTTTAATGACCTAGAAACAGAATCTTAAAAATGTCTTATAATGTAATATTATTACATTGAATTATGTGTAATCTATTATAGCATATTAAATGTTTATATTATATTTAAAAAAATCCTTATTAAATATGTAACATTTTAATGTTTACAGATTTGATTAATTGCTTTTATAGTTTCATTTATTAAAGGTTCACTATGTAACTTTTGGCCCTCTAGAGATTAAAAATCAAAACTGTAAGCATTTTGCGGAAGAACATTTTTTTGGTTGTGCTTTTGTTCTGTGTGACTCTGTGGATGAATATGGTTATCCTACTGCTCATAGGCTTAAGAGATATAACCTGTTTAGATGGAAAGGATCTCAAGCTGACTAGCTGAAGACGTTACTGTAGCTATAAACATTAATAGACATGGTACTTCCTTGAAAATAAATTCAAGCACAACTACAACAACCATGATTAAATAACCTTTCACAACAGATAATGCTTTACAATGCACTCTATTAGAGAGCTACTTAATGCAATTATCTGATCAATAAAATACCTTACTCACCTGTTGAGCTATAAACATGGCATCACCGCGTCACCTTTACAACATTTCAAATCCCTCAGTTCTCGCCATCTCCAAAAAGCCAAGCCAATGTTGGTTACCCAGAGGTTCCTCGCTCATTGTGACAACTAACCTCTGCCACTCTCACACCATACTGTACATGCGGCAAAGTCGCCGGAGCAACTTTTCTCTATTTATGGATAAGAGTCACGAAGCACGCATGGGCGAGTGACTTTTGTACATAATTTCCCACGAAAATCATTCTGCCCAGTCTGAAATATAAACACTTATAACAGGCTTACCATAGTAAATCAGGGTAAGACAAAAACACGTTTTGGAACAAGGATTGATGATGTATTGACTCGTTTGTTAATTTTGAACAAAAAAAAAGTTACATAGTGTACCTTTAATTATTATTAATGAGATGAATTAAGTAACTTCATTAAAATGTTCAGTCTAGACCTGCACTGTGCATTTTACTACAGTACGCTGTTTGAGAAATTAGCAATGAAAACTGAATAAATTATCTTTTCAGGCATTTGGCTAATACTGATATGATAGTTTGTTGTTTAATTGGTGAATTAGAATTCCTGTTGCACAAATTTGTATGTGTCTGCGCTCCACTGAACATAGGGCCTTATGCCCCTGTGTGTCAGACTGTTCCTCGTGGACGTCTGCACTGTTTTGCATAAAGACAGACATCTCATGAATATACATGACGGCCTAATACTAATGACAGTAATATCTGGTGGTGAGACATTCTGTAACACAGCCATTGTTTCTTGCCGTGTGTGTGTGTGTGTGTGTGTCTGTGTCTGTGTGTTTTCTCTTCATGAAGCACTTCAGTATGATAGACCTTCAGAGTGGCATTTATGTCTAGCTTTTATATTATTCAGTTATTATGTTTTTCACTTTTCTAAAAGAACGTACACCTACTGCTAGGTGTGTATCATCTAATCCCACTTTTATGCCCATATTTTGTATGCTTTTGTGGAACAAAATATGCCTCGTGAAAATCAGGTGCATACAAATCGTGCATCAGGTTCTATTTTAAGAATCTCTTTCAGTGCTAAGGAAATCCACATCTGAGTTCCCCAAATGTGTTTGTCGATGCTCTCCGTGATTCCATCTCTCCCCAATGGCATGCGGCACACCACCAGCCCCTCCTAATGAAGCCGCTCATCTGTGAGCCACAGATAACGCCTGATGAATTGCTCTTAGCATTGCTGCATGCCATCTGTGCCAAACGCTCCATTCAGAAGCGTTATCTGTTGGATAATAGTCATTTCTTACATAGCCTATATATGATATGCTAAACATTCAATGCAAAAATCTTTTGCAATGTTTCTGTATTTAAATGAATGTTGTTCTTGGCATGCAGACGCTTCATAAAACGTTATTCATGATGTTATTCATTTGATTTCAGGATTTTTGCAACACTTTGACTTTGTTTTAAGTCTTCACAACTTGATTTAATGGCAGTAACTACTAATAATTTTAAGTAGTGCCTTTTAGAAAGTAGTTATCTACTCTACAAGCTATATTGAAGCTATTTAAGGGGTTGAATTCAAGTCAGTTGTTTAACTATCAGAGCTGTGTTTATCTGTCACAAAATGAAGATCTGAATTAGGGTGACTGCTTTAAATTAGACCAATACATTTATACAAAAAAACTAAATGATTAATATAACTAACATGTGTAAACATGGTGCACAGCAGCATTTAACTCAATATTTTAGAAAATAGATTCAGGAGCTCTAGTGAATTGTTTAAACCTGTTTGTTTGAAACATCTGAACAAATCATTTTACTAAAGAAATTAATACTTTTGTTCAGCGAAAAGTGACAGTGAAGACATTTATAAGGTTACAAACGTTTATTTTAACATTTTAGTTTTATTTCACATAAATGCTGTTCTTATGAACTTTCTATTCATCAAAAAATCCTTAAAAATAATGTTTCACCATTTCAACAAAAAATATTAAGTAGTACAGCAACACTTATAATAACAAGAAATGCTGATTAAGCACCAAATCATCATATTAGAATAATTTCTGAAGGATCATATGATTCTGAAGACTGGAGTAATGATGCTGAAAATACAGCTTTGACATCAGATACATTTTTTTTATTATTATTACAATATTACAGCATATATTGCAGCCTAGGTGAAAAACTTTTTTTTTTTTTTGAGTAAATGAGTAAATTTAAGTAAATTTAAAAATAAAAACAGTTGCAGGGACTCTTGTGAAATTACTAAGTATAAATCATCACTACTGCAATAGGTTAGTTGTTGTTTGATGTTCATCAAAGTAGGTCTTCATAAAGTTATGTCATATTGTCTCTATACAAATCCAGCCCTATCACGACAGATTTTTTTTTCTTGAATGTATATTTAACAATAGCTTTGAAGTAAACATTATGCATTATTATAATTAATTTTGTCTCATTTGTCTCTGATCAATTGTAAATGCAAGAGGAACGATTTATTTAAGTTCCACTTATTAAATCCATTTGTTATTCCACCTTCACTCAAGAAGCTTCTCATACTCACTTTTCGAGTAATTAAGTGATTATGACAGCTCTCTCTCTTCTCATCTTCTCTCTCTCATTTTCTTTATATTTGGTAATCAGTAGACCTATCATAAACGAATACCCATCTGTCCTCTGTGACAAATTTTCACTCGACTCATTCATTCCGTTCCCTGTGCTCCCGCCTCATTTTGTTTATCTCTGTAATTCAGTAATTGGAATGTACCTCTGTCTCTCTCCCCTTCTGTTCTCTGTTTATCTGTGTAATTATGTGATCTCTCTGACTGTGTCTTCGTAATTAAAGGACTGCATGTGGAAACGCTCTGTGTGTGTGTGTGTGTGTGTGTGTGTGTGTGTGTGTGTGTGTGTGTCTTAATGTGCAGGTTGCTATATGACACGAAGGTCCTGTCTGTATCTTTCTAATTATATGATGTCGATTAGGACTGATTTTATATCTTATTACTTTGTGCTTTCTCGCTCCTTATGTTCTCCTGTGTCTCTTTTCCATCTTTCTCTCTCTCTCTCTCTCTCTCGTCCATTTGTTGTAATGGATGCACTGTGCTGTGGTTCTCCTTCATTTCTTAGCCTAACTGCATTAATTCAATCCCTCCCTCCCACTCTCTCTCTCTCTCTCTCTCTCTCTCTCTCTCTCTCTCTCTCTCTCTCTCTCTCTCTCTCTCTCTCTTCGTCTCTCAGTATCGGTCATAATGAGGTAATTGGGATGTGCCGTGTGGGCAGTGATGCTGATGGGCCGGGAAGGGAGCACTGGACAGCCATGCTGGCGAATCCCCGCAAGCCTATTGAACACTGGCACCAGCTGGTGGAGGTAGACAGCGTGACCGCATGGAGAGTGTGTGTGTGTTGTGAGCATGTGAAAATAGGCAGTGCCCTCTATGCATGTCCTTCATTTTTGCACCTGATACCCATTTGTCCTTATGAGTGAACACCATTCGAGCAGGTTCACGTCTTAAAAGTAGCAGTACTTAGGTTTTATTTGCATGCATGTAAATAGTGCTTGCACTTTGCGGTCAAATGCACCTTTTGGTTAAAATGCCCATTTGGCTGAGATGTTAATGTAAACACATTCAGTTATGTTTTTAGTGAATGTAAACAGATGGAACAAAGGTGTGCATTAGACCTTACAGTGTAAATACAGTCTAATAGAGCTGCTGCTGCTGCCTATTATGTTGACAGTATTAATCAGAAAACATTGGCATGAAAAAGAGCGGACTACTCACTCACTGACTGTAAATAATGTAAATAATGACTTAAAGTAATGCTTATTTTATTGAAAAATGCATAAATGCTTCATTCCTTTGTTTATTATTTAATGAGTTAATGTAGTACTTCTGTTTCTTGAAGTTTGAATACTGTTGTGATATTGAAATTGTGCTGTCAAATTTCACTAGATAAGACTTAAAGAAAATCTAGAAAGAAAGAAGTCAAATAAATAAATAACCTTTCCGGGAACCCTTTCCTTGAAGCCTGTATATATTATGCATTATAATAATGGTATTCATAATACATGTTAATGCATTCCTAATGCCCTATAATAGACCTTATAATCTTAATCAGTGTAATACTTATCTTTCTCCTGGTTATATAAAATAAGATTTATTTGTAAGTGCTAATGTATTGCATATTAAATCCCAACAGCAGGATCAGGACCCCTGAAGCGGTTTATTTTGCGACTGATTGCACATAATTTTTCCCGTTGCATGGAGACTTGCCAAATAAATAAATAAATGGACATGAAATACTGATTTGAGTTTAAATTCAATTTTGTTTGTGAGAAGGAAACAGAAAGATATAAAAATGTAATGGTCAATCGTACAGTTCAGTGGTGTTAAATGCATTAATACCTATATTAATACCATTTGTTATGTTTGATATTCATTAAAATCTTAAGTTTAATTTGGTCAGTATAGAATTTATGATGAATTATAACTGTGGTTACACTCTTAATGAAAAAAGAGACAGTGAATTGTGAATTACATTTGTAATGCATTATATGTACCAAATCACCTTCTGAATAATCATGTATGTTCATTGATTTTTACCCTCCCAGGAGAAATCCATAAACGCATATGTGTCAAAGAGTGCCACAGCCTCCCCTAAGCCACACATAGTGGTGGACAGCCCTCACTCTGAGTAGAGATGTGAGTATACACACATCAACATAAACACACACACACACACACACACACACACACACACACACACACACACACACACACACCGTAAATAGAATGGTACTTCCTCACATATGGGATCTGTGTGGGTGAATGCATCATAGGGTTGCACTAGAGTACTTCAGATTTTAGTCATGAACTAATAACACAGACTGAAAACATCAATGGCTAAGTTCACACAGCAACAGGATACGTTTGATATACATTTTAGAGTGCCAAAAATGGTTATGTTCACACAGTTTTCTCATTCACAACTGCATTCTGTAACCAAATTGGCTGCTTGAAGTTTCAGGAATCAAATGTGAATTTTGAGATCGAGTGTGGTTAGTATGTGCAATGTAAATGGAACCGCACTGATCAACTAGTTATGTGAGGTTCTGGTAACAAAGATAATGAGCTTCACATGAGCTTGATTTGTTATAGTCTCAGCCTCAGATTTAAAGCCTATGGACAGTTGGCTGAACGTCTGATGCATATGGCACACAACATGGGAAACACTTCAGGAGTTTGGAAGTCGTCATTAGATTGGTTGAAATATACAGGATTTCCGGAAGACGTGCATGGAAACTGTGGTGATGGCTGCCAAACCCCCTCAAGGAACAAGAAAGCCATTGTGTTTACAACTGTGAATAAGCGCTTATCAGGATAAACTAAATGCTGGTTTGGCAATAGTATGTGAAGTTCATGGTATAGAGTCTTTAAAATATGTCCAAGTGTTTTACACTCTGGTCTGTTATTGTAGGGAAATCAAATTTCATATTTCCACTCCCCTAAATATGACGCGAAACGAAACGAACTGTGATTGGTTGCTTTACATGTCAGTCAGACGTCCTCTTGGGCCAATGAAAGCTGCCATGCAGTCCAGGACTTGGTCTAGCTATGCAAGACTAGTTTTATGACCCAAATTCTGCTGTCTAAAAATAAATAAATTAAAACAGCATTTGAAGCCACCATTGGTTAATTAAGATTTGACACATTAACTTGCTCCTCAATTAGATTCTTTTATTATTTTTTACTCATGTCAATTGTGACAAGACTTTCTGGTATTTAAGAAGGCAATATCTTTGATATTTATTTTTTTATTTGTTCATACTGACAGAATGCACTTCTAAGCTATTTAACAGTCACACCTGGTAGTAAATGCAGTTGTCAATCCAAAACACTGTGTGAATGCAGCCATCTGTTCACTGGAGTAGTTTGTGTTCATGTAACTTGCTGTTTGTGTTTCTATGGTTAACAGTGTTTTTTCTCTTTGTTTCTTTTTCTCATCCTCAGGTCAGCATTATCTTTTTAGCAACAGAAATACATTCTTTCTTTTCACCTGTGAATAATTTTTCATCAAGAAAGAACCAGAGAAGAGAGACTGTGCTTGCATTAGTGCTGTTCATCTAAATCAACCCTGCAGACCCAACACAATTTATAGAAAAACACCTAGACTAGATCGGACTCACACACACAGGTACATCCACATCCACAACACCACAAACAGACATACACATGGAATCAAAACAAATTAAATATACTTTATATACTTTATTGTCCTTGATAGGGAAATTTGTAATGGCCAGCATTTCGCCAAAACCTGATAGCCTACATTAAAAAATGACACAAAATATACACATCATACACATAAAAATAAATAAACTTAACTAATTCATGTTCAGCAGTCTAATTGATACCGGTACAAAAGAGTTTTTGAACCTGTTCTGTTTATAACGGAGAGTTCTGTACCTTCTTCCAGATGGTAAGAGAGTTCATAAGAGCGGTAGAGTACATGAGATGGGTCGCTTAAAATCCTTTTTGCCTCATTTAATGTGCATTGTTCATACAGAGTCTGAATACTATGATAGTCTTTCAGTCTTTCAATCATTTTCAATGAAGTTCGAACAATATATAATATCTTTGATTTTGATTTTACAGAAAGATCACTGTACCAAGTGGACAGACCATATCTAATCACACTTTCTAGAACAGACTGATAAAAAAGGAACATAATTTTCCTATCAACTCCATAAAACCACAATCTTCGTAAAAAGTACAATCTCTGGTGATGTCTTTCACACACCCAATTAACACGCTTGTCCCACGTAAGAGATTTGTCTATATGTACTCCTAAGTACTTGTATGATTGCACCTGTGTGATTTCTTGATTATGGACGACTATGGGCATATGATCTCCAATGCCCTTGGGATCAAAAATGATTTCCTCCGTTTTCTTAGTATTCACTATTAGAAAATTTGCATCACACCAGTCTACAAATGAATTAATCTCAGAATAAAAAATAGAAGAGGAGTCTTGTTTTTTCAGCAGACTTAAAATTACTGTATCATCTGAGTACTTCAGAATGTAGTTCTGTGAGTGCCGACTTGAGCACTCGTAAAAAGAGCTGGTGAGCTGACGCAGTTCTGAGGAACGCCAGTGCTACAGTGTTTTACTTACGATAAACTATTTACTTAGACTCTCTGAGTTCTATTTGCTAAAAAGGAGTGATACTACTGTATAATTGGATGATTTACATTTAACCGCTTTAATTTTTTAATTAAGACATGTGGTTGAACAGTATTAAAAGCTGAACTAAAATCAATAAAAATCACTCGTGCGTTAGCATCGGAATCCTCAAGGTGGTTTAAAACCAAAACAACTGGCATGGATGGTTTTGCTTCAGGAATGATGTTAAAGTAAATATTCATGATTTATTCAGGGGAAATATGACAAACATTCCCACTTTAAATAGATAATCTTTATTTAGTTATTTAAAAAAAAGTGAGCCTACAAAAAAAAGAGATTTTAATTACTTAAAAAAATGATAATCAGGAGAGAGACCTGATAGATTATGGACCACGAATGTTTCTGTGTATGTGTGAGCGCATGTGCGTATGTGAGTTTGTACGGGTGTCTGTGTGTAGCTTTAGAAAATCTCTAGAAAGTGCTTTCAGTCGGACAAGTAGCTGCAAGTTCTCGGAGTGGTCTTCTCTGCCAATGCAGAATCCTTGCAACTGTTTCCTGTTTCTCTGGAGAGGAGGACTACTTTATGACCGTTCCCATTTGGAGATGGAGAAATAAGGACGGATCCGTTGGCCAAATCATGTCGTGCAGTATCGAAATATGTCCCTCTGCCTTTTACATTTGTATCACCTTCTGCTTGGAGCTCATTGAGATAAGCAGTGTTTCCTTATTCCTTTGTTTAGAGTCCAGCCATTCTTCTTGTTCTACCAGATACGGAAGGAAATGGTTTGAGAATATGTTTCCCTGACCTGGACACACTGGCAGACTGAATCCCCTTGAGAACTTTTACAAAGGGAGCTATCATTGATTTCAACTATTGCCAGAGGACCCTAACTGAGACGGACCTTGGATTTGTGTGCACTTCCTGGAAACATATCCTAGGGGGAAAAGATCTGGCCATAGTATTTTATTTTTGTACCATGCCAGGATATTTTTTTGGGGATCTCTTAGACATTTTTAATTTCAAAAGAGGAAGTGTGTGCTCTCCATCATCCTTCTGCCAAGAGGACCGCTTCGGAAAGACGCACGCATTGATCCTCTTTTTCCTCCCATGTATGCTATGTGTTTGTGGGAGTGCGTTTTTTGTGTCGTTATGCGTTGGCTTGTCGGTTTGTGTGTGCGCGTGTATGCCCGTGTGTCGGTATATGTCACCGTAACCCTGTGTACGTCTCCAATTCCCTCAACCCGTCCTTTGTCCTGCACAGAGAAAATCTCGTTTTGAACAATCAAGTGTCTCCTGTCCTGTGTCTTAGAGGAGCTATTTCTTGTGTAGGACCTGTTGCACTTGGTAGGGACAGGGTCTGTTTCTCAGACGCGCGTTTCGGTCGTTCTCAGTAGAATGTGGTAGTGACCTGTCTCCGTTGTGTTCCTAACCAGCTCGTCACTGAAACGTGTCCCTAGCCTGATCTGTGTTCTCGTGTTGGATGTGCTTTTCTTTTTTTGTAAATGTGCTCTGTGTGTACGAGGGGACAAATCTGGTGGCCACAGCTGTCGAGGAATAAAATGTTGGAAGTTTTTCATTGTCTTTAAAAGAAAAAGGGAAAAAAAACAACTGGTTCTCTTCATATCTTTTGGCTAATGTGACTATCTTTTCTGTCTGAGCATTCCTTGCAAACAGAGACAAAGAGGGGGACATGTCTTTTATCGTTTAAGTGCCACGAGATAATTTCACATTACGGACTGACTTCAGATGCAATTTTTTTTTTCTTTCTTGTATTTGTTCAATCAGGTCGCTGCTTCTCTGGTCAGAAACATAGTGACCAAGACGCTCAATTCACACACCCTTGATATCCAGGGTCACTGCCGCTATTAAAAGGATAATTCACCCAAGAATGAAAATCCTGTCGTTGTTTACTTGCCCTCATGTCATTCCAAACCTGCATGACTTTCTTCTGTGGGACAAAAGTCAAAAAGTTAATGTTGTTTTTGGACCCTATTGGCTTGCTTCAAAATATCTTTTTGCAGATGAAACAAAGTCATGCAGACATGACAGTGAATAACTGATAACAGAATTTAACATTTTAGGTGTACTATCCCTTTAATATCACAGTACAACCACTGCCAATGCTACCGCACACATCCCTCAGTTGAGGAATACTGCATTACCAATCACTAATATTCATGTTATTGAAATGTACATCCGTATAATGAATTATTTCCCATCGAAACCCCCTGAGCTCATATTTTCTCTGTTTCTATTATTAATCACATGCCAGGCCTCAGGACGCACACACACACGCTCTCGCCGGTGTGCACTCAGTCCTTAGTCCGTTATCGTATATCAGCTCTTGTTGTTTTCTAAGAGGCCATTGATTCCGTCATACACGTGGATGTGGTATCGACCCGCAGTCTTCAGCCCTATCCAGCTCCTGTCTCCAGGCCCATCTCTTCTGCTGCCTTAGATCTTACACTGTGGAGGCACAACCCCTGTGGAGTGACCTCTGACCCCTTCATCAGCTTCCACACAGTGCAAACTTTGATGATGGCCTCATCTTCAGTTCAGCCCAGCCCATATTTTTCTCTCTATCTCTGTACGTCTCCCCTCTTTCCTCTGTCTCTCTATGTCAGTGCAATTCTGAATGATCCTGAGGAAAAATGTTTGCATGCTTATATTAACATGGATGATGTCAACTTGATGCAATGATAATTTAATAAGTGATGCTCAACACAAAAATCTGACGATGAGCTTGATACTAACACTACTAATGACAAACATGTTGACCTAGCAACCTTCGATATCATCAAAACACTGATGATTAATGTTGTTAATATTGTATATCCTCTTTGAAATGGTATTACAGTTTCTGGGTATATTTTTCTTTGTTTGTTTGTTTGTTTGTTTGCTTTTTTAGTTTTCTTTAAAAAGGTTTACTTTTTTATATGTTCAGATTACGCTGAGACTTAGAGCAAGATAAAAAAAAAATGAAATGCAGTCAGGGCGAGAGAACATTTCAGATGAAAAAAAAAAAAAAAAAAAAAAAAAAAAAAAAAAATCCCAACAAAATCCCCCAAAAAACAGTTAGGAGGATGATTATGTGAATGATAAGGTGATGATTCTAAGGCTGGAGCGATGATGGCTGAAATAAAACATATGTATGAAAAATCATTGCGATGTGTTTGCGTGATGCAGCTGTCTGTGTTCATGTAATGGGTTTTGAATCACCCTGCCTTTTCTGTCTACCTCTTTCTTTGTTTCTCAACCCTTTCCCCCTCCTGCTGTGCATTAACTTGTGTGTAATTATTTAGTTACCATCATACATTTTTATTGTGGGCCCACGTTATATAAACGCAGTGTGGAGCATTGCGTCCATGTATGCTTCTGTTTTTCTGCATTTCCATAGGCACGTAAACACACTCACAATCAAACGTGTCATATACATAGATCAAACCTGGCCCGAATTCCCTCCTCAGCCTCGTTCTTCACATCAGGTCTTATCCTTGTGGCTTTTCCGGTCACAAAACTCCCTGCCGTTAATTGCACCCATGTGGTGTGATTCTTAGATGGTTTGTTACTGCCTGATTCATCGACCTCCATCTTGACTAGTCTAATGCACTGTTCATCCGAGCCTCACTGTACGCAGAAGAGCCAGAGTCAGCACTCTCTGACACACACAGATACAGGACGAGAGAGGAAGGTGCAGGGAATTAGCAGTGTGCTACGGAGAAAAGCAACAAGAGACCGATAAACACAGCCATAATGTGTCTTAAGACCTAATTTCTCAAATTCGACCAATCTAATTCATTTATATGCAACTGACAAAAAAAAGTTATGACCAATCTTTAAAAAATGAGATGACTAACTTGTATTACAAGCCGCAGTTTATGTAACTGGCCCCAAGGACAAACAAGAGCGATAAAAGATTGAGAATAGCAAGGTTGAGAATATTAGGGGAATGGAATTAAATGAATTTATTACTTTATTCAGCTTCAATATAAGTTAGATTCAATCAGTGACATGTGGACTAGGGTTACAGTGATGCACTTACAATAAAAGGAAATGGGGTCAAATATTAAATGTGAAAATTCTCAGTTTCTTAAAGGGATAGTTCACCCAAAAATGAAAATTCTGTCAGTAATTACTCACCCTCATGTTGTTCCAACCCCGTAAGACCTTCGTTCATCTTCGGAACACAAATGAAGATATTTTTGATTAAATCTGAGCGCTGTCTCACTCCTCCATAGACTTCTAAGGGACTGAAACTTGCTGGCCCAGAAAAGTTATTAAAGAGATTGTTAATATAGTCCAAGTGACTACAGTGGCTCAATCTTAAGTATATCAAGCGACGAGAATACTTTTTGCGCGCTAAAAACAAACAAAAATAGCGACTTTATTCCACTATTAATTTCCTTCTCTCTGGGCCTCGAGTGAGTTAACGTAGTGTTTTTGCAAATGAATAGTGGAATAAAGTCGTTATTTTTGTTTGTTTTTAGCGCGCAAAAAGTATTCTCGTCGCTTGATAAACTTAAGATTAAGCCACTGTAGTCACTTGGACTATATTAACGATCTCTTTAATAACTTTTCTGGGCCAGCAAGTTTCAGTCCCTTAGAAGTCTATGGAGGAGTGAGACAGCGCTCAGATTTAATCAAAAATATCTTCATTTATGTTCCGAAGATGAACGAAGGTCTTACGGGGTTGGAACAACATGAGGGTGAGTAATTACTGACAGAATTTTCATTTTTGGGTGAACTAACCCTTTAAGTACAGCAATGATAATTTTAGTGTAAAATGTACTTGGTTACACAGTAAAGTTATTTGTAATTTTACATCTTTGTTACCATGATGATGCATCATGTAAAGGTGTGGGCACATTTACCACTGTTCAGTGAATATTCATTAGCGAAATCGACTCGATACTAATTGACACAATCTGGAATTTTGTGTGAGAGCGAAGTTTCCCCGCACAGATTTTGCTGCATTGACCAACAGAAAGCTGCTTGGTTTGAAAGCGACTTTTGTGTGACTTCTTACATCGCTACACTATTTATATTTTCTGCCTGCAAAAATGCTAATGTCACAACCCTTTAAAGGTGCTGTATGGAAGCCACAGAATAAAAAATAAAAATGGTAATTGGGCCATTCCACCGAATGGGTGGCATTTGCTTGTTGTAACTCTTAAAAATTAAACTTCATTTTTTGATTTTTTTCGACACTGAATCTAATACTCAAATATTTACCTATTCAAAATGTGTATTGGTCAATCTCAGGCAACTTTATTTAATTTTTTACAAGGTTTCTAAGCAGAAGATGGATGCATGTTTTCAGTCCTGTTAGCGAAACTCATGTGACATTTAAAAAACATGTTTAAAAGCATGTCAATTATTCCTTTGTTTTCCCCACAAGAAAGTGTTTATTTTAAAGATATTGTTGGTTATATGTTCAAATAACTGATATTTGTGACAAAAAAATCACTATATATTAAGGCAAAGTGTATTTTAATAAAAAACACAAAGCCATTTTTTCATTTTAAAGAAGACCGAAGCCTCAAGTTTATATATTTTTTTATAATTTAATTTATTAAACAATTGTATAAATGATGGACCAAACAAAACTGATAAAAACAGTGGTTTAACTTTATTTTTTTAGAAAATAAATAAATAATAGTAACAGGAATGAACACTTGGTAACAGGAATGAACTATTTCATAACAGGAATGAGGAACAGGTAACAGGAATGAGTGTTCATATGTGTGTGCACGAGAGAGAGTGTACATGACTGTGTGTGCATAAGATTTCTATGTTGAAGTGATGTACTATATGCTAGTAGTACTTCACAGCAAAGGAGGTGGAAAGAGAAATAATATTTACAGTATTAAATCAACAAAACAGAGGACTCTATTCACTCCTGTTACTTTAACTCACTCCTGTTATTTTTCATATAAGTAACAGGACTGAAAGTAACAGGATTGAGTTTTTAAGCAAAAAGTTATCAAATACATGACATATGGCCACATAGCATACATACTAATAGCATGAGGACACTGAGCAAATTCTAGTAACTTAACAAAAGTTAATATCTTTAAAATAAACAAATACATTCTAAGAAATTATTTAGGTAACAGGATAGTATGTTGAGATTGACCTTCTCAGTCATAGTTACAATTTCATCAAATATACAGAAATTAAAATAAGAGGACTAACTTATGGTCTTCCCATTGCCTTTAGAAGATCAAGATGATGCAACTTCTTGTTGAAAATGTGTCTTGTGGAATATTCCAAGTTTTTCAGAGGGGGGAATGTGTTAGGGTAACAGGACTGAGTGAAAACCCGGGGACATGACTAAAATGTGTATTTTATCTAAAATATTAGATAAAATATTTTTTTCTCATAAAAACAAACAAACATTTTAAATACATTGGATATAAAGTCACACAACAATCCCCAAAACTTAAAATTTCTGAAGGATTTTAATCATTATATTTCATGGCAAAGTTTAGAGACAGAGAGTGGGGACATGCAGCAAATGCTTTTTTTTGTGTTCTATGTAGTTTTTATTAATGTTTTTAATTATAAATTTTATAATTTGTAGTTAGCTTAATATGCAGGACATTTTGCTTAATAATAAAGTGTATTTTAGAGTTAATTTTCATGCAATTTTATACATATGATGTTCTGGGGACGTAAATGTCACCCATTCGGTGGAATGGCTCAATTGCGACTTTTTATCTCACGATTCTGACTTTTTATCTCAAAATTGCTTGATATAAACTTGAAATTGCGAGTTATAAAGTCAGAATTGCTAAGTCAGAATTGAACGAAAACACAATTGTGAGGTAAAAAATGCAATTATCTTTTAAAGTTATTGTATTCATTTACCAATAGAAGGCTGCAGTGCTTGGTTTGATATGACTTCTGTGTGAGCTGTGCTACATGCAGCGCTACACTATTAAAGTCATCAAGAAATGACCAAAATTGACTTTTTTTATGGAATATTGCAGTATTTATTGTAAATTATTTATGCACATCATTATTTTTTTTTTTTTTAAATACACGTGCCCTCATAATCTTTAATCAGAATAACTTCCTCTCCCTCTTGCAGCGACATCTCTTGTCTTCTCTGATGACGTGTTTACTGGCGTGAGGGCGGGATCAACCTGTCACTCACATGACATAACAGCAGTAGCAAACCACAACCATCCAATCAATTTCCAATGGATAAAATCAAGTCATGCCCTATAATTTTTCTTGTTCGAGAAGCCGTATCACAATAGACAATAGTCAAAAAAAAAAAAAAAAAAAAATTACAACTTGTCACGCTGACTTTAACAATAATGGGCCTTTTTTGCCCATGAAATTTCGCCAAAATGTTGCTAATGTGACAGCACCTTAACACTAAAATAACCATAAAAAATTACAGATTAACAATTAACAATATGCCACAAATGTTGTCGATAGAGCTTGTATCGAACCCGAAATATTCAAGGATGTCGTGCAGAGTGTGTAAGGAGAATATCGCATAGGTGAAGGAAAGAGTAATCAGAGGATAGGCCTACATGCACACCGGGACGTGCATCTGCAACACGTAGGCACCGTGAGTGTGAGAGCAGCAAGAGAACTGCAGAACCGGAGACAGTGCTGAGGTGAAGACACGATAGTTAGCACAACTACCCATTCCCCAATACACACACACACGCTGAGGGGTGGGGGTCGGGGGAGCCGCAGTCTCCATGGCAACGTTCCCACAGTGCAAAAAAAAATCATTTAGTCAGAAAGATATTTCACCCGGCTCACTGAGCTGAAAGAGAGATGGGGGATAGAGAGAGAGAGAGAGAGAGAGAGAGAGAGAGAGAGATCAGAAGAGAAAAACTTGAGGAGCGGGTGTGGTGAAGAGCTGTTTTTATCACTCTGAAGAAAAAAAAAACCGATAGACTGAAATTAGTAACATGGTGCAATTATCATTACTGCTAATGCTGTGAGTGTAATGGAGAATGCTATGTTCATTTTCACAGCCTCAGGGAAAGGAGACATCCATTTTGAAATTGAGATTCGTTTTTGTAATGACAACTATGAATATTCTGGGAAAATATTAGTCTTATGTAGCCGTATTTGGGTGATGTGTATGTGATCGTGCACCTGTTTTTCCTCACCTGTGCCCTGTGAAATGTTCCTTGGAGATATACCATTGTAGTCCCAGTGACCCAGATAGTGGTGGTATGTATTTGGGCGTGTCTCTGGTCGCCTGTTGTGAGTTCCAGATGGCTCCTGTCTCCCGGCAGAGAGGACCAGTAAGGGCCGCGTGTTTTAATCAGTGCCACCTGGAGGACACCTCTCCCGAGAATAATGTCGGACATCCAGTAACAAGACAACATTTTGTGTGATTTTGATAAGTGGACTATGCCCAGGGTGATGCAGAAGAGTTGATTATATACATGGTGCACTGCCACCTCATGCACTTTTATCAAAATACACACGAAAGCTGACATCTCTAGGAAACAACTGCACATTTGCATGCATGTTCTTTTCTTTCTTTTTTATTGGGAGGAAATTTCAAATTTGGCAAATTAATGTGTATTTAAGTGATAATATTTGCTAAAACATTAATGATGCGCAAGAGCATCTACATTCGTGTGTGCAGCACAAATAAAAAGGAATTATGGGCCACTTCATTCATTACAATATGTCCCCCTGTTTGTTCTGGGAACAGGAAGAGGGAAGAGGCCTACCATAAAAGTGGTAGATTTGATCATTCAGTCACTATCAGTCATTTTTAAAGACCAAGGAGAGGGAGTTTTTACGGTCAAACCTCCAAACATTTCTTAAAAGCCCTAGATGTTCTCTTTCACAGGAGGATATAGGCTACAGTATATCAGATACAGAATGGGACTACTCATTTTACCCACATATTCTGTTATATCTTTCATTACATACTGAGAATCATCTTTAAACAAAGTTTGGTTAAAAAATGGCATGAAACCTATACTGATTGGTGAATAAAATAAAAATAAAAAACATTGTTTTTGCCTATAAATGTCTTTTCGTGTCTTTTTATTTTCTTAAAAACTGTCCTTTTATTAGCATAAAATATATTTTTTCAAAAAACATTTGGTTCTCAGGAGTATATATATATATATACATACTTTTGTTCATCAAAGATGCAAATTGATCAAAAAGGACTTACATTATTACCACAACATTTTTTAATAAAAATTGTGTTCTTTTGAATTGTTTTCTATTTTTCAACTGCGATAATCAGAAATGTTTCTTGAGCAGCAAATCATCTTATTAGAATGATTTCTGAAGGATCATGTGACAAGGATCTGGAGTAATGATGCTGAAAATTCAATTTTGAGATCACATTGAAAACATTTATTTTAAACTGTAACAATATTTAACACCTTATAATATAATTTTTTTTTACTAACCCCAAACCTGAACTGTTACTTTTTTTCATGCAGTGCGTTTTTTTTGTCCTGTAAATCATATAGCCTATCATTATAATGGGCAGAAACATAGGTAACATATAGGCAATCTTTATAATAAGTAATAATTAAATAGGATATATTCATGTTTTACTGTATTTGAAATCCAGTCAATATTTGGGCTGTGTGATGCTGTCAATCAGTATATGAAGTAAAGATTATCAGTGGATTTGTCTTTTCTGATGTTTACTTGTTCATCTGCTAAATCTAATGCCACCCTAGATCAGCTGAGCTAAAGCCTCCAAATTGTGCCACTCCACAAAAGAAAACTCCCTGGAGATGAATGTGGAATAGAGCACAGTAAATGCATCTCTAAAAAAAATCTCATATTTGGACACAGGACACTGGCCCTAAGTTCCGGACAATCATAACTAACCCTAGGGACCCTCTTCTGTTTACTGACCGTGAAAAGCGAAGAAAGTCAGCCAGGGGGTATAAGAGAAGCTTCAAATGGGTTAAACTGATTCAGAGCATTGTTTGCATGCTGGGATGTTTTAAATATGATGAACTTGATGCTCTTAATTGCTCGCTGGAGAATAGCTTCTATTGTTGGAATAAGAGTGAACATGAGAGCCTCAGGGCCACTTGCTCGCGGCTCGCTGTTCTCGTTTGACAGCAGGTTGGGTCACTCGGGGCCGTCTGAGTAATTATGCACATTCTTGCAGTTAAGAGCAACGGGGACAGGAAACAGTTTGCACACCGACCTAAAAACATGATTCGTTCTCCAATTACTTGTTACCTGTGCCCTCCTTTCTGATATTCAGTGAAGTAGCGGAGACTGGACTGACTTGTGTAGGTAACAGGATAGTAATTTAGAGTCCACGTGCAATGTTATTGGTCAAAAAACAAACAAACAAACAAACAAGCAAACAAACAAACAAACAAACAAACAAACAAACAGTTACCCTATATACAGTAGCCTATAGCATATTACACAGTTGTAAACAGTTCCAAACTGTTTGTAATTTATTTTTGGATGCTTGACTTTGGTGACATCTACTGTTTATTTAGTTGATTGCTCTTAAATTTAGAAACTGTTGTATGCCCCCTATAATAATGATGATGATGATGATGATGATAATAATAGTATACGTTTGTGAGATTTAAGATTTAAAAAAATATAAAATATATAATTTCTTATTAAAGTAAAATAATGTAAAGTCCAGTTGCAATGCCCATTAGAAACCCTTTATATACTACTATTAATAATTAGCTCA
The DNA here is from genome assembly GCF_964197995.2 of Scardinius erythrophthalmus. NCBI lineage: Eukaryota > Metazoa > Chordata > Actinopteri > Cypriniformes > Leuciscidae > Scardinius > Scardinius erythrophthalmus. The sequence goes on from NC_138221.1 coordinate 46,628,248, forward strand.
CCTCTGTGATCTAGGCAGGTATATAGGCCTACTTTAGACCTGTCATAAAAGAAATGAATCTTTAAGTGCATTAAAATGAAAACGCATTACAAAAAGCATCAAGTATACATCACATAAAAAATAGATCAAATATCATAATTTAACGTAAGATTGAACAAAAGGTTTAGGTAAGTAAAACTAAGTAACTAAGCAGGTTGCTAATAAAGACATATGTAGAACAAATAATTAATGGATGGATATTTTTTTGATGGATGACTACCGGTAGTTAAATTTGAGGTGGGTTTGAAATTTACATACTTTTGGTAGAAAAATCGATCACTCATAAATCGATTCACCAACCCAGTCATTTTCCGGATCTAAGGCCAGACCGGATTGCCGATTGCCGAGCGTAAATCACGATATTTGTTGTCATTACGAACCACATGAACGTTCAGATGAAGCTTTCATAATACAACTAAAGGCGGCTGGTGTACATATAATCAATGTCAATGACTGTATCAGTCCGTTTTATTCTTATTAAAAGTCAGATCTACTTATACTAGCAGGTAAGACACATGAGCTAAATTAGCATTTGAGGATAACGGCTAACTAACATGCTAAGACTTGTATGTGTAAGACTTAAATGTGTTCACATTGTATGTTTTATCTGATTTGTATTTGCATTATCCTTATACGAATTTACTGTTTAATTGGATGAGAAGAGAAAAAATATTTATTAGCCAAAATGAGGCTGTCATATCTTTTTTTTTTGACACGGACTGAATCATTGAATCGTACAAAAATTGTCTTTGTAGGCGTTTGACTTGGTTTTGAGACAGCCAAATGTGTATGTCATGGTTCGGTACCCTAGGTTTTAGAATAGACATGATAATAAAATAACAGTTAAATACAAAATGACAATACATAACACCGCTTTATAGCCAATAGTCACATTAAACATTAAGTGCAAGTGCACTACAGTAATGTTATTTAATGCTTGCAGCAAATGTTCTGTATGAAATTGATCTAATGTCTGTCTTGGTTGCAGACCCAAGGTGACCCATATGGACCCCACCTCCAAGTCTGGGTTGAATCAGGTGTCAGATGTAGTGTTTGTCATAGAGGGAACTGCAAACCTTGGTCCATATTTTGAATCACTTCGGAAGAATTACATACTACCGACTATAGAGTAAGAGTCATCACCTGTTTATTCATTCCGACATTTGTTAGACTTCTTTACCAACCTACTTTGTATGATCACAGGTATTTTAATGGAGGACCACCTGCTGAAACTGATTTTGGAGGAGATGTGAGTTGGATGAAGCCGTTTACACTTTCTCTTTTCATCACTGCTATCATTTCAGATATCCCATCTAATGATCTCTTTTCTTTATCAGTATGGTGGCACTCAGTATGGACTGGTGGTCTTCAACACAGTGGATTGTGCTCCAGAATCCTACGTCCAGTGCCACGCTCCAACCAGCTCAGCTTTCGAGTTTGTCTCTTGGATTGACAGCATCCAGTAAGGGCTTCATCACATTTGCATTTTACCATTGGAACTCTGAGATAAAATTGTGCTCTTGGATGTTTAGATGATCTGTTAGTTATGAGTGTATGTCTGCTTTAAAGATCTTCATGTTTTAAATGCTGCAGCTTTTACGATGATGCTTTTTGCACAGATTCATGGGAGGCGGAGCAGAGAGCTGCAGTCTCATAGCTGAGGGTCTTTCTGTGGCCCTGCAGCTCTTTGACGACTTCAAAAAGATGAGGGAGCAAATGTGAGTTCTTGAACTCCTTCTGTGGAATCAAAATTCTGCTGTCTTATTTCTCCCATTTTACTAAGATTTGGGATGTGAAAGATGCAATATAATTTGTGTTGCAGACAAAATTATGTATGGAAACAGCTCAAGGGCAGACATTGTTTTAAAGCATTTTCTCTTTGTCAATAACTTAATAGCACAAAAAGGTGGATGGAAACTTAACTATTGTTTCTCTCTTTAGTGGTCAGACCCACAAGGTTTGTGTGCTGCTGTGTAATTCTCCTCCATACTTACTACCGGCTGTGGAGAGCGTCAGCTATACAGGCTGCACTGCAGACAGCCTGGTCCAGATCATACGTGATGTGAGTCTGCGTTGCATCTGCCTGTTTGTTCAGTTATTTATTTCCTATATTTGATGTAGCCTAATGATAGATTTATTTGCCTTGATACTGTTCATACTGGTTGATGCTATCATAGTCTACAATATGATGTGTTATAATGTTATTTTTTCCACTGTCTTGCCAAATTTTAAGCTGAGCCATTTATTTATAGAAGGTAGTGTCTGTTTCTCATAATAGTTAATGAATTTATAATCATTTTTATTTGTACTTTTTTTTCTTTTTTTCTTCTTCTTTCTGTAGCGGGGGATCCATTTTTCTGTAATTGCCCCAAGGAAACTTCCAGCGCTTCGCTCTCTTTTTGAACGAGCATCTTCGGTAGCAGGTGCACCAGAATCCTCACACCCAGACTACTGTCAAGACCCCTTTCACATGGTGTTAGTCAGGGGCATTGCACTTCCTGGTAAGAAAGACACTTTCCTTGATGTGTTTATGAGTGTGCTGTGATATATCCTCCACAGTTTTTGTCAGCAGGTGGACAGCCCTCTTTTGGCACATGGGAGAATATGAGCTAAAATAGTATTTTATTATATTATTTAGGGGTCTAACGAGACTCATGTCACGATTTAATACAATTCACTGTATTGAACTCACAATACAGTTGCAATACTTTAAGCCACATTTTTTTACTACTTTAAACCATTTACATTTACTTATTACTTCTAAGACGTATGATAAAAAGTTAGCAAAAATGTACTGCTGATTAAAATGCTAAATGGTGACACTAGAGTAAAAATATTCATGATTCTGAAGCTGAAAAGACAGAATTATGTTAGACACGTACACTGTCACTGACTACAGCGCATGCGTTTCAGATGATCAGTACAACCAATCACTGTTCTAATCACAAAGTGTATCATGACTGTTCCCAGACTTTAAAGGGTTAATTCATCCAAAAATTCAAATGTTGTCTTTATTTACTCACCCTCATCGTTCACATCATCGATGCATATCGCCACATTATCACAAACCTTTAGACCTCTAGTAGTGTAAGATTTGCTCTGGTTAATGCTTTGTTACATGTGTGTGTCCAGTTGCTCCTGGAGGAGGTTCTGGTCCAGTCTCCCTTAAACCTGTCTTGCCACCTCAGCCTCTGCCTGTGTCCCATTCTCCTCTGGGCACTGTAGCCCAGACTCCTCCTCAGATGAGCACAGCCCTTCCATACCAGGTGTGTGTCAGTTAATGGAAATTAATAGAATTATTCATTTCCATTCAATTCAATTAAAGGTCTAATTAAAAACTGTGTGTGTAACAAAATCATGGTAGATCTCAGTCGTTTAGATCCAAGAAATGTATATGATGCTGTGAGTGAGATGCCAGTCTGCACTGTTTGCCATAGGGAAAATAGGGACAGCAAAAATATATGCCGTTTTAATGAGCGATTAATTGTCTCAGTTCACTTACCATTGGCAGGTGAAGTAAAAGGTTAGTTTTTGGCTCTGTCTCATTACTTCAGTGATGTAGAGCAGTCCACTCACTCTGAACCTTTCTGTGCCTAATTGGAAGCACATTATTGGTAATACACAGCCTCATTTTGATTCTTAAGATTAAGACTAATAGCTGTTATAATCTCATTTGAATAGATCTAAGTGGTAGATAAGATGTGCATGAATGCATTTGTATTGTGTGGAAAGATCTGGCTTTGTTTTCAAATGAGGCTGTGCACACTAATTATGAGGCTTCATGACTGTTGTCCTTCTGTTACACACACACACACACACACACACACAAACACTCTCTCACACACACAAAAACACTCTCACACTCTCTTCCCATAGAATCCCTCTTTAAACGCTGCCCATGATGCAGCACAGAAGGCATTAGAAGCTGCAAATCAGCAGCAGAAGAGTCGATGTGAGTCATATTTTATTTCTGCCTCTTGGATCTTCTGCTGTGTTCCTGCTTTACCTATTATCTGTATTTGAAACACCATTTACTGAGTTGTTTTTGTTTTCTTTGCAGTTCCTCAAATGCCAACTCCACCTTTCAGCCAACCACCAGTTCTCCCATCAGGAGGTAAACCCAGCCTATCTACAGTTACCACAGTGTCACCGCCAGTGTTAACGCAGCAACAAGTTCCACCTCAGCAGCCCCAACAGCAACCTCAAGTCCCACCACCAGGCCCGCCCCCACCCAACCAGCAACCTCCTCAGGCCCCTCAGCAGCAGCCCAACAATCAGCAGACACCTCCACCAACTCAGCCTGGCATGGTCAGACTTGAGAAATGTATTTCTGTGGATACTGTTTCATTTGGATTCTTCCTCTTTATCATGCCCTTTCAATATATTCTTATTTTCCAGACTGCTGTACCTGCGCCTCCGGCTGGGGCACAGCAGGGTGTTGCCAACAAGATTGTGGCGTGGAGTGGAGTTCTAGAATGGCAGGAGGTGAGAAGCTTATACTAGTGATTTCATGGTAATTCTTGCATACTGAATGGTGATTAGTAGGGCGGCCCCTAATAATTGACCAAACGTTAGTCGATGAGAAGATGCTTAGTTGACCAAATTTTAATTAGTTAAAAAAAAAAATCTACTGGAAGTGGCAAAGTCACGTAGTCCATGACGTACAGATCGTAACAAAGCTGGCTAATATGGTAATTGCAGTGCGTTATGCAGGAAATTCAAAGGTTTGCCTATCATTCATCAACCTAACTGTGGCTTATCATTTGAAACCTAGTAGTAGCTTAACATTTGCACACTTTACATGGCCGCTTGCTCCAACATTAACCTGGATAAATGTTCTATTATTGGCACATATCCAAGTGTTCTTGGAGGAGCAAGCGCAGTCATTATTTCCTGATAACCGCGGAAAGAACTTAAAATACTCTGTCATTTTTGGTCATATAAGAGTAAAGAGTAAAACAACATTCAAAACTGTAAAGGGTCTACTTTTATTTTTGTCACTGACAATAACAACAAAACGTTGTGCTTTTGTAAAATAAAGAAAACAACCCGAGGGCTCTTTCTGCCATCTTGTCACAAAAATGAAACTCAGCGTATACTTGCCTCACAGACATTAAAAATATGTCTAGACATTTTGAAATGTCTACTTTTAAATGAACCAATTCAAATCGAAAACAAATACTCTTTGATTTTGTAATCTGTATGAAACGTCCTTTTCATCTTTCATCTTTTCATCGACATCTTTGCAGCTGACACTGACAAAAAAACACTAGTTTATTAATAAATTATCAAAATGTTCAGACAGTCTCCTTTCGGTTGACTTATAATCATTGGCAAGCTTTATGCGAGTGATTTGCGTCACTTTTTTTTTAGGCAATATACCACAATTTGCAAAATAAATATATGGATGGGAACCTAGCTACTGTAATATTTCTATACTGAACTGTGATTATAGTCTATATGGTTTAGTACAAGTAAGAACAGAAAATGACCCAAAATTATAAATAACCTTTCTTAACGTTGCTAATAACAAGCCAGTGTTGTTATTTTTAACAATAGCTAAAACTATTAAAAATTATTTTCTTTATTGAAATAAAGCTGGAATAAAAGAAAAGAAATATTAGATAAAAAAAAAAAAAACGTACTAAAACTGAAATAAAAATAAATTGAAGCTAAATATATAAGAAATTAAAAAAGGGCAAAGCACATAAACAAACTAAAACGTAACCTAAAATTAAAATGAAGTAGTATTAAATAAAAAAAGTATATAAATATACGATACAACAGCGTGTGGGATTTTTTTCTATTCTTTCTGTTGTATGAATTGTGTCCTAAACAACTGCCTGCACCAACCAGGGGTGCGAGGGGTGTTTTGTTTGTGGTTTCCTACTGGATATTGAGACATAATTAGTGTCTCAATTAATCTCTGTGAAAGACTCCCATAACTTACCTATAAAATGTAGGCTTTTCTCGATGTGTGAAAAAGATCGATTTGCTCACTGAGACTGAAACTGTTAAAGCTATCTAGTTGCATTTCGTTGATGTATTGTTAGGTGACCCTTGGGCATTGTGCCTGAGATGCCTTTTGCACAGACTGTAATGGAATCAATGATGCTTCTTGATTTCTGTTTGATTTATGGGAGACGCCCTCTCTTTAGATTAATGAAGCTCTATTGACCATTCCACAATGGCCACGAGATCATCTCAGTCTTAGCAATGAATGTTCTCAAACACACAGTCGACTATTGAAATGTTTTTTTGTTTTGAGAAAGGGTCAACACAAATGATCAGGAAACAAAAACACAGACGCACACGTCGTGGTCATTATCACCATCTGGTCAATAACATGCCAGCAAACCAATGCGTGCTTATCAAGCATGGCGGCACGCGCCGTTGCTGAGGCCTGTCGCGGAGTCACCATCTGGATGATGAGTTCACACAGCTCATCGCACACTATTCGCAAACACAAACACTGCCAAGCTGCGCTGTGTAAATTTAATCAAATCAGCAAATGAGTCCTGCTTTTCATCCACACTGTCCTTTTGCAGCGATACTGTAGGGTGGTTTGTAGTAAGGATGTGCAAATCTGGTATATTTTCAAAATTGAATAGCTGTTTGCTTGAGTCAACAAGTCTGTCTAAACGGAGCCCTGAAAAATTAGGTTCCATCAGACATGTTTCCTTGGGGGAAATATTCTTGTGTTCAAAAACTTGAGGCAAATGTATGTATGTAATGCTCATTGCTTGCACTGTTTTGATTGACATAATAATGTAGCAGCTGTTCCGTTGCCAGTGCGATCTCTCTTGTTGTGGAAGTTGCACACACAGGTTGTTTATTTCACCGAGACCTCCTGCCTCGAGTCCCACCATCCATCTCTGCCAGCAAAGTCTTTTTACTCTGTATGTTAACCTCTTCATCTTATTCTGCCTCTCCTTTTTTCCCTCCCCCTGTCACCTTTCCCTCTGTCTCCATCAATCACCGCAGAAGCCCAAGGCTTCCTCCATGGACTCCAACACAAAACTTACACGCTCCCTGCCCTGCCAGGTCCAAGTGAGCCAAGGGGAGAATCTGTGAGTGACTCGTTTGGCCCAGATTTGCATAATGTAGGATAAATGGTGGAGATGCACAGAGAGACTGACGTGGTGTATTTTGTTTCAGAAATACAGACCAGTGGCCACAGAAGCTGATCATGCAGCTCATCCCTCAGCAGCTCCTGGTAAATGTGAACATTGTCATTCCCTGCAGGATACATTACTCTGCTTGCAAAGGAAGCAAGGATTTCTTTTCCTTCATCTTTTTCTTTCCTCCATTTTCTCTGTCATCTCCTATTTCTTCATCATTGTCCTCTCTTCCTTTATCTTTTTCGTCTTGTTCCTGCATCATCTTCTAATTTTTGTTCTTCTCCTTTTCAATCCTTTCTTCCTTCTTTTTTCTTCTCCATCATTTCCTCCTCTTCATAATCGTCATCTCCTACCTTTTCTTCGTCTATATTTTTTCCTCCTCTTCCTCATTTCTTTTTCTGCACCTTTTATTTTCCTCCTCCAAATATTTTCCTCTTCCTTTTTTCTACTCCTTCATTTCCTCCCCTAACTTAAAGTGATAGTTCACCCAAAATTTAAAATTGTCATAATTTGCTCAACCTCATGTTTTTCTAAACCTGTTCGAGTTTTTTTTCTGTTGAACACAAAAGAAGATGTTTAAAAAATGTTGGTAACCTGACAGTTGATAGTTCCCATTGACTTCTATAGATTTTTTTTTCTATTATGGAAGTCAATGCTACCGTCAACTCTTCTTTTGTGTTCAACAGAAAAGAAACTCAAACAGGTTTAGAACAACTTAAAGGGATTGTTCACCCAAAAATGAAAATTAGCCCATGATTTACTCACCCTCAAGTTATTCTAGGTGTATATGACATTCTTCTTTCAGACGAATACAATCAGAGTTATATGAAAAAATGTCCTGGCTCTTCCAAGCTTTATAATGGCAGTGAATGGCCGTTTCTGTTTTGAAGTCCATTAAAAGTGCATCTAACCATCATAAAAGTGCTCCACAGGGCTCTGGTGGGTTAATAAAGGCCTTCTGAAGCGAAGCGATGCGTTTGTGTAAGAAAAATGTTCATATTTAAACCTTTATAAAGTAAAATAACTAGCCTCCGGCCAAACAAACATACGGATTCCACTTAAGTCTAAAGCTCAACTTATGCGAGTAATGTGACGTACTGCTGATATTTACGCTACGCCATGACGCACTACTTCCAACGACACAAGTTGCGTAAGTAACTTTTATGGACTTCAAAACAGAAACGGCCATTCACTACCATTATAAAGCTTGAAAGAGCCAGGACATTTTTTAATATAACTCCGATTGTATTCGTCTGAAAGAAGAATGTCATGTACACCTAGGATGACTTGGGGGTGAGTAAATCATGGGCTAATTTTCATTTTTACTATCTTTTTAATCATCACCTCATTTTCTCCTTTTTCTTCTCCTCTTCCTTTTTCTACTCTTTCATCATCTCCTCCTCTTCCTTAATTATCATCTCTTGATTAATTGATCATCTTTTTCTCATAATTACCTTTCTCCCCCTTTATCTTCTCCTCCTCCTTGTCCTCCTTTCTCCACCATCTTCTTCTCCAGCTCTTCTATCATTTTGTCCTTCTACTTTTGATTCAATCCCTGCGTTTGACTATGCGTACTTCCTTGCTACACACAGTAAGCTAAATACAGAATGCTAAAGACTATTCATTGAACAAATTAATACCTTTAAAAAATTATTTGACTTATTAGATCAATATTTAAATGAGATAATTTTTAAAATCTCCTATTGACTTTAAACTGGCATTCAAACTGCTTTTGTTAATTTCATCCTAATACACATGCTGAAGTGTTGGTCAAATGTCTGGGTCACATGGGTTATTAATACAATGATCCATATGTCGTCTTTTCTTTCTATAGACTACTCTGGGCCCTCTGTTCAGGAACTCTCGTATGGTGCAGTTTCTCTTCACTAATAAAGATATGGAGTCTTTGAAGGGACTGTATCGCATTATGACCAATGGATTTGTGAGTACATGAACAGCATCTTATTCATAACCTCCTCCTGTAAGATACATCAGTCAGTTCAAGAATGAATAATCAGGCTAATAACTTCTCATGTAGAACAGGTTTTTTTATGTTGCCTATGCATATATCTCTGTTTTAGTGTATTTCTCATTGCAGACTACTAAAGAGAATGTGATAGTGTGTAATAATGCTCTTCGGCCTCTTGGGGGAGTTCTTCCCCTGCTTTTAAGCATCACTGCAGCAAAATAAAAAGATTTTCACATTTAGTTATGGAAAAAAAAAAGTCTCATGAAAAAAAAATCAGCAAATTCACACAGCCAGCATTTCCTCTGAAAATGAAAGGGTCTGAAATGAACCTTTACCCTGGAGCTAGATCCCTTGACGCAGACTAAGAGATCTGTCAGTAGTGAATCACCATTAACACTGATTAAATTCAGTTTTAGGTTCAATCTGTGTCTGGAAAACAGCTGCTTAGTTCATTTTAATCCTGTCTTCAAATATAATCATGCTGGCTCAGGCAGCTCTCCAGTCACTCTAGTTGTGTGTGCTGTCAAGATGTGTGGATTGGCACATAGTTTGATGTATATGTGTATCTATATGTGTGTGTGTGTGTAGGCTGGCTGTGTGCACTTCCCCCACAGTGCTCCATGTGAGGTGCGTGTGCTGATGCTGCTGTACTCGTCTAGGAAGAGGATATTCATGGGACTCATCCCTAATGACCAAAGCGGATTCGTCAATGGTATTCGGCAGGTCATCACTAACCACAAACAAGTGCAGCAGCACCGATCGGTGAGTCACACAAAATGGTGTTGTTTTCAGTACAAATAAACACAGTTATTGATATGATGCAAACTAAGTAGCATAAAATTTTTAAATTGTTAATATAATACTCAAAAAAGATGCACAGATGTAATCCACATCTAAACTAACACAATCATTTTGTCTCTGTAAAATGTTTACATGTAAAATAGCAAAAGTTATTTAAAAATGAAATCAATCCAGTTATGTGTGATGCGTCTTGTTGCCCACATAATGCACACAGCATCTAAATTAACACTTTCTAAGTGCTTATTGCGAGTTAAATGTAGCTTTGGCAATTTAAAACAAAGGTCCACAAGGTTAAAGACAACATTGCAAAATTGTATCCATGTGTCACTGGCGCATGTCCTGGTTGGCATCAACATGCCAGCTAAACAGCTAACGGTTTTAATGATCACTAATTGAAAGGAGAGAAAAATCGAGGATCATTCCAGCCACTCTAAAGGTAACCTGAGACAAAAGGCCCTGTTTTACCATGACATTGTTGGAAAAAATGCTTGAATTTCACTCTTAAGGAATATTCTGAGTAAAGAGCCAGTAAAATGGAAGAGCCAGTGAGACTTACTAAGTATATGTGGAATTTGGAGATTATTCTTTCGCAATAAATTCCCAATGAAGCTTTTCCTCAGATCTGTCTCACCTTTTTTGCATCCCCGGACATTGTTGATATAAAAAAATAATAATAATTTCAACTTGTCCCTCTTTTTAAAAATAGATAAATAAATAAATAAATAAATGTCTGGGTTACAGTGAGACACATACATTGTAAGGGAATGAGGCCAAATTGTAAACGTTAAAATTACATGATTTTAATGAAAAAAAATCACTTACCTTTCCTGTGTTAAGTTCTCTGTTTTTTCAACTTCATTGCAATGACAATGGAATGCCTTAAACCCTAAAATGGCGATAAAAATGACAAACTGACCCTTTTTACTTCTATTGTAATCATCTCACCATTACATTGACTTGGCACCTTAACATTATGCCACAAATGCTGTTGATAACTTGGATTGAACCCTACATTTGAAAACTGCATTTTCGTTTTAAAACGCTTTCCATCCACACTAGTGTTTTCAAGCATTTTCCAAAGGTTTCACGGCCACACTAAAAAGTCAAGTGAACCTTATTGTGCATGCGAAAAGCCTCATAAACGCTTGCTTGGATTATGCTGACTGAACAGACATAATCAAGTACTCATAGTATTCTTCTGCCAGGATCATTTTATTTAGCAAAATATCTCACCATTTACTGATGTGTTCAATTGGCACACACACACCATTATATGTTTGGTCTAAACACAACTGCCCTCATGTTTTGCCGCAGAACAGCAGTTGGGAGTATATATTGTCGTCTTTGCAGGACTGTGATATGAAGAGTGTACAAACGGAAACATATCTTTAGCAACAGGCACAATACCGGTATAAACATAGGTATCTGTCAGTACAATATGATTCACATGACTAAGAATGTGTCATTGTTTTCAAATACCTCTGTTGTCAACGACATTTTCAAATTTATCCACTTGGGAGTGCATTTTCAAAAAGCTTTAGCAGAGAGAAAAAAGATGCGTTTTCAAATGACAACGTAGTAGTGTGAACAAGGCCACAGTCACACTCTTGAAAATGCGCATGCACATGAACTCTAGCGTAATAACGTACAATAATGAAAACGCATACACCATCATGAAAAGAACTGCATTTTTGGACACTTCAGAGAAACCAAAAAGCTATTTTGCTTGAGAAGTGTGCTTATGCTACATTTGTTTTAATTCTGTCAGTAATTCATTGTATGTCCTTTTCTCGGATGAATAATGCTGGTCAGATGCAACCTGGACAGGTCCCGTCCAATCAGAACTTCCTCAACAGACCGCCGGGCCCCATCCCTGTTACGCATGGCAACGTGCAACAGCAGGTAAACCAGCAGTGCCTCTTCCCCTCTCTTCTCTCCCCTGCCCTGCTCTTTCTCTCTCTCTCTGTCTCTCTTGCCCTGTGCACTCACCCGGTTTGTATTTCTCCTCGGCCTGAGATGGAATGTGCATGCTGTTCTAAACCCTCCTCGTCTCCTCCTCTCTGTCCCTCTCTTTCTGCCTCAGTCTGTGGTGGTGGGCTTGCCCTCCGTCAGTCAGGTCACACTGATGGAGGACCAGCAGAGACAAAACAACATGGTGAGAATCAGAAACACAATTATACACGCATGCATGCACACACGCTGGACCACGATTCCTGCAAACACAGGATTTCACCACTTGATTTTCTGCCATTTCAGCACCAATCTTGTGAACAGCGCCATGTGTTAAAGGGGACATTGCTGAAACTTATGTATCAAAAATACAGTAAAACAGTAATATAAAGAAACATTACTTATTATTATCAATTTTAAAAACAGTTGTTGTGCTGTTTAATATCTTTGTGGAAACCTGGATACATTTTTCTGGATTCAGAAATCTTTTGTAACAAATATCTTTACTGCCCCATTTGATTTAATACATCTTTGCTAAATGAAAGTAATAATTTCTTTAAAATGAAATAAAAAATACTTAACCCAAACTTTAGAACGGTATTATGAAACTAAGCTGCAAAAGCGTGTCATTAAAAATGTGCCATAGTCACCTACATTTCATTTACATATCAACACCTTTTCAGTATTCAGCATCTAGACAGTGGAGTTGTTACTCATTTCAAATGCTAAGAGGTTAGCCAAACATAACAGAAGTCATTTACATATAGATGTCTTAAAGATACAGCCTGATTAAAGGTCAGAAAGAGGATAGTGTCACACTGACATGAAGTCTGGTCTGCTTTGCAGCTTATTCTGTCCAAGAAACTCCCAGTTAGACAGCAGCCGACATAAACCAGACAGCACAACCAGTGCAGTGCAGTCCATCCCATTCTCGGAGAAATTACTCTCATGAGTCCGTTCTTTTAAGTGAATACAAATCATACTGCGAGACCAATGTAGTCCGATTCCTGAATTGAATGACTGTCGAGTTGGTTATTTTTAATGAATCAAAAACATTCAGTTTTACATAAGGCTGTTGAGCCTTCAGTCAGTTTAGTTTCTGTTCTTATGACAATGCTTAGTTTGAAGAAGATGAAATTTGTCGTAGTATTTTATTTATACAAGTAAATAAAGAATGCATGAAATATGCTACTACGTTGTTTTGTATTATGTAATATTGAATCGCATTTATTCCGCCCCTGGAATCATTACATTTTCCTATGGTTTCCATCCCTAGAAGAAACAATTCTGCTTGTGAATATCCAGTTTACTAACTGTGTCAAACAAAACTCTATATAAAATGATATTAAATTCTATATAACAGAGGGAAAATGGTTATGTAAGTAAAACAAATAAGTTACAACTGTATTTGATGCAGGAAGCCTTGCCTTGTATTATAAGTGGACTTCTGGGAAAAAATGTCCCCTTTAATACCATTAACACAGTTACAGTGGTCTGTATTCACAGCTCTCTCACACAGAACTACCACTTATGTAATATAGTGTTTTACAGCAGTGCCGTCTAATGTTCACTTACTTTCTTTTTTCATCACTGTGTGTGATTTTGGTTTCCATTAGCTGAGAGCAGCCGCAACAGGCAATCAACAGCCGCCAGTCACTGGTGCTCCGCCCAATCAGGGCCAAGCTCAAGCCCAGGCTCCTGCTGGCATGCTCCGGCTCCCAAACCCAGGCGCAAACCCCCAGCTCCGCAGTCTCCTCCTCAGCCAACAACCTGTAAGTGTGTGCAGTGAATAGCACATGATGCCCTTCCACACCACTTCCTTAAGCCACTGTCACACTAGATTTTGAGCATGCAAAATTCCAACAGACGCTGCAATGGTCGTAATATGACTTCACAATCGGACGGGTCTTTTTTTTAAAAACATGATTTAAAATACTATACATCCAAAATGTAAAAATATTTAGTCTGAAATATTCAGTAACCCCAGGCTATTAAAAGTGCTGTGTTTTTTCACTGTACAAAAGCATGAAAATACCATAATATTTTTGCAGATATTTAGGAAAAATATGAAGTTCACACACTCGTTTCTCTGAAAACCAGTGCTATAGCCAGTTATTCTACTTTGAAACGTGCGTTTTTGTTTTGGTCTGTGCCATACCGCACATTGCCAATTTACCCAATAGTATTTCGACACCCGAGTTGCCAGTTGGCGGAAAACACAGCGTATTGCAGACATGGAAACCAGCAAGCAAACTCAGAGATCACAGATTCTACCCGACATAAAAAGCCTTGGCATCCATCTTAAAATCTCTATGAACGGGAGCATATTAAAATAAATCAATAAATCAACTCATAAACTTACAAGTCTCCTCGCCTTCCATTGTCAATTGCGCTTGGTTCTGTTGCATGTCCTCAATCTGGCAACCCACATGAGCACTGAGTCTGAGGAGGAGGGGGCGGGGGAAACAACTCTCTCCAATATTTAGAATTTGGATTGCAGTACCCATTTCAACCAATAGCTGTCAATATTACACACTGCTCCTTTAATTACAATAACAATTATTATTAAAAAGTATTCATTAGAATTAGGCTCTTAATACATTGCTCATTCTGAGCTTTTATACTGCTAAGTTCCCATCCGAACTGAAGCCCTGTTTATTTATTTTGTGCTTTCGCAATGTGCGAATCACCTTATACTGTTCACCAGCAAGCTCCAAGATTTGCGCGAGCTGTTCCTATTGTGATGCTGGCAATAAAATGTGGGACCCTTTTAAATTCTATGGAGAATTTACAACTTTAAAATGGTATAGAGAAAGCTAAACGTGATCTAAAACAGCCATATCAATTAAAAACATAAATTAGAAACTTTTTAAACTACTCACGACCACCCATACTAGAATTTATCACGTTTTATTGTATTTGTGATAAATTTTGACTAACTTGTAGAATTTATAATAGATGATCTGTTAATTAAATGTATTTTTGATTATAGATTTTTATTACAACTGTGGCATGTTGTAGCTATAGTTTCTAAATGTGTAGGTTTCTGTTTTTCATAACAAATGCTATAGATCTATACAAAAAGAAAGACGTCAACATTGCCCTAAGCATAGTAATGAGTCATCATCAATGGCCTTACCTGTAATTATAGCCTTATTGTAACAAATGCTACAACTGAAAGATTACAAGAACTATGGTACATTGTCATAAGGGCAAGTACTTTAAAGTCTGGACAGAACAATCAGTTTTTCCCCATGTGTAAAATGTGTTTTGTTCTAATGATGACTGACAGAAAAAACCTGGTGTTCAGACATAGCCAAAATCATTAAGAGCCTTATGAACGGTCAGGAGTCGGAAATAAACATTTTCAGTGTAAAAAAATGTTAAGTAAATTCATGTTGACTTCCCATGGGACTTTGAAGTACATAATTATGTCAAACTGATAAGGTTCCAGATGCCTAAATAATCTAGAATACACCAAATATCCTAAGTCATTGTTAACTAGGCTATTACCTAATTGCAGTTATGTTATCAACCAACTTTACATGTGTAGATGATTTGCACAAATAAATAAATAAACAAACAAACAAATAAATCTCAAGAGGGAGCATGCCCGGGGATCCCGCTAAAATGGTTCACTTCAACCCTCCCAATGTTCAAACCAAAACAACGCCCTTGAATGTGAACCCCTTCATACCTGTGAAATCATCTCTCCAATCACAGTTTGGCTTGCATTGATATGCCGTCATCTCATCTCTCTCTCTTTAGCAGGGTGGGATGCAGGGCATGCAGGGAATGCATCCCATCCAGCAGATGGTCCATCCAGCACCAGGAGGGGGCGCTCAGATGCAGGCACAGTGGAGGCAGCCTCACCAAGGTAGCACTTCATTTCCAGTACGGTATCATTAGCACAATTTATTTTTATCACATCTGTGACCTTGTTAATTGTGTAAGAGATTTCATTTATTTGCTGTGGTTTGTACAACTATTTATGTTTCCTTTTTTTTAATTAAAACCTCTTAGATACATTTATTTAATAAGTTTCACATTCCCACAGGTCCACTGATGATCCCTACAGGTCCACGTGGGCCAGTCGCACAGAATCCCGGGATGCCTTCAGTTTCGAGCGTCATGGAGGATGAAATTCTTATGGACCTTATCTAAGGACCACTTTACCCATCATTCTTTGCTTCAGAGGTTTCATTATGGAATACGAGAGTCATCTAAGCTCTGTTCTTTTTACTTTTTAGTTATGAACAAGTACGTAGGGGAAGAATATCAGTGTTTAGAGATCAGGACATTATTTTGATACTCATGTATCCGTTGATGCATTTAAACACGAGCCTCTCACCGGATCATGCGAGCGGTAACGCGATTTTTCACACAGATGGGACCGAAGAGCAAGACATTTAAAAAAACAGGCTCTTTCGTCATTCTACACCTCTTCTCGCCTCGAGATGAATCGATCGAATCTGGTTACTGTTGTATTTTTATGAAAGTTTTACTTTTTCTTAATTTGTCTTTTGAAATCTAGTAATGTTGTTTTATGAAAATAAAATAAACTTAATTTTCTCAAGCAATTTTTGTATTCAAGGTCTTCCTTAAAGGCACAATATGTAACTTTTTTGCTTTAAAAATAGCAAAAATCACTATATATGGTCCTTAGCGGCGATGAGAGAACCACACGCGGCCAGGCAGGCTCGTCGTGATAGGCTCGTTGTGATAGGCTGTTCCCCGGAGAAGCGGCGGTTTAGACAGTCACATAGCCATGGGTGGGCCAGCGGTGAAGAACTCGGAAAAATCTGTGGCGGGCAGCCATGTAAGGAGGAGCAGGTGAAGGACAGCGAGAGCGCGGGCGGCTCCGGATGCAAAAAACACAGCGGATAGGCTGAAGAAACGACTGCCACTCACGTCTGGCGGAGGCTGATCTGGCGATATGTCGTCCTGAAGACTCGAAAGTGAGCAGCGTAACGTAATCCAACCGAACTGTGTCAGTGCAGAGATCGCGAGAAGCGAATGTCAACTGAGGAATAGCAGCGCGCGGAGAAGTTATATGCCTTGGTAAGGGGTGTGGCCTTACCTGGCATTGGCTGCGCGCTTCTGTCTGTCTAGCCAGACTTGGTGCAATTGGATGCTTCTGCAGAGGTCAGGTACAGATGCCCTTCCTATAGGTGGATCTCGAAACGAGATGATGAAAGAGAATAGGTTACTGTCGTAACCCCGGTTCTCTGAAACATCGAGTGGAGAGATCCACCAGCGTTGCCCCGCTTGCCGCACGAGAAGCGAATATACTTACTGAGGAATAGCAGCGCGCAGATAAGTTATATATGCCTGGGTAAGGGGTGTGGCCTTACTTGGCATTGGCTGCGCGCTTCTGTCTAGCCAGACTTGGTGCAATTGGATGCTTCTGCAGAGGTCAGGTACGGTGTACCTGGTGTAACCAAGTCTGGCTAGACAGAAGCGCGCAGCCAATGCCAAGTAAGGCATAACCGGGGTTACGACAGTAACCTATTGTTCTCTTTCATCATCTCGTTTCGAGATCCACCTATGGGAGAGACATGGACAACTCCCCGATTGCCCAATACACTCACAGTGAGGTTCTGAAGGCCAGAAAAGGACGCAAAACTTAAAGGTATAGCGGAGGATGTTTTACTTCCTGGTGGGTAACCTATACTATTGGTCCTCCTAATTGTCAATCATTCTGGTGAATCAATCAAACTTTTCAAAAAGTGGAGAGGGCGGGTCTTATCTAAAATTTGGAAAGATCCTCCGCTATACCTTTAACTTAGAACCGAGACTCACAATGAAAAGAGAGGAAAACTTAGAAAAGAAAGGAAATTGAGACGAGAGTAGATGATGGCTTGAATGAAGTTGTTTAACCCATGTTCTTCTGATCTTGATTTGGGTTCTTTCGTCTGCGCGTTTACATGGTTACTGGTCTGGTTTAGATCTTCATCTCCCGCTGCATTTTTGGTTCTGCATTTGTTGAGAGCTCTTCTAAAACTTTGTTCGGGTCTTAAGATTTTAAACTCAAAGTTCGTCCAACCTCCAGGATGAGTTCTGGCCAATTAGACACTGGCTAAATTTAGGAGTTGGCGTTCTTTTCAGTTCTGATCGTAAATCATGCTTATCTGTGCTCTCCTTACTCATAGAGAGAACAGAGGCCACAGTTTAGACATTGTCAGTATTATAAGAATAAGAAACATTTTACACAGATTTCAATCAAGCCATCTTTTGAATCACGAGCATACGATCATACTGATATGAAACACAACACACTTTCATTCAAACATCTAACAGTTATAACCATTAAATGACTTACATGGGATTTAAACTTATTAAAAATGCACATATGTGGTAGAAACAACACAGGATTATGTAGTTGCATGATGTTCATCGAAACTTGTTCTGAGATGATTTTATTTATTTTGATATGTAAAGTGTGTTGGTGTGTAAAGTTTATGGGGTTTAAGAAATTCCAATCTGAGGTCATGTATAGTTCCTGCTGACGTCTGTTTTGTTCATCTCCTTGGTCCTTAAGAAAGACGGGGTCTGTTAGTCGCAGGGGTCATGTGACCTCTTGTTAGGGCCCTGAGCAGTACCATTCTCTGAACCGATCATTCTTTTAAAAACCATCAAACGTTGACAACGTTCGTCCTTAAAGTTAACCAATAAAAGTCTTTGGTTGCAGACTCTCTGGAGCCTGGGTGATTTGAGGCTGGAATGTGAGAACTCTGTGAGGGACCTTGGTCTCTGTCTTTCTCTTAACCAGTCAGTGTTTTGGCAACAAAGCTAGCATTGACCAGTTATTTCGTTAGTGCTGGGGGCTCTTTTAATTAGTCAGACCGGTGATGCCTGGACCCCATGACAAGATTGATGAGGATACGAAGTCCTGACCAAATCTTCCCCTTTGTTCGGCAGGAATTGGAAAGTTAGAATTAATTTTCTGGAAGAAGATTAGTTTGTGTTTGGTTCATTCTCGTAGTTGTTACAACGCTGTTGTTGTTTTGTTCAAACATTATGGACCATGACAAGCAGACTTTGGATAAAAAAGGAGAACTAAAACAAGAATCAATATCAGCGCGGTGTTTTCGAGATGCCTAGAAGACATATCCAAAGGCCATATTCCTACATATCCATATCCATATCCGTACATAAGAACGATTTTGTCCTCTCCCTGAAAGAAGGCGGTGAAGTGCACCAAAGACACAGCCATGTTTAGCGGGATCCGTGAGCTAGTGTCCGTGTTCGAGTGGTGGTGACGTTTCAAATGCGTCGAAAGCAGCGAAGAGTTGTAGTCCACAAAGTGCTCTCACACAAAGTCTAACCGTATAAAACTTCTACCCGCTAAATTGTAGCATTCTTTACACGAAAAGTTGTATAAAAAATTCACAGACAACATATGTTCACATTCATGGCAAAATTCAAACGGGACCAGAAAATAATTATTTTCTCCCATTCACTTGCATTGACGATTTTTCAACCTAGAGGTCCAGTGGGGTTAGCGGAAGGGGCGGGACTTACCAGCTCTATAAACGAGAGCTCCACTTCCGAGACTTCGACTGCTCCTACATGTACTTTATTAAACAGGTGAGCACATTTACATAAACTAATCAATGTTATATAGTTCAACAATGATAAAATGTTAGAATATGATCTGTATGTTATTCTAATGTTGATCTAGCTTACTGCTAGTCTCATACAGACAAACTAACACATACATTTCAACACATTTAAATGCAGTTTAGTGTGCTAGTGTAATGTTAGACCAAGTGAAACAGCGCTGCGTTACCTCACAAGTTTAATTTGTCTAATAAACTGACCTGTGTGAGTAGTAATTCTGCACTTGCGTGTAGTTCGGTAACGTTAGAATGAAATGTCCATATTCCTTTTATATCCGCGGGACTCGCGTCGCGTGTGGAGCTGATAGCTGTCTCTTAGCAATCCCGAACTGCTTTATATCACAGTCATGATAAAAGCATCGATGTATTCAGTCATCCATAAACATTATTAGATCGGTCAGCTTGACGCTGACGACAAGATCCATAATTCTTAGCAAATGTTGCGTCATCAAACTACGCCTTTGTTATTGTAAAGAGGTTAGCGACCCCTAGCGGCGAAAAATTCCATACTGTACGTTTAAAGTGATAATTCACCCCAAAACGAAAATTTTATCATCATATACTCGCCTTCGCAAAAAAGACGATATTTTGAATGCTGACCAGCAATATCCACACAATGGAAGTCAAAGGGAACCGAGACTTAGTTACCAACATTCTTCTCTTCTCTCTACAGAAGAAAGAGAGTCCTACAGGTTTGGAATGACATGAGAGCGAGTAAATGAGCTATCTCTTTAAGGCAAAGTATTTGTGTGTTAACCTGGTAGTGGTGTGATGGGGGCGGACGAGTGACTTAAATAGACTGAATGATAGGTTGCAAAACGCTTGATTCTGCCAAATGGTGTCACAGCGTTAAAATTAACCACTCCAATATGTCATGGAACTATACAGTGGACCCCTGTGCCAAGTAGTTCTACCAGATGGCAGCACTTGGCCACGCTTTCCTTGGCATAAGACATAATCAGGCTGGACACAGACACAATGTACGACTACAATCCACACATATACGGAGATATCTTGGATCAGTGTGGACTGTATATGCATAATCTGACACTGAACAATCCTGATTAACCATTTTGTGTGATCAGCAAACAGTTTTTATGGCCATCACTAAATGTGACTGTCCAATCATGCTTATTCTTTCAGTGCACCCTGAGGCATTAATTACGAAGCTTTGTGTGCAACTTTACTATATATCTGTCACATTAGGAAATAGGAATGCATGTTCTGAACCTATCACACCAGTAATGGGAACACTGGAGCACAATGCGAGTTACCAACCGCTGACATTCAGGAGAATTAAACAGCCTCTGGTCAGAAAGCAGTCAAGCGTTTGCACTAGCATGCATGTTTTTGTGTGCTTTTTCACGTGCAGACCTCTTAGTACACAGACACACATTCTCACACAGACAGGAAGTGATGTTAGTCCCTGTCACCTGGGAGATGGAGACGGTTGCTAAGATACGCTGACACTGGGATCTGATTCTAAGCTTTCTCTCCATCCCTCTTTCACACACACGCCGCATACACTCATAGATAGAGGCTCTTCTGTCTCGCAGTGGCGGCTGCTCATCCCTTTCGCTGCCATCCAGGTCACGTCAACCGCTGAACAACTGTGCTCTACGCGCCCTTGCTTTTTTCCTTCTCTGCTTTCTTAACTCTCACACTTTTCAGTCTGCGGATTTGCCTATTTAATGCCAGCTCGGTTTAGATGGCACTCCTTGGGATACGCAGACCGTTTGCACTTATCACAGTCTGATGTGCGTTGATGCACATTTTCTGGCTCGTTATTGTCTATATAAAGCACTGGAGTAGCATCACAGCGAGTAAATCGCTGCAGCGCAGACAGTGATGACTGGTGTCTCTGCTTCAGTATATTAAACGTGAGGAGTTGGGCCATTCTGCTCACTCATCTGGAAGAGCGAGTATTGTTGCAGTTCCAGTGGCCATATGGCTGCATTTAATCTTGCCGCGTCTGCTCGAACGGCGTTGAGCCGTGTGGCCAAGGGAATAAGTGGGTCACGGAGCCACACAGAGTTTGTTTTAGGGAGCGATCGCTTTGACTGACCTTAATAGATGAGGCTCAGCGTGCAGGTGTTTTCTTGTGATTTTCGACGGCCTTCGACATGCAAAACACAAGGGTCTGGGTGAAGATTGAGGGTTTCGGGTTTTCATGCCCATGAGGGATCATTTGAATGGTTTGTATTCTAACAGTGGAGATGTGTATTGGGTGTAATTGCAGCGCTGTGGGGAAGCTGATCTCTTTCTTGTATGACACGTATCATGGTTCAGTGAGGCAAAAGCAGCTGAGCTCCAATGGCGAGGTGGGGCAAAAGCTCTGGTTGTATCATACAGGAGCACCATGCTGGCCTTCTCTCTGAATGGGTCAGATCGAGCGAGGAGGGACAAAGAAAGATGTAATGCATTTCGTTCACAGCAAGACTAAGCCTTCCACGAATCCTGAGCTGACGTGGTATGGCAACTGACTAAGAACAGGAAGCGCAACTGAGAGGTCTGATTATCAATGGCACAGCCCATTGAGAAACAGTGTGCAGACAGGCAACACTAGAGCTTATCAAAATGGGTTCACTGCAGTGGCACTTTCATGATGCTCGCATTGGTCAAGGGACATCGCCGCAGAGTCTTCACTGTGTTTTCATGGGTTCAGTCCACTTACTTTTTAATCTCACCATTCCACTCAATGTTGTCATGTACCTTTTGTTTTGATGGAGCACCAGAGGCAGGTCTGGCTCACTTGTCGTGCCCCAGGCAAGACAAGACATGGAAAAAAAAAACTGTATATACAAATCTATATCAGGTCGGAATTTAAACCCAGGTTCCTTTGCTTTCCATGCATTTTATAATGTAAAAGAGCAGCTTTGATATTTTGATAACTCAGTGTGTTCAACATGAAAAAATCAAATGAGTTTCAAGCAGGGCCGGATTTATGCATAGGCATTCTAGGCACGTCCAGGGGAGCCCAATTATAGTAATGAAGAATAATATTTGATTATTATTATCTCACTTTAATGCTAAATCACTGTAAGCCAATTACTATAGGCTATACATTAATTACATTTAAAATATATAGTTTAGTATGTAAACTACCGGGTGGGGGCCAGGGCCAAAAAATTATTTTGCTTATGTCATAATATGAGATAAATCCAGGTATAAATATATATATATATATTTTTTAAACAAATATATTTATGCCCCTTTATATACATTTCATTCCATGAAAAAAAACACTTGTCAGTTTGAATGGGCATGATGCTGCTGATTCCACTCTATATGATTCATAAAACCGTGTTAAATAAACTGTTTACCATTTTAAATCTAGAACCAAAAGCCCAAAGAGAGCATTATTGTTTTCTTGTGATCTTGGACATCCAGAATGCATACTGCATATATTTAGAAATGGCTTTTGATACCCCTGGACCAAGAAAAAAAAAAAAAAAACAAGAGATTTTTTTAAATTGAGATTTCAAAAATGTAAAACTTTTGTTGAAAAAAAAAAAACCCAATAGCTGATGTATGGCTTAGGGTTTGTGTTGATTTGTTAGTCCGTGACCAGGAAGTGTTTGTTGGGCAGTCCAGCTCTAGATTTAAAGCACTCCTTCAATGTTAAGCTTTCATTCAGAAAATATTCGCTGTCAAAGGGAATATATTCATCTGTACATACAAACATCTAAGCAATCAGCACTGAACAAAGTGCTAACATTGTACAGTTAACAGTGCAAGTGTGCTTTGTGCTAATGCAGTAGTTAAACTTTAATGCAACTGTAAGTAACAGCAAGATGGGCTGTGGAGTGTCGCACATGGTTACATCACACATCATGTTGCATATATTGTTTTGTTTTGCTACCTTTCAATGGCACCCAAAGAACAGGAGCCCCACCTTTCTGTCAACCGAAAAGGACAACACAGGGCTTGACACAAACATGGCATGAATTACTTACTGCGTAGATGTATTCTGACATGCCCTTGAGAATAGCAAATTTTGATGTTGCTAAATCTGCTGACATGGTTTAATGCAACGGAGAGGAAGCAACGTTTGCCACATGTCTGGTGGACCTGTGTACAAAAAAAAAAAAAAGTGTTATGAAAACAGTAGACACACTCAAACATACCAGACCATAAGAATGGATTCTGGAGATGTAGTGGAGATCAGGGAAATTCTTAAAAGATGAAAGTTCGTGATAAATAAAATGAAAAATCTTTTCAAAATCCATTTCTTAGAAATGTGCTCTTTATATTCATATTGGTTGCGCATGGTTTTAAAAAACATTTATATTTTCTTTTAATTTATTTTAAAATATAGCCTACTTTCATATTCAAGGAAAGGTCCAGTTTAATGTCTGAACTCAATGCCTTCCCTTACACTTTGAACACACGTGATAAAAAAAGAAAAAAGTTGGGAAAAAAATCAAGCTAAAAAAATTAAATAAAAAATTAAATAATTGTTTTTATTATTATAATTTTGTATGCCTTTTTTCTTCATTATCAGGATCAGTACCGCCGCTCCCAAAACGCAGAGTATGCACTAGTACTACGCAGTTTGCGTAGGGCACCAACTCGAACGGATAGTTCCGGTCCTTGATTCTGATTGGTTTGTAAATTACTCAACAAACATACACCTGTGACCGCATTACATTAGTATTACTGCGTAACTGCCGTTTGTGATTCTTTGTTGCTGCCAAGCGGCAACCTCCCTGTCTCTTTCTTGAAACCAACAAGGAAGTGAATTAAAAGGCAATCCATATTTTTTTATGGTTGCTGCATGTGTTGCTTGGAAACCTCTTTGGAACTACATTGCTTGGCGGAGGAATAAATGTGTCATAACGTTAAAATTGTTTTTGTTGCTGGTGTTTATTTTATTAATAAAATAAATATCAAAATGAATATTTTTATGGAATAACCGTTTTATAAAAGCAATAAGCCCCTTGAAGCCGTCTTTTACAGTGAATTTAGAACAGCTAAGGGGCGTTGTTAGGCACGACGTACTCTTCGCAGGGCTTATTGCTTTATTCTAAAATAATATAAACATGAAAAAAAAAAAAAAAAAAAAAAACCTTTTAAAAAAGAAGTAAGCACACGCCATTCCCGTATCCACCCCGCCCCAACATCATGCTTGTGGCGGACTGACAACTAACTTATGCCCGGGAAAAGACAACAGCTGTCTGGCGCTGAGAAGCAAAAAGGGACAAAAAGCCCAAGATGAATCCCGTGCATCACTTTCGGGTATGTTCAAAAACATGTGAAAGTTTTGGCTGTTTAAGTTAATGGGTGAAATTAAGTGTTTAATGCCGCGTTAATAATTTGACCAGCTTCTGGTTTGATACTAAATGCATTTTGTCAATACCGGAAGTGTAGCATTCCATGGACGAAAATACATAAACAAAGCATCAACCGCATTAGACCGTTTTCTAATACAGCAGCGATTTATTAAAACCACTTAAAAATAATATAGCATAGTATAGTGCTATCATTTATATACTTAAGCTTACACAGGAGAATACATAAATATGTTTCTAAATATGCAAATTGATGTTTACCGAGTTTGCATGTTTTGATGTCCATGTGTTCTTGTTCAAGAAATTGCAGTGGCTGTAGCATTTCTATCGCGAAGAAGTGCCCAAATATTAAAGATTAAGTGGACTTTTTCATTAAGTGTTGTTTGGCCAATATTAAGCAAGGATTTGATTATGCTGTAAAGTGTAACAAAAACAGTCACCTGTTGGCGTCATCTGCAGGCATTTGTTATAGTATATGTAGATTCCATAAGATGATTGTTTATTATATTGCATTAGGGTTTTTATCAGTGTTGTTCAATAAAAGCATAAATAATACAATTCAGCTTAGGGCACCCATTTGGCCAACAGTGTATCATCCTGACATTTTTAACTTTATTCCAACAAAAGAAATATTTAAATACAAAAATGAAAAACATGCTCATCACATATTTGTATTCAAATCACTTATAGCATTTTGAATGTAAATTTGAACAAATGAACACAGCAGCACGTCATTGACCCACATCACAAAAACAATTAGCAGGCACAGCAAAACTGAGCAGAAACTCATCCCGAGAGCACTGTCGTCCCACACTGTGGTTTGGGAGTCTTTCAATCTGCAGGTGAGGACACGGCGGAGAGCATTAATTCCGACGCTTGCCGTGAAATGCGCCTTGTTCGCTAAAGGTAGTAAAGCATTGCAGCGCTCAAAGGGCCACGCGCTTTCCCGCAGCTCCCCGTGAAGGGCGGTAATCACACTCACAGGGCCTTATAGTGTACTGATCTGTCTTCATCATTTGAACTGCATTTATCCTCCAGCCGGCCCGCATCACTGATTATGTGGACACCACAGGCCATTAAATGAACAGTCAAATCTCAGCCTGCCCGCGAGGGAGACCGAAAGATGGAGAATGACAAAGAAAAACACAGTCCTTATGGTCAACCAACACACACACACACACACACACACACACACACACACACACACACACACACACACACACACACACTGCGCAACGTATACAACTGCCATGCCGGATAGTGTGTGTCGGGATGGGGGGGAGCTCAAAGCTAGAGAAAGGTTTTAATTGGGGTGAAAGCGGAAGAGATGAGACGATTATAAATGAGGAGGGGGACAGCTTGCAGTCTTAATCAATGGAGATTGAGGGCTTTGACTCGGAGAGAGAGAGAGAGCAGTCAACAGGGAGACACACAGAGATCCAGGAAGATTTCAACATAGGAGGGTATCTGTGGGAGAGGGGAGGAGATTGGAAAGAGGAGAGAGAGTGAGAGGGAGGGAGAGGGAGAGAGAGAGAAACCGGAGGGAGGGAGGGATATCCACTGCACTGTTGTGTGACTGGAAATTTAATAGAGAGAGAGAGGGAGGGAGAGGAAGAAGGAGCAGGATGCTGAAGCTGGACGAGAGAAGGAGAGAGAGAAAGAGAGAGAACCCACTGGTGTAGAATTCCAGGGTTGAGCTGTGGGCTGTGAACAATGCCTCCTCTACTACTGCATAGAGCGCAGTTCGGGGGCAAAAGGCAGGAAGGGAAGGGGAGGGGGTATTCAAAGAGAGCTAAGGGTATAGATATGATGTCAGTGGAGCGAGTGCGCCGCAGAGAGCGATGGAGGAGGGAAGGACGAAGGGAGTTCGTTCGGGGGCATGCTGATTCGGAGGGTGCCGGGATTGGCCACTGAACTGTAGTACGAGCCCTTCTGAGGAAGCCGTAGCCGAGTGTGAATATCATTTTAGGCTGAAAGACACAGCAGCTGTGTTCCATATCCATCCTGAGAAAAAAAAACAAAGGTATAACTTAGGGAGGTAAAGTCAGCCGCAATCTCATCTCTCAGACGTTTATTGCGGGCAGAGAACTCTCAGTAGAGTGGGACGTGAAGAGTTAAAAGTGGAGAGGCAGTGACTGATTCCTTGTGTCTGAATTTAGAATGTTATCAATTCTGTGCTAATCAGCCATCTGATACCCCCCCCCCCCACTCTCCTCCACTGACCTCTCCCTCCTCCTCTCACACCTCATTTACCCCCAATTCCTCCAAGCACCAACTCATGTTGTCACGCCCCCGTGTATCGAGCGATATCCCTCACAATTGTTTATCGCGGTGTTCTGCGCAACCTCGTACTAAATTGTTAAGAAAATGTGAAGCGTTTAAAGCCAGATGCTGGGTGCTCAGGAGCGCGAGCAGGGGGAGGATTTGGCTACTGTATGCGCCTCAGAGTTGCTATGCCAACGTAACATCTTAAGCGAGCGCGCACGTGTTGTGGTCGCGCATATGCGTTCTGTACCACACACACATATATATTTATACCTACACAAACACACAAAGTGTGAAGCAGGAAATTATTATGCTTTACCAGGCCTGTCTCGTGTCAATAAAAGGACAGCTGTCTGTCACTACCATAGAGTGCATCGATTGATTGACATGTCCTGCGTGCTTTGATGTGACGCGCGTGAAATACGGTCTAACTGACATTCACCTGCGCCATTGCTCATTAGATAAGAAATTGCTCCTGTGGATAAGAGATTTACATAGGCTACACGTTTTGTCTCTCTTATTGCCCAACCGTTGCGAAAGGCCGATACTGTGGCTTTGGTATATTCACATGACCGATTGGAATTCGGCAGCACATACTCAGAAAATAACACTGATGCTAGTTTAAATTGTTTGTATGCAACAAGTAATGCAATAAACACATAGACTAAACACGTAATACACATGCACATGACGTTACCGTTTACACTGAGGGTACGTTTACATGACAGCGATGTACTAAAATGGTAAAGGTTTTCCTTTGCTTTTTTCGTGTTCAGTGACGACAAGTTTGTCAAAACAATCCCCGTTCACACGGATCTGTGAAAACAACTAAAAATGCTGTATTATGCTGCCAGGCCTGTAGTTGGCAATGTCACTTTGTAAAGAAACACTACGTGCCTAGATTGAACAGGTAATATCCGTGACATCACCGTTTTCACAAATTCACGTTTTTATTGTTTAAGGCCTGTTCACACCGGGACGAATTTCGCGTGCGATATTCGCCGACGTTTAACGCCTCATGACTAAACAAAGGGCGCCAATGTGAGTGTGCACACGCGAAAAACGCCACGCGTAAAAGCGTCATTTTTTAAAAAACGCCTCGGGTTCGTTTTTTTGTTTGACGCGCCGCGTCAAAAACTATCCGACCAATGAGATTGGCGCTTTTGCTCACGTGTCTGGAGCTTCTGAAGTTACAGTAAAACACAACTTGGGGGCGCTCAAACACAAAACGGTCTTGCCGAGCACACATACGTAACGGCGAAGAAGATATACGCCGAGTAGCGTCTAAACACTGCCGGGAAGAAATAAGACGAGGAAGATGCAAGGCAAGATGAATGTAGAGCTGCTGGTCTCGTTGGTGTCGGAACATAAAGAACTATATGACAAACGCGACAGCGACTACAAAAATCATGATAAAAGAGAACTGTTATGGAGTGGTATTAAGCGCCATCTAATGTCAGGGAATGAATTTGCATGTTCACTCGGCTCATCGTCAGCAAAAATCGCTTGGGTGTGAACACGAAAAACGCGTTGAAAAACGCTGGCGAATAACGCGCGCCGATATTCGTCCCGGTGTGTACGGGCCTTTACGCGGAAACAATGATGGGATTCTTTTCAAAAACTTGAACTTTGAAACCCATTTTCAAAAGTTTGCATTTTCAGGACCCCAAAAAGGTTGTAAATGGTGTTGTGTAAAGTAAACAGCCCCTAAGTTCAAATCTCGGTGCAAGAATGATCGCGAGTGATCTCCATACGGCTCCGCTTCACTCGCTTGAAATAGGCCTGGATCCTTCAAACCCGTTAACAATTATTCCTGAGTATTCGTAAGATAATATTTCACACTGTATATTCCTAAACCCTGGGTTCATTTTCTTATTTGCGATGTCATTGTAATTGATTGGACAAACGCAGCATACAACCTAAAGGTTCTAGCCATTGAGCCTCATATTAAACAACAATACGTACGTTTTTTCTTCTTGAATGGACTTTGGAATATAATATAATATAATATATAATGGTAAGAATAAAAATTCTTCTTAACTCCAATTGACGTGTTTTTGATTAGCTTTCTGCCTTTTTGCACGTTCACAGCGTGAACGTCCATATTTGGGAACCCGGAAGCTAACTTGTTTTGCTTCTGATTGGTAAATTTTATTGCTAAAACACACTGCATGTTTTAGGGTTTTTAAACACACTGCATGTCCTCCAGGCTCATTAATATGTAAGGCTACATGCGAAATTTCATCATAAGACGTACTGTGGTAAAGTTGGCTGCTATCTCTTTCTGCGTGTATTTTTCCATCTGACCCGCCACTACTCACAGGCAGACAGTGCTCTGCTTCCAGCTCTGCGAAAGGGTGAATCAATTTGAGAGAGAGAGAGAGAGAGAGAGAGAGAGAGGGAGAGAGAGAGAGAGGGTTGAACAGCGAGAGAGCTAGAAAGACGGAGAAAGACAGGCGAGAGGAGACATCGACTCCGCACCAGAGCTTCTGACGGATATATTTAGATTAAAATCAAAGGAACAAGAGTCAAGGTAAGACTGTAAACATTTAGTAGTATTACTTGGAAAACAAACATTTTGTACGTATGTTGTTCGTTCGGTAGTCTAGGGCATTTGTGCATAAATTGCCTTTGCAAACAGCTGCGTTTAAAACTGTAATTTTGTATTTTCTATTATTTGTCAGCTGTATTAATGACTATGATAACGAAAACCGTGTTTTAATGTATATAAGTACAAAGGAATTAATGCGGCAGTGTGTGTCTGTGTCCAGTTGCGCGTGTGTCCGGGCGTCGATGTAAACTAATGAATTTGTGCTGTCGAGACACCTTTCACCAATATTTAGTAACCTAGAGTCATAAATTATGGATGGATTACTTTAGGATACAGGACTGGTTATTACAAGACGAGGAATGAGAGATGATTCGTTTTAAACACCTAATAAAACTGGAAATAGCCTACATCGTAACGCCCGTTATTTTAGTTAGTGCTGGGTATGTAGGTAATAATTCTAGACTTTTCTGCATAACAACAAATATCGGCCTCTGAATGCGTATTTTTCAGAGTCTAAAGGATGCTCACAAATGCGCATTTTCTTTAGTTTACTTGTCACGCTGTTTCTTGGTTTACTATAGCCTAACCAATGTAGCAAGCAACCCCTAAATCTGTTGCCTTCAAACTTTGGATTATTTTTGGAAAATGATTGAGTGTTTTCACTTTGAAAGACGCTTTGACCAAATTTATGGGTGTAAATACGAAGGCACTGTGTGGCCTGTGATAAATCTCTAAAGCGCGCGCGGCTTGTCTGCTCGAGCTCCACCGCTCGCGAACAAGAAACAAACAGATTAAGCGCAATGAATGAAGATCTACTGCTGTTATCTGTGACACATGAAACGAAGGGTTTAAATGCTGATGTGTTGAGCTGAGAGAGAATTAGCCCATAGGCATGTGCTGTGCTCCCTGAAAGCGTGTGTGTGTGTGTGTGTGTGTGTGTGTGTGTGTGCGAGAGAGAGTGACATGAGTGGTGCTGGTGATGACTTGGGCATCTGTTGCTAAAGGAACAGGGTGCAATTCCTCACACAGGTTTCTCATGCTGTATCCTATTTATGGATGGAATGAAGCTCTGCCTTATCACTCTGTGTATTGTTGGATACTAATAGTAGATGCTGCTGATATTGCAATGCCATTTCAGAAGTAAAAAGGTGATTTAGATTTTTAAGTTGAAAGTAGGCTATGAGGTGGAAATTGTGGGTGATCAGATGATCCTGAGTTTGCTGTCATTTTGGAAGAGAATGATTAAGGCTTCTTACACAGACCCCAGGCTCAACTGGAGTACATATAAGAGAGCAGAAATGTGTTTTCATTATCATATATGTTCCCTTGGTAACGTAAGCCATGACACATCACATACATATATCTGAACACAAGCTTTGAGGGAGACATTTCACATTGCAAACCAGGTATAGCTGGGCCAAAATCAGAATCATGACAAATGTTTGTTGGTAAACAGTTGTCTTTCACCTTGTTGAACTTCAAAATGTTTGCTCAGAGCTGGTTTGTGTTTGGCAGAAATTACAGCCTCAGTCACCATTGTATGGTATATATATATATATATATATATATATATAATATATATATGCTGTGAAAGTGATTAGTGACTGAACTGGTATCCTGACTAACATATTGTTTTGTGGGAATAAAAGTCATACAGGTTTGGAGTAACATGGTGGTGAGTAAATGTTAACAGCATTTTCATTTTTGGATGAACTTTCTCTTTAAACTCTGGAGTCACCCAGAGCTGTATTCATAAAAACCATCCACCATGTTGGAATTAATGCTCGTTAATAACTCTCTAATGCCTCTTGAATGGTTTGAAGTAAGCCATTTACCTGCTGTGGATTTTCCAATGGGTTCTTTTAACACGCAGGTGTTAAATTTAAAGGTGACATGAAGTTTTATGAATAATCATTTAAATGCCTTTGTTCACGCTCCATTCCTCTCTGTGACTCTGGCAGCCTGTGCAATATATTGCAAGTGAAGTTCTAACTGATAAATGATATCTAATGTTTTATTTTTTACATCAGCTTCAAGCTTCTCTTGCTAAAAGGCCCTTTAAATTCATACCTTTTTATGTGTGCGCTCTAGTCGACCTTTGATGCCTCACCTTACTTTTGCGTTTCATGTGCCTTTTTTTAAATGTATGAAGGGGCTTTTAACTTCAGTAGGTCAAAAGGTGACAGACATCAGCCGTCAGAGAGGAAGGCTTCTGCAGACATGCTTTAGGGAGCAGTTCACCGAGAGCATTGCACCCTCAACCCCTCTGCTCCAATCAGACCCTTCAGGGCTGCAACTCAGCAAGTTGCTCCTCAGCGCCTGCGGCAAATCTAGATCTAAATAATTAGATAATGATTAAAAGGTGGTTTAGAGATGCACAGAAAACCAAGGCAATGAAAGTCGTTTGACATCAAGGAAAAACAAGACACAGCTGCTGAACAGAACCAGACGCCTTAGTGGGATTAGATTATGAGCAAGTGGAGAGCGAGGTGCTGTTGCATGGAGTTGCATGATAACTTGCTCATGTTACGGCCTTGATCATCGATTAGAAGGATCAACAGCCAACTTTTTTGGTATTTTTGGATATTAAACAGTTTATTTTTGTTGTTGTCGGTAAAAATCGTGAACATTGTTTGTTTAGAAAACAACATATTAATTTAGACCAGGGGTGCCCAATCCTGCTCCTTGCGATCGACTGTCCTGCACAGTTCATCTCCAACCCTAATCAAACACACCTGCCTTTAATTTTCAAGTGATCCTGACGTGCTCTGAAGACCTTAATTGGTTGCTTCAGGTGTGTTTGATTAGGGTTGGAGATGAACTGTGCAGGACAGTCGATCGCCAGGAGCAGGATTGGGCACCCCTGATTTAGACGTTTAAAGGAATATTTCAGGTTCAATACAAGTCAAACTCAATCTACAGCATAATGTTGATTTTGCACTTCTCTTACAGTGAGATTTTTTACAGTGGAAGTGAATAGGAGTCAATCTGTAAACATTAAACGTTTCAGTAAAATAACCGGAAGATGTAAACAATACGAGTTAACATGATTTTAGTGTAAAAAAATATGTATTTAAATATGATTTACACTGTTTTACAGCTTAAATAATACACATAATACACGTTTTAACATAAGAAATAATGTAGAATTATAAGCTTCACGTTTCAGATTTTAAATCCCATTCACTTCCTTTGTAAGGAAGTTTCTTTTTAAAGAAAACAAAGAATGAATCTAAATGATTTGAAGTAAGCAACATTAATCCACAAATGCTGTCGACTGAGCTTAACTTCTATTGAACCTGGAATATTCCTTTTAATAAAGCAATCAGCCTCATTCTATAGGAACTGGATGTCCAGGGAGTAAACTTTGTGTTCAATTTGGAACTTTCATTTATTTAGGCTATTTTACTTTGTCCTTGTTCACCTCTATTTCCATTAGGAAAAATCAATGATGGATGTGTACAGTAATGCATTAATTAAACCAGAACACTCTTTAATGATTAGAGTCATAAATCTGTCTTGTTTGCTCATAGACAATAAACAAAAAGACACGTTCGCACATGGGACATGGTTCAGCTCACCTGCACACCTGTCTCTTAGTAAGAGATTTAGATGACTCACAGAAATGATCACACATGCATGCACACATGCTCACACACACTCCACTGGCCTAAACTGCCTCAAAGGCTTCTTGTTTTACATGCCAGGTGACACATCACACTAAGTCCTTTTTTTTTTTAAAGTCATTTAACCGTTGCACAACAATAGAAGGCTTTTACTAATTTAGAAGGGACGTGGGAGGGTTTTGTAGCCTGTTGGATGGTATTAGCCATCCGCTAGTCTTTGGTGCTCTTGTGCTATGGGATCCTGAGCTAAATCCTGGCTGATGACATGCAGAGAAATTTTGCAGTACGATATTGTTGATTATAAGACTGCATCTTAGTCCATATACAGTGGGTTTGTCTTCAGCTGGCATAGTTCAAGGGCTTCCACAGACCTACAAAATCAAGCCAAAAAATCAGAGCCTGTGTCAAATTTCAGTTTTATCTCCCATAATCTTCAAGCCATTACGTTGCAGGACGATTTCCCCTAGAGATAACGGCACAGACGGCGCTTTACGGTGCACTGACCGTGCTTGTAGTCTATATTCAAGGTGGTGTAACAGTATGCGAGAGCATGACTTTTCATGCATCTTACAACATGTTACGTCTACTGGCTGGCTGAAATATGACATTGAGCAAAGTTATAAAAGTGTAATGAATAAGTCAGAAGTGATGTCTGGGGACAATACTTACACCATCATGGCAAGTGCAAGACTCTTCTGTCTTATTTTAATACACCACACATAAAATATAAATCCCCTTGTTTAAGCGAGGGAGAAGGATGACCCTTCTTGGCTTGAACTGCTTTCCAACGATCTGCCGACTAGAGGGCCAGAGTTTTCGTGCAAAACATCTTCGTGGCATTCAAGACACGCCACTTTTGGCTGGATCATGAGAAGGCCATCTTCAGGCTTTATTGAAGAGATGGCTGGACTGCTGAATTGACCACTGCCTAACTTAGCAATCCGAGCGTCCCCGTCGATATGGAGATGGCTTCGTATAAATCATTGCATGTCACCTTGCGTGCTCAGACGCAGGGATGGAGTGACGCGGTGAGCAGTCTGCATACTCTGGCCTGCTTTCAAAACCGATAAATGGGGTGGATTGAGCCGTGCGAGAGCTGACCCATCCATAGTGCTGATTCTGGCCTCCTTCGCTCTCCCTGCAGAGTGGGGGCGTGGAGGAAGAGGGCCACGGCATAATTAGCCGTGATTGCTTTGATTGAGTTCCCCAGTCCAGTCCTGTGTGTTGGTCCTTCAGGGGAACAATGAAGACTGTCAGACCTTTAATTATTGAGTAATTGTCAGTAAGGAATGGCAGTGGTTAGTGATATAAAATTAATACCGAATCCAGCCCTGAAGTGACATAATTGGAAATAGTGGAAACGTCTCCCCAGGCAGGAAGCGTTCGCGGCGTTCGAGTCTCCTGTGGCAAGATCTGGAAGCCCACTGGAGCGATGTAAGTGCGTTCATGTGGAGGTAAAAGGCTTTGGGGATGAAGGGACTCGGGCCAGAGGTCTGTCATGTGTGAGGGGAGGGGGGGAACATCTTGATCGTGTGTTCGCGAAGACGGACAATAGGCATGGATGGCCAGTGCCGAGTTAAGTAAATTTCCCGTGAGGGATTATTAATGAGTCTGTGTGGATTTGAAGCGAAATAGCCAGCCGTGTGTTAATAAAGCAGTCTATCTCTGTTTAGATTATGTGTACATTAGCAGACTTTCATGTCTTGGTTGGTTTCACCATCTTGGTTGTGTTCAGCGCTGGTGTTGAAACCTGTCTTTTGAAAATCATATTTCATATGTTACAAAAACAGCCTTTTTCCACCTTAGAAACATTGCTAAGCCATGAATATGCTATCTGTTTCTGATGCAGAAAAGTTAGTTCATGCGTTCATGACCTCGAGACTAGATTACTGTAATGCTTTATTAGCTGGTTGTCCTGCAACCTCAATAAACAAGCTACAGTTAGTCCAAAATGCCGCCGCTATAGTTCTTACTAGATCAAGAAAATTTGACCATATAACACCTTTTTTATTATCACTGCATTGGTTACCTATAAAGTCCCGTATTAACTACAAGGTATTGCTACTGACTTATAAAGCCCTAAACGGCTTAGCTCCAGTTTATTTAACGGATCTTCTATCGCCCTATAATCCATCGCGCTCTTTAAGATCACTAAATTCGAGGCTTTTGGTCATACCTAGGATATCCAGATCAACCAAAGGAGGGAGATCATTTTCACATTTAGCTCCAAAACTCTGGAATAGCCTTCCTGATACTATTCGTTGCTCAGACTCACTCTCCCAGTTTAAAACTAGATTAAAGACGCATCTCTTCAACCAGGCATTTATATAATATTTTTAATCTTACAGTTAAATCCGGTCTCTAGTTCATAAACGCCAGAGGAGAACTGGCCCCCGACTGAGCCTGGGTTCTCCCAAGGTTTTTTTTTCTCCATTAGGTCACCTGATGGAGTTTTTCGGTTCCTTGCCACTGTTGCCTTTGGCTTGCTCAGTTGGGGATACTTAATTTAATTAATCAATCAACAATACTATTGATGAGCATTACCAAACGTGGACGTTTTACACTAGAAACAAACACTGATGTACTATTCTATTTAATACTGTGAAGCTGCTTTGATACAATCTGTATTGTGAAAAGCGCTATGTAAATAAAGTTGACTTGAATTGACTTGACTTGGTGTTGTTGGCACGAGGCAGGTGAACAACAAGCATTTAGATTTGTTTTGGCCAGAGAGAGAATACATGGAGGGATTTTAAGGTCACACGTGGTTTCATGGTGTATTTTTGGGTTTTCGCTTCATAAACTAAGTTGAGTCATGGCAGATGCTGACCTCTGTGCAGCTATTCGAAGAAAGCTCGCCAGCCAAGATGCTTTCGGAACATATTCTCTGCACAATGTGTTTGTAGTGACTGCAGCCATGCTGTGGTTTATCCATGCGTGACTAATGCTAACTGCAAGTGATGGCACTATGTTTAGCCCATCATGTTTGACTCAAAACATGAAGAACTGTACATCTGGAAGTGTTTTAGCCATGATCCTAACGCATATTGGCAAAAGCACTGGGTCAGCTTCAAGTCAACCTAAGATTCAGCCATGTGTTCATAAGTCATTGACATGAGGAGGTCGTAATATGATGTTATATAGATAATGGATTGTCACATTGATATTCCCTAACAGAGACTGTCAGGAACTGCCTATTTCATGGGTAAACAGCCAGAGCCTAACTTGTAAGGGTGGTCAGACAATGGCTCGATCATGTGTGAGTAAAGCTGACTTGGGGTAATGGAAGTGGTCAGGCTATGGTTAGCTCATGTGTTTGGAGAGGCAGTTTGGTAATGAGAGCATTCAGGCTTCAGTGACCTCACAATGCAAGCACTATGGCGGTGCCGCCGCATTGAGCCACACTATCTGGAAGGAGTTTGATTCGGGTCACCGAAGGAATAAGTGAGCCAGGGCAGGAGGAGAGCTCAGAGCAGCAATATAAACTCAAGCAAAGGGGCTTTTCCTGTTGCAAATCTGCATGCGAGAGTATGTGCTTTTCTGTGTAAGAATAAGCGTGTCAGCTGTGTTTTACAAAGCAGGCCAGCCAGAATACAATGTATCACCGTGATGATGATGATGTCTGATTAGAATTCCCAGATTCAGAGCCTCATCTGTTTTGCTTTTCGTGGGGCTTTAAGCAGACACTGTCCCTGAGGGAGAGTTTATTTACTGTGAAGTGGCGGTCACCACGATGTGGGCTTGCGTGCGTTTGGGGATCATCTTAATGCTGTCCTCTGGGGTGGGAGGAAGTAGTCACGAAGAAAGTGTCTAATGCGAAGGAAGTTTAAGGTTGGGAATCACAGTTAAGGTTGGGAATCATGAGGAAAATAATGAATCCGGTTCCTTAAAGATTCAATTTATGATTATCTTAGTATTTGCGGAAGAACACTCTTACTTATTCAGTCAAGTGTGTGAGTCGATAAACTAATTCAAACTAATGAGTTTGAGACAGATAGCCTATTGTAGGCTGCGTCTGAAAAGTTATAGGCAGTTGATTTGTTGCCTCGCTGCCTTATCAGGCAATGACTCTGTAGGCAGCTCATCACAATAAAAGGCATATCTTTGTATTACTGTTTGTAATTCAGATACAAATTTAATTCAAAATCAGAACTTGTTGACTTTATTGCATGTTCCTGGTTTTATTGTTCAGGTTCATGTTATTAAAGATTTCTTTTTATTTGAAATGCTTAATCAAAATGTCAATTATTGTATTTA
Organism: Scardinius erythrophthalmus; assembly: GCF_964197995.2. Taxonomy (NCBI): domain Eukaryota; kingdom Metazoa; phylum Chordata; class Actinopteri; order Cypriniformes; family Leuciscidae; genus Scardinius; species Scardinius erythrophthalmus. The sequence continues at coordinate 46,665,740 of NC_138221.1, forward strand.
TTCAAATGGTTAATATGCTTTTGTCATATTTTATTTTTATTACAGTATTTCTGTTTTTATTTCAGTTTTATTTTTAATCATTTTAGTGCTTCAAATTTATTTTATTTCAGTTAGTTGCCAAGGCAACATTTCTCATTTTCATTTTTTAAGTTTAATTTCATCTAGGCTAATATTTATATTTTATTTCAGCTTTATTTCAATTAACGGAAACTTTTTTAATAGTTGATGCAATATCCACTTTTCACAATCCAGTCAATTCCCAATGGATAAAATCCCATCCCAATCCTTAATTTCTGCTAGTTTAGTATCTTGTTTCACTCTGAATTATCCACATTGTGTAAGTACATGGGTTGCAAAAGGCAATTCGCATTGACTTTCAGGAGGGAACTTTTCTGTCTGCATCGATCAGCAGAACAATTTGGATTTTGAAGAACTGTTAACAGAATAAAATCTGGTTCTGCATTTCCAACCATATTCACGATGCCATAAAAATATGTGCTATGTATAGGTCCATTAGAGAAAGAGGCGAATGAGAAAATGTACACCTTTGCTCATTTACATTTATTGTGATTTAAGAGTGAGTAAGGTGTTTATGAAAGTGATGAAAAACTGTAAGTTACCCTGTCTTCAGGTGAGAGTGCTGTCATAAGAAAAGGAGAGAGTGAAGGGCAAAGGAAGAAAGATGGAGAAGGGTAGAGCAAGGTAGCGCAAGACAGAAGTGTCCGAGGTGTGACGTCAGGCAGCCCTGTTACTGTGATAAATCAGAGCCTTGGCTCCATGTTTAGAGTGATTATGCAGAGTGCCATCATGCGAATGTGCTGGCCTTTATTCTTTCACCCACACATATACTTCTCTTTCTCGCTCTCTCGGTTTTCTCAGTGATCCAGTGCAGGCCTATTCAAGTAAGGATGGCCCAATGGCCCCGGGGCCCGTGTGAGAGAGTTTTGAGCCAGTTGACGGAACTGTCAGTTTCCCTATCAGGCCAGTGCCTCACTTGTCACTGCACATTGTGTTTGTTGAGTATGTACATGTGTTTTTATGCCTTGTAAACTTAAACATTTGGACTTCTGGGATGTTTTAAACATTATTGGTGTGAATTCTGCTGATTTAAATGTTATTTAGCAAGTGAGGGTCTTGGAAACATCATTTGAAATGAATAGAAATGTTTATGTGATTATTTGTGTTTATATTTAACTTATATTTATTAGGGATGCACGATATATATTAGCCGCCATATTTCATTTAAAAATTAAATGTTAATTTTTAATGTTATCATTTTCAGCCTGATAAGAAAATTTGGCCAATATATTAAAACAGTTAAATAATGGGCCATATCCTTCTGCAGAGACACTTCAGATGTGCACTGTTTGCCATGATGGTTTTGAATTGCTTGAAATATGATTGGAATCACTTCAAAAAAAGGAAAAACTACAGTTAAGTGCAACATCATCATCATCTTCTTCCGCTTATCCGGGGCCGGTTCGCGGGGGCAGCAGTCTAAGCAGAGACGCCCAGACTTCCCTCTCCCTAGACACTTCCTCCAGCTCTTCCAGGGGAATACTGAGGCGTTCCCTGGCCAGCCGGTTCCCCAGGGTCTCCTCCCAGTGGGACGCTCCCGGAACACCTCCCCGGGAAGGCGTCCATGAGGCATCCGGAACAGATGCCCGAACCACCTCAGCTGGCTCCTCTCGATGTGGAGAAGCAGCGGCTCTACTCCGAGCTCCTCCCGAGTGACCGAGCTCCTCACCCTATCTCTAAGGGATCGCCCAGCCACCCTGCGGAGAAAGCTCATTTCGGCCGCCTGTATCCGGGATCTTGTCCTTTCGGTCATGAACCACAGCTCATGACCATAGGTGAGAGTAGAAACGTAGATCGACCGGTAAATCGAGAGCTTCGCCTTGCTGCTCAGCTCCTTCTTCAACACGACACCGATCCTTCTGTCGATCTCCCGTTCCATCCTTCCCTCATTCGTGAACAAGACCCCAAGATACTTGAACTCCTCCACTTGAGGCAGGAACTCTCCACCAACCTGAAGCGAGCAAGCCACCCTTGCACCCTAAGTGCCCTAATGTGGCAGCACAAGTCTGTCATATACATGTAGGCTACATAAAATTATAATGAGAACATTATATTTGTGTGCTTGGGACATGGCTTTTAATGGTGAGACTTTTGTTTTTGTAATCAGGCTCTCAAAAATTATATAAAAATTTGGATTTAGTTTTATCGGCTAATATACCGGTTATCAGCTTTCAAATAATAAAGAATTATCGGTTACCGGTATCGGTAACATTCATATTGGTGCATCCCAATTAATACATCTTGGAATAATAAACAAATATATTTATTTATGTATTAAAAAATGTATTCAGCTTTTTTTATAGTTTTGCTGTCATAATTGAAGGGGGGGGGGGTTGTTACAAAAAAGCTAAAAAAATGTTTAATGAAAAACATAAATATATTCTGTTGCATAATAAAATATGTGGCTAAAAATAGCCAATTATTTATTCTTGGTGGTGCCAGTATAACTGATGGCAGGGCAAGTAAAAATCTGAACCGTTCGTGCTCGACCAACCCGGGCCAGCACAAAAAAAAAGGCTTATTATTGAGCCCTGCTGTGGGTGTTGAAAGTCTACAGATAGTTGACTCAGGCATGTGGATTTATTTATTTCATTTAGTTGCCCGGTCGTTAATTATTTGGTCGACCTTGTCATCTCTCCCTGTGTAGATACAGCCCTATGTAGAAGCAGTGGCAGCACGGAGAGAGACAGGGAGTCCCAGGTGGGGTTGTGAATCCCCAGAGCAGAGTGATGGAGCCGTCCCAGCCACATAGCCTCGGAGTTGGGCTATGGTCGTCAGGAGCTCATGTGATGATGACACGCAAGATGGTGAGTGAGCCTGTTACTATAGCAACCCCAGGCTCTCAGAGCGTGCTTCCATTTCACCCAGTGTGGGAGAGAATGATGGAGGGAGGACATTGAAGAGTAGGCTGCCAGGGAGCTTTAGGGAGTTTCAGGAGGGTCTGGAGAGCAGACAAGGAGAGAGCAATGCAATGATGTTACTAGGATGACATCCTGGGGTGTGCATTTGGAGGTGTGGTGTGGGCAGCTGAAGTTAATATGAGAGGAAATACAATTCGATTGAAGAAAGTTTCAAATTTTGTCAGGAATAATGATTTTACCATTGCCAAATCTGTGAAACACTACTGTTACAATCCAAATGATTAACTCAAATACACAGCAGACACTTTGTTTTTAAAAATTGGGCTGGATTTGTTGGTCTAAAGGTAACAGGGCTCAACAATAAGGAGGTCCTGATGACCCAGGACTAGGGCTGCACAATATATCGAAAAATTATCGTTATCACGATAATAGTATCCGATATCCGTATCACAGCGAGGTGCAGTAAATTGCATTTATTTTATGTGCCAAGCATTTGTGTGATGCATGCATGCATAGGTTGTTTATCCAAATTCGACCAATCTATCTAACTATCTTTATACCCGCCTCCCCAGTAGGTGCTATTATGCTATTGGCTAGATCGGGCCCAAAGGGGAACCTAGTGTCTCAGAGCAGAGAGTGGAAAATAAAAACTAATGGCGGGAGTAGAGACAAGCGAGGAAAATGACAACAGCGAAGAACCTGTGCCTAAAAATAACCAGAAGAATATCTATTAGCCTACCTGTTTATTTTAGTATGATCATTACATATATAAATGATAAAAAAAAAAAAAAACTTAATAGAAATAGCATTTCTCTAGGGAAATGTTATATCGCAAGAAATATCGTTATCGCAATACTCAACAACAATATCGCGTATTTTCCCAATATCGTGCAGCCCTACCCAGGACCAGTGTGAGAGTTTTGGACCTTATGGGTCAGTGCCACTTTGCCCCAAAAATGAATTCTTACATTCATTGTTGTTGTAGTGCATTGACTTTTTACACCTTGCAAGCTTAAACATGTGGTCTCCTACAATATTGTTGCAAATTGTGCTGATTTGTCACCCAGATAATGTCATCTAACTGGCTAACATATGCCAGTTTTGAAAGCTTCAGTATGAATTGCAAATTATATTGTTTTCTAATGATATTGCAAATGATATTGTTTTCTAGCAAAAGTATTTTTTTTTAAATGTTATTAATTTACAGATTTATTTTAATAATTTGAATCATTTTAATGTTAACTAAAAATGATTTGTATTTGTAAACTTAACATTTAATGAAAAATAGACATTTTTCTAGCAAATGCAAATGCAAAACAAGAAATGCATTACTAAAATGAATAATTAATGATTCTTTATTTGAGGGGCGGTGAAAAGGTTGTCAATGCAAGTGAAAATCGAATAACTGCTGCCCGACTGGACAAGCTGAAAAAAATCCTTATGGTTGAGCCCTGGTTAAGGTTTTTACTTTGAATATGTTTTCAGAGATTTAGGTTTAAATCCAGTTTTTTTTTCTGTAATAATTTGCCTACATATCTTTGTTAACTGAAAACTTAATACTTGTTATTTATTTTTAGTAGGTTTAATCTAAAGGCTCTTTCTGAGCTGATTATGCAGCGCTGACTGTCGACACTTGAATGGCCAATAATCAATTGGGAAAAATGTACAAGCTCAAGCTTAAACTATAATTTAATTGATTTTCTATCGAGTGGTAAATCAGCCCGTCATAGCCACGCCCCTGAAGTGATGGCCAAGCAGGGATGGAGAGAGAGAGAGTTGAATGAGAAAGGAGCTGGATAGAAAAGAAAAGGGGCAGAGATGAATATGTCCTCCTACAGAACGGTGCAACAAGCCGACAGGTTCGCATGAGGGAGGAGACCTCCAAAGAAACACTGCAGCATTGGCTGTCAGATAAACGCAGCATTTCTTCTGCTCTCCTCTGTTCATGTCCATCTCTCCACACCTCCCTCCCCGCTGCTTTACTCGCTCGCTTTGATTCTGATGGCACTGCACTGAGAGAGACATGGTGTCTGTCTCCACGGTGACAGGTATCCATGGAGACATCCATCAGTCAGTATGTGTCAGCATTTCCATAGGGATGCGGATCTGGGGGTGTTTGTCAGCGAGTTTTGCACCGCACTCTTATCATGTTTGTCATAGATGGTGTTTATCTGTGTATGTATTAGTCATGGTGTCACTCAGGGTGTGGGATGCAGCCTTTAGACCAGGACCAAAGCGTGTGTGTTTGTGTGTGTGTGTGTTTGAAACAAACTTTAAAACACTTTCTATCCCAGTTTAATCTGCAGGGAAAACTATACACCTGTGGTAGGGCTACCTGTTTGTCTCAGAGTAACATAAGACAGAAGGGTGGTTGGAAAACCTGTTTGGAAATAATCATTATTTTTGTTATATTATATTATTTGTTATTTCCTGTTTGCTAGGGGGTATTATACTTACTTCACTCTCAATATCCTTTTGGTATCCCTAATATCCCTTCACCCTAAAATTCTGACATAATTTATTCACCCTGAGTAAAGAACAATGTGTCCAAATTTTTTTTAGATAAAATGGTCCAAGACAACATTGGGTAAAAAATAAATAAATAAAATCCTGAGACATTCTTCAAAATATCATATTTTGTGTTCCACAGAAGTATAAAAGTCACAGGTTTGGACTGACATGATGGTGAGTAAATAAATGATCACAGAATTATAATTTTTGGGTGAACTATCCCTTTAAATCCCAATGACTGCTCATGTAAATACACTCACCAAAATATTTATACAGAAAAAAAAATGCGCGCACACACACAAGTGCGAACAGAAGCATTGATTTCATAAGAGGACACATCCACACCCCACTGACTGAGACATACAGAGTCTGCATGGTTGTAGCCTGCAGAGCCACATGAAATCACAGGAGCGAGAGGAATAAGAAAGAGAGAGAGGTGGTCAAAAGTGCTGAAGTAAGATTTCACAGAAGGCCCTGGAAACACATATCGCTGAGATGAGCTGGCATGGCTGCGGCCGCACTGCCACTGCAACAGTGTGATAGTTTACATGCTTCTGTAAATGGCTGAGAGACACTCTGATTAATGGCTGCTGCTCTGCTCCCCTCCCAGCCAAACAGGAATCAAGCGTATCAACACTTTTAGCACTGCAAAGTGCCAATTAATTGTTTGCCAGAAGCACGTGTATATATGTCTCACAACCTAGGGGTGTTTCGCTTCACAAAAGCTCTTTTATTACAAAGATAGTCAAGCGGGGAAAAAACTTTGGCTGCATTGCCCCAGCAACAGCGTAGAGTAAACTAGAAATGGAAAGTTCGGCAAGACAAGTTTTACCTGCAAGTTTAAAAAGCCTTGAAGGTTGTTTAGTCCTTAAGTTCTTGGAACTTCAGCACTATTTCCAGATCACTCAAGTGCATTAAGTACAAAATTAGTTGTTCCAATTTAGCAGACTTCAAGTATAACAATTTAGTGTACCAACAATACAATTGTAGGGTATTTATATTAAGTACATAAATGTAAACGTATTTGTAGTATACTTAGCATAAAATAAATGTATTTCAAATTATATTTTTCACTAGGGATGTTTTTGCTAAGACTTTTATTCATTTTAAAAAGTGTCTGATTACAGAGAGGCCGGACCCCAGCCCTCCAGTTGCATCCTAAATGCAGACAGACAGGAAGTATCAGTAGTCTCCGAGAGGAATTGTTAGTGCGAGTAAATCAAGGAGTGTTTGTATGTAAGTGTGAGAGAGTGGGAGAGAGTGCTGTGTACATGCATGCGCTTATGATCTTATAGTGTCTGTGTGTACTTAACATCTGATTGGATGAGGATCACAGAATACTTATGACTTGTTTTCTCATGCACACTCGAGGTTTCAAAGTGCCCCGCAAGTGTGAGTTGTTTACACGTCTGCATATGTGCGTACTGTCGTGCAGTCCCGCACGTCATCTTTCATCCCGATCCGTAACATCACTGTGCAAAAGCCCCGCCGAGGCTGAGCGCAAAAACTTTATGACACATGCGAGAAGAGGATCTCTCCTATACCATCAGCAGCCCCATCATTCCCAATCACATCCCATCAGATCTCATCCAGCCCTGCAGTCTTTCACAGACCACTCGAATACGGCCACGCACAGATCATGTCATTGGCAGACGGCAGCGTAACTCGAGTGTGTAAAAATAAAGTGTGAAAGTAAAATGGAGGTCGGGATTAATTTGCTGCGATACGTGATGTGACCTCTATGGAGAAGGGCAGCATTCGCGCCTGCTTCTGAGAGGCCCTGCTCGCCCCTCTCGGCTCGCTTAGCCATGGGTAGAGTATCGACTGCAACCATCGATTTACCTGTACAAACATTCAGCCTCAAACCCCACATAGAATATTTCAATAACCTGGGGGGCTTCTCTCCCCCGAGCCTACACATAAATCAGCCACTACACAGCCAACACAAAGCAGGAGAGTTAGCATACTATTAGTCATGTCTCTGACATCGCGCGAGCTTTGTGCAAACGTGGACGAGTGCTCGTGTGGAGGAGTGTGTGTGTGTGGGATGTGGGCACGTGACGTCAACACCTCATTCATTGGCTTACACGGCTGCACTGTTTGCAGATGGCTAAACATCTTCCTAAATGTTGAGATTAAATCAATTTTTTATGTTTGGAGTCACAGAGCCTGCAATTATGGACGTGTACAAATTAAAATATTGAAATACATTTTTTCTTATGCATTTAAATTCTTTTTATATGTTTCTTGAATCATGGCAATGGATAATTTATTGCATTTATGTATGTTTTATACATTTTTATTACATTTATGGAAGCGTGTTGTCAAGTTAAAATAGTTTGTAAGTGTATCTCATAAGATTAGGTAAAGTTGTGAAGTTTAAGCCTGCTACATAGTGTTAAATATATTTTGGTAGTGGACTTTTTAAGTGGGTGAGTGTCATAACGTTGCACAGCGAGCACATTTATTTATGTAAAAGTCTTGGCTCAGTGCATCTCTGAGGCTGTTTTACTTGGATTCAGCATGGCAGTTTGAAACCCCAGGACCAGAGCAATAATGGGAGACAAGGTGGGGATGAAAATGAAGCTGAGCACACAATCCTTACACCAAAGATCAGACGAATAAAGCATGCAGAAAGTCTGAAGATCCTCTTTGAGGTTACCGAATCGATAAATAATGGAAAGAAAAGTTAAAACGAGTTGTAACACAGACCTTATTGTGGTGAGTACAGACAGATGCATTTTTGCTGCCCAAAGTGAAGCAACAGAATAAAAAAAACATGTCAGCCTCACTCCCATGTGACTGCCTAAAAATAAAATATTGCTACGCGTCACATTACATTAGCACAACAGAGCTTAATTCTTCCTAGAAAAAGATACACTATAAACATTGAGTCAAATATTTATTTAGTAACACTGTGCTTGATGTAAACTTGTAAAAATGTTGCCTGTTTATTTATTTATATTTTTAGACAGAACCCCCCAAAAAATAATCACCTGAATGTTTTGATGCATGGATTGAAAAATGTGTTGCCTGGAAAAACAGCCACGCAATGCATCATGGATTCAGGGGACATTTTAGATACACAAACATGCTGATAGTGTAAAACATGGTATCAATAAAAAAATAAAAACTTAAAAAACATCGGATTAACAAACATACGCAGCACCTGCTACAATATACAATGCAAGTTCCTTGCAGTCATCTTGAGTGACTAGCAGTGTGAACTTTCTGTCTCTCAGTGAAGGACACCTGGCACATTTACTCCAAGAGCAGATCTGAAAAAAAAAAAAAAAAGTCCTGCGGGTATTTTGTGCTCTATAATTTTGGTCAGAAAATTGACCTGTAGATTAGTATCGAGGATGTGCAAGTGCCACTAGAAACTCCACTTGCACCAAAGAGTCCATGTTCTCAAATCCTTGCTTTTTTCATTTCTATATTATCAGACATTCTTGCAGACTCAGTATACATATCTCAATTTGATAATTAAAGATGTATGTGCATGCTTCAACATTAATATAATCAGTGTTATTATTATTGTTATTATTTAAAATGTTAATTCTAATTTTGTACGCTCCGAGATCCCTATTCAGTGTCTTTATTAATAAAGCGTTAAATTAGTTTTATAAGTCATGTCAGGGTCATCTTGTCTTCATAATTACAATTACATACTTAAACCATCAGATAGCCTTTAACTAACTTCTATTTTGGGATTAACGCTCCATCTTAGCCTGCGAAGACATAGAAAGTGCCTGCTGTTCAAAATAAATTCATCCTTATGCTGAGCAGAGATTTAAGTATATATGGTTTTTCTTTTTTCCCATAATGTTTGCATAATCAGAGTCTTTCCCCAATGGTGACGACTGCTGTAGAGTCTGTGTGGAGTTTATGTTAGCTCGCTCACTGTCTGTGCTGATGATAAGGTACTTAGCCGACTGCTGAGCCTAGTTAACGCACTGTACGGCTCTGTGTGAGGAACGTATGGCCCAGTTATTGGATTTAGTTACATTTCATTAACATCATCTCAACGCTGAGGATCAGGATTGTTATGTGTTACTTGCACCATTGATCTCGCCGTTTCACACCAAGATAACTTGATCGTCAAATATTTTTAGATATATTGCTCACTGAATGCCAGAGGCTATTTTATATAGTTTCCTGTTTTCAGTGATACACAAACATTTTATTAATGTCTTGTTTTGGAAAAACTCCACTTTCCTTAACTGCAGTACTCTTGTCTCAGCTGAAATAGTGCAGCCACCCAGTGGTAGCCGGTAACCGCCACTAAAATTAATTGTCACAATTTTATTATAGGGGAAACAATAACAGCTCAACATACACACTGTTGTAGTGCCAGTGCATCTGTCAATGGCAATCTGCCCGACCAATAATTACCATTTTTCATCATAGGTCCACATGTTTTGTTGTATAACAGCAGATGAATGGGTTATCTCTGGGGTTTTGCTTACACGGCAGAATCCTTTATTTGAGCGGCCCCCCTTGTCTGCGGCGTGCCACCTCAAACATCTCCCTCTAAAAGGAATAAACACAGTTGCTGGACTGAACTCTGAAGTAAAAATAGAATGGGCTTTTTTTTCTTTCTCCGCATCAGCTGGCAGACATGTGGGGGTAGAGTATGTTCACGTTTCCACTGCTTTCCTTCAAATCTCTCGCCGCAGTATGTGTATTGTTTGTGATGGGATCTTAAATGTAATGCTGAGGCATCACCTTTCTATTCCAGTTGATATCATAGAAGGTTTTGTAGCTGAAACAAGGAGGCCATGTCGCTGGCCCCAGAATCCATACTAGTGTCTAATACTAAAATTGGACTTTCCCTCAGGAGGAAGCAGTGCACTGCAACTGCTCTATGTAGCTGTGTACAGTATATGTGCTAAACGTAAGATATGTGCGTGGTTGAGTATTATCATTAAGTGGTTAAAGGTGATGTGTCATTTTTTATTTTATTTCACACCTTAAGGCAGTGATTTTATTTACAGCCCTTATATAACAGAACTATAAACCAAGTAAATGACTTTCCTGTAGCTCAAACAGTAGAGCATTGGTGCTTGCAACGCTAAGGTCATGGGTTTGATTCCCAGGGAAAGCAAGAACTGATAAGAATGCAAATGTGTACCTTGAAATGCAATGTAAGTCACTTTGGATAAAAGCGTCTGCCAAATGCATCAATGTAAATTAACTTGAAACTTCTGGTATCACAAAAGGAATTGTGGTTTACCTATACTTTCCCAGTTTCTGTTAAATGTGTGACCCTGGACCTCAAAGTTCACAAGTAGCACTTGTATATTTGTGGCAATAGCCGACAATACATTGTATGGGTCAAAATGATCGATTCTTTTATGCCAAAAATCATTAGGATATTAAGTAAAGATCATGTTCCATGAAGATATTTTGTAAATTTCCTACCGTAAATATATAAAACATTTATTTTTGTGAGTGGATGCAGCACAGTCGTAGCCTAGAAATCTAGACGCATCCTAGCGGCAGCAAAATGTATTTTGCAGCCAGGGTAGTCTAGCAACTCTCCGTAGACTTTCGAGCTGGAAAAACCTAAATTGGGTCAGGCCAATCACATTGTGTATAGAGTAGGTGGGGCGGGCTTAACATAATGACGACAGAGTTGCGACGGTTCCCTGCTACTTGAAAACAAAGAATGGCGGCTGCTGCTGGAGAACAGTCTTGCGAATCGGCTTTGACGCGACTCTGGAGGACTTGGAGTTAAGTTTTTCTTTGAGAAAAGAGGAAAGAACGGCACTTAAGTCATTCTTAGAAAAGGAAGATGTGTTCATAGTTTTGCCGGCCAGATTCAAAAGTTGAATCTATCAACTAACGTTAGCTCCGCTGTTGGGAGAACGCTCTGGTTGGTTGAAGCGCTGTCCTATTGCGTGCAGAGGGAATTTGAAAGACAGCCGTTTATCCCGCCCCTCGGATTGAGCCGTGTCTATGGTGAGTTGCCAGACCTAACATCTTGATGTAGCTCTGGTTTGCCAGGCTAGCACAGTCGCGAACATAAATGGACAATTTTAAAGGCGATTTTCTCAATGTTTCGATTTTTTTGCACCCTCAGATTCCAGATTTCCAAATTGTTGTAACAAATTAGTGTTTTACACATGGTCATTGGGTGTAGGTAATCTGTAAATGAATGTGCCATTTAAATGGCAGTGTTTTCCAAATGAAACAAGAACTGTGTGTAGCATTTGGCAAAAAGTTTGTTTTACAATTGCAAATGGTGTAATAATAAAAGTAGGCATATTTCTTCTGTAAAGATATTTTGAAGAAACTCTTCTTGCGCATACAACAGCTGTTAAGTAAAAAAAAACAAAAAAAAAACTTAAATGTAGTGCATCAGTCATTGGGGTAATTTTGTGTGTTGGGGATGGGGGGGGGGGGTGTTGTTTTGTTTGACGTGGGGCTTTTAGGCCCATTCACTCCAAGAACGCTAAATATAACTATAAGCATTGTAACTCTGTGAGAATAGTCTATACCACAGCTCTACTACACATATCGATAGCGACGCAGAGCAACAACATCGTTGGAGTCACTTTCAGGATGATTTTCCCCTGCTGATGAATGATAAAAACATTGACAGCCAATCAGAATCCACCAGCATTTAATGAGCTAGTGCATTTAAAGTGGAAGATGACATTATCCAAGGCATTATTCATTGGTGTGGTATCAAAGCAGCTTCACAGTATTAAATAAAATAGTACATCAGTGTTTGTTTCTAGTGTAAAACGTCCACGTTTGGTAATGCTCATCAATAGTATTGTTGATTGATTAATTAAATTAAGTATCCCCAATTAAGTGTGCCAATATACTTATCGTATATCGTATTACCAATATACTCACCGGATAATAAAACTGTCATCGTAGTAGTTGTAGGACATCCAGGTATTTTCTATATGCCTGTACCTATAATCTGTAGTGTTTAATGTGTGTGTGTGTGTGTGTGTGTGTGAGAGAGAGAGAGAGAGAGAGAGAGAGAGTGTCTGTCTGTGTATAAAAAGCACTATGTGATGGAGTGATATCCATCCATGAGAGTGATATCACTGTAGAAGACAATTTGGTGTTTAGAGAAAGTTTGGTGAAAAGTAACCATGGTAAATCTGTGCTAAGATTTGAAACAGAGAATGAGGCTGAGACCCTCCTGGATGCTGATGCAGAACGTAGGCTAAAGGGTTAATATGTTTTAGTGCAGCAGGTTAACCTTTCTTCAGGCTTAGAGGCCAGCGGCGTATTTACACACCTACTGGACACAGACAGAGCACAGAGACAGGAGTGTGTGGGAGAGAGAGAGAGTGTTCGTAGAATGGAAGAGAGGATAAAGGCAATCAGTGGGGTTTAACATGTTAATGGACAGACACAAATCATTTGATAAAGGGCTCAAGGTGGGTTGAGAATTCGAATGTGTGTGAGGCAGTGACCACAACAGGATCAAAGTGACTCGCGTGCACACTGCAAACACATTTCATGTGCCAACCATTCAAATCACATTTCCCAACAGGCTCACAGCTGACTCAATTTCCTGTCATCACTGTCATTTTGGACTCCATTTCCCATCAACATCACAGCAGATGCTATCTCCTATTACAGCCATTTAATTGGCAGTTGGCACTTTGAGCTAATTGTAGGTCTTGTCAATCATGCATGAAGATGACACAACACAGATAGATAAAATAAGGTTGCCATAATTTCAAGGATGATGTTTTAATAATTACTTCTTGGTGAGCGCTCTTGCCCTTTTCTTTTGTCTCACAAAATGCAACATTACGAACGAGTGTGATGAGATTCTGCAAACATCAGGGACTGAGCCCATGATCCATTTTAAACATCAGATGTAACCTGGTTAAGTCATTCTGTTAAATGCATAACCTCCTTGCAAATGAATGCAGGTACAGTATGTTTCCCCTTTGCCCACATTGAACTGTTTTCTAGAAGTGTGTATAACACCAAAACATTAGTATTATGAAATCATTATTATGCAAACAACAGTATAATGTTTGTTATATTATAAATATTTATGAATCTCTAAATGTCCATAAAAGAAATAAAATGTTTAATTGGGTATATTTGCAGCAGGATTCTTGCTCCACACATTTAGAAAGACAGCTCCATTAATGAATCTGACATCGTTTTTATTTTTTTATTTGTTAACATGCTTAAGAAATGCCAATGTAATATTTCAGATATTCCAAGTCATTGAGAAAAAGACCTGAATTTAAATCACTATATATGGAATCTTCTCCTCTAGTGAGCAGTTAACCTGAGAACCACTGCGACTGGATCAGTCGTTGAGCTGAGAAGAATCAGAAGCAGATCAGTCTTGTAAGTGAACAAATCATTTAGAGGTTTTGTGAAATGAATCAACAGATTCAAAATAAAAAGTTTTTTTTTTAAACTTTCTCACATAAAACTAGCATATTCAAAATATACATATACTTGGCATGTAATGTAGAGTTGAATGGACAACTTTTATACATACAAAAATTGTTAACCAAAAACAGTTTGCTTTGTGGTACTAGAAAATCTAAGTTAATTGAGTTTATTCGATGAATCAACCTACATTTACGTCAGGTTACATCAGCAAAATTGAATGAAGGGTTAAATCTGGTAGAAATAGATTCTTAAGGCAATGGTTCTCAACCTTTTTGGCTTGAAGGTCCCACATTTTCCAATACAGTATTCATTCGCTAAGATATTTCTGCTGTAATTATGACAAAGCTGCTTGTTTTCAAACTTTCTTTTTTCCATTAACAGGGCTTATTAATTTTATATATTTAATTAAACACCATTCATTTTGTGATTCCAGAAGTTATGTTCTGTATTCCAGAACTATTTGCAATAGAACTACGGAACAAAGATTTCCGTTTACATCTTGCTTTTTTAGCATGTGATTTAGATTCTTATTAACATATTAAACTAACATAACGTTTCGGTTACTCACGTAACCTCTGTTCTCTCTAGAAGAGGGAACGAGTATTGCGTAGTTGCTTACGCTACGGGAAAGCCTTTCTTTCTCGAGATACTGAAGCCAAAAATTATCCTTAATTTTTATAATCTTGTCAACGCAGTGCGGCAGCCTGCAGACCTAGGGCAAGCTAACTAGCGTGCCCATTGGCTGCCCTGCGGCAACTGCAGCAGCCTACCGCTGAGCCCTTGGCGTGACGTCACGACCAATGAGCGCGCTTGGCGCGCTTAATGCGTCACAGCCCGCGAAAAAGGGGTGTGGCTTAGCGTATATAAACAGGGCTCGGAGGCTGCTTCTCTGGTTTCTGTCGCATGAAGCGAAATGAGCTCGTGGCGCGAGCACGGCGGGCTACGCAATACTCGTTCCCTCTTCTAGAGAGAACAGAGGTTACGTGAGTAACCGAAACGTTCTCTTACGAGAGGTTCTCTCGTATTGCGTAGTTGCTTACGCTACGGGAACGCCCTTGTCAACGCCGTGCGCGCCCAGCATCCACTGAATGAGTCCCAGGGAGAGCCCGGGGAATGTGATAGCGGAGAGCCGGGCAGCCCGAAGAGGGCTAGCGCCGTACATAAGCACACACTAGGGGGTTAGGAGCGGCACGGCCGGTCCTAACTGACAATTCCCTGCATAGTGCAGCTCAACCAGTAGAGCTAAATCACACAACGTAGCCCGCGCACAGATAGTGGGCTGGCATACGCGAGACTTAGACTGCTAAGACTTTCGCCTGCAAGGCGGGAACATCCAGGTTGTAAAACCTAACAAACGTGGAGGGGGAGGCCCAGCCTGCCGCTGCACAAATGTCATGAATGGGAATCCCGCTGGACCATGCCCACGACGAGGCCATGCCTCTAGTGGAATGAGCTCGAACGCCCAAAGGGCACTGCAGGTCTTTAGACGCATAAGCAGCAGCAATAGCGTCCACTATCCATCTGGACAGGCTGTGTTTCGAGGCGGCGAGACCCTTGGTGCGCCCACCAAACGAAACAAAGAGCTGATCCGAGCGCCTGAAAGCGGCGGACCGTGAAATGTAGTTTCTCAACGCCCTGACCGGGCAGAGGAGATTACTATCGGCCTCGCTGCCGTGCGTCGGCAGGGCTGAGAGGGAAATGACCTGTGCTCTGAAGGGAGTGCCCAAAATTTTTGGAACGTACCCATGCCTCGGTCTGAGAATGACTTTGGAGTCATTAGGTCCGAACTCGAGGCACGCGGCGTTAACAGATAACGCGTGAAGGTCTCCCACTCGTTTGACTGACGACAGAGCTATCAGAAAAACGGTTTTGAGCGTGAGGTATTTCATATCCACAGTTTCCAAGGGTTCGAAGGGATGCGCTCTCAGGGCCTCCAAGACCAGAGAGAGATCCCACATAGGAACCGAGGGGGGTCGCGGGGGGTTCATCCTCCTGGCTCCCCTAAGGAAGCGGATGACGAGCTCGTTCCTTCCTAATGCGCGGCCCTGCTCAGAAACCGAGAGCGCTGAAATGGCCGCAACATAGACTTTGAGCGTGGAGGGGGACCTGCCCGCGTCCAGTAGCTCTTGAAGGAAACACAGTACTCGCGATACCCCACATGTCTGTGGATCGAGCCCCTTAGCAGTGCACCATGTGTTAAACACTGACCATTTCGACATGTAGAGCCGCCTCGTAGAGGGGGCTCTAGATTGTATGATCGTGTTCATGACCCCGTCTGGCAGATTAGCGTGTAATCGTTGAGGCTCCACGCATGCAGAGACCAGCGCTCTGGATGGGGATGCCATATCGATCCGCGTGCTTGAGAGAGAAGGTCTCTCCTCACCGGTATCGGCCAGGGGGCTGAGCCTGCCAGCTGTATTAGATCCGGGAACCAAGCTTGGTTCTCCCAGCATGGGGCTATGAGGAGCACTGAGTGGCGCGCTTCCCTGATTCTCTCGATGACCTGAGGCAGCAGAGAGACCGGGGGAAAAGCGTACAACGGGCCGCTGGGCCAGATCTGGGCCAGCGCGTCCTCGTTCTTCGAGAAGAACTCTGGGCAGTGAGCGTTGTCTTTTGACGCAAAAAGGTCGACTTTCGCTTTGCCGAACCGTCGCCACAGTGACTGGACTGTTTGGGGGTGTAGAGACCACTCCCCAGGGGGAACGTTGTCCCTGGACAGTCTGTCGGGGCCCTCGTTCAGGTGGCCAGGCACATGCGCGGCTCTCAGCGAGCGCAGAGAGTGCTGAGCCCACACGAGGAGGCGTTCCGCCAGGGTGCAGAGCATCTTTGATCTGACACCGCCCTGGTGATTCACGTAGGCCACTACCGATGTATTGTCCGTGCGGACTAGAACATGGTGACCGTGGAGGAATGGGAGGAAGTGTTTGAGCGCTTTCTCGACCGCGAGCATCTCTAGACAGTTTATGTGTAGGAGATTCTCCTGGTCTGACCAGCGGCCATAGACCGGTCTGCCTTCGAAGAGCGCTCCCCAACCTAGGTTGGAAGCGTCTGTCGAGACAACTTTCCGGTGTGAAATCACTCCCATAGTCACTCCTGTGTGATACCATTCGGCTGCCAGCCAGGGCTGCAGGGCTGAAATGCATCCCTGATTCACTCTGACTCGCAAGCCGCCGGCCGCCCAGGCTCGGTGGGGCACGCGCATTTTCAGCCAGCGTTGGAGCGGGCGCATGCGCAGTAAACCCAGCTGGAGCACTGCTGCAGCTGAGGCCATATGCCCCAGGATACGCTGGAATGTCCTCAGCGGAACCCGGCTGCCTATTTGGAGGGATGCGGCGAGGAGGCGGATGCGGCGCGCGCGCTGCTCCGACAGTCTGGCCGTCATAGCCACCGAGTCCAGTTCTATTCCAAGAAAGGAAATTGACTGACGGGGTGATAGCGAGCTCTTGGTCCAGTTGACCGAGAGACCCAGCTCCTCCAGATGGCTGAGAAGCGCTGTTCTGTGAGACACAAGTTCCGTCTCTGACTGCGCTAGAATAAGCCAATCGTCCAGATAATTCAGTATTCGCATTCCCTGTTTCCTCAGGGGAGCGAGGGCCGTGTCCATGCATTTCGTAAATGTACGGGGTGCCAAAGACAGGCCGAACGGCAGGACTGTGTACTGATATACTCGACCCTCGAAGGCGAATCTCAAGAATGGCCTGTGACGGGGAGTTATCTGGATCTGAAAGTATGCGTCTTTTAGATCGAGAGAGATAAACCAGTCTCCTGGGCGAATCTGCGCGAGGATTTTTCTGGTTGTGATCATTTTGAACGGCCGTCTCATGAGGGCTTTGTTCAGATGTCTCAGATCTAAAATAGGTCTGAACGCTCCGTCCTTCTTGGGCACGAGGAAGTAGCGGCTGTAAAAGCCCGACTCGCTCAAAGAAGGATGAACCTGTTCTATAGCCCCTTTGCGCAGCAGCTTCGCTATTTCTGCTTGAAGCAAGTGCGCAGCTTCTGAACTCACTCTCGTCTCCGTCTGTGCTGTATAGCGCGGAGGGCGACGAGCGAATTGAAGCGAATAGCCGTGTTTTATAGTTTTCAGCACCCATTCTGACGCGCCCTGAATCGCTTCCCATGCTTCCGCATGCATAGCTAGGGGTCGAATGGTCTCTGGGCTCAGATCGCCGCGCTGCGCGGGATGGGGAGCCTGTATCAGAGAGAAAGGCGCGGCGCGCGCGCCGCTGGTGCTCGAACACGGGGGCTGGTAAACAGTATTGGCCGACTGTACAGCGTTCAGTAGCTCGGTCCCATCGGATGGAGCGTGATTTGCTGTCTAACATCCCAGGCGCGAGAGAGGCGTGGGGATTATAATGTCTACAAGTGAGTGCGCGTGCTCGTGAGCGGGCGCAGGGTTTACACTTATGACACGGCCAGTGTTTGGGAGCTTTAGAGGGTCCGTGACCCAAGGTAACTGGCTGGCAGAGCGAGCAGCGGGTAGGTGTGAGCACAAGGTTGTGGGCACATTTCCTACATTTAATACTCGAGCGGCTTGCGACCGCTTCATGAGAGAGCGCTCTGTACGCGTTACCATGGGGACCCTGTTTGTGTGAAGCAGTGAGCACATGGGAGTGGGCACATTTTCTACACTTATAACACCCTCGGCTTGAGCCGCTGTTGCCCGGGGTAACCGAGTGGCAGAGCGAGTTACAGGTAGATGTGAGCACAGAGTTGTGGGCACATTTACTACACTTATTACTCGAGCGGCGTGTGACCGCTTTATGAGAGAGCGCTCTGAACGCGTTACCATGGGGACCGTGTTTGTGTGAAGCAGTGAGCACGTGGGAGTGGGCACATTTTCTACACTTACAACACCTTCGGCCGGAGCCGGAAAGCCCGAATTTACACTCTTTCTGAGATTTATTTGGGCCGCCGTAAAAACGGCGTTTGTGTGCAGGCGAGCGAGTGGTATTACTGGCTCGTTGGCTGCGGTGTAAGCTGCTGCAGTAGCCTGCACTGAGGGGACTGACAGAGCTGGGCGTTTTGATGGCGGTCCGGCCGCAGCGGGACTCAGCCATCTCTTCCTCCCTGCGGATGCTAGGAGGACTTCGCGGGCTCAGACTTCAGCGTTATCTTGGGACGCGGACCCCGGGGGGGCGGCGGTCTGTGACGGCTGGTCGAGCGCGACCTAGGGCGGCCGCCCTGGTGTCGCTGCGAAGTGGTTGGTGGCCGAGACGAGCGCTGTGTGGAGCTGCGCGCAGGAGGCTGAGCTTGAGAGCGGCCTGCGGCTGGGCTCGAGCGGCGGGGCAGGAAGAGATTCATAGCCTGCGACGCCTTCTGTACTTCAGAGAAGCGGTCCACAATCCCGCTGACCGCAGGGCCGAAGAGGCCGGTGGGCGAGAGCGGGGCGTTGAGGAAAACAGCGCGTTCTGACTCACTCATATCCGCCAGCGTCAACCATAAGTGTCTGTCGATGACGGTGAGCGCGGCCATAGATCTGCCGATGGCTTGTGCAGCGGTCTTGGTAGCACGGAGCGAAAGGTCCGTCGCGCTGCGCAGATCTGTTAAGGCTGTATGATCCGAGCCCTTCTCGTCCAATTCGCGGAGGAGGTCGGCTTGCAGGATCTGAAGAACAGCCATCGAGTGCAGGGCAGAAGCAGCTTGGCTGGAGGCGGCGAATGCGCGGCCGGCGAGAGCTGATGTGGTCCTGCAGGCTTTAGACGGCAGGGCAGACTTTGAGCGCCATCTAGCAGACGGCGGGCAAAGGTGCGTTGCCACCGCTTCCTCAACGGAAGGGATGCCGGTATAGCCTTTCTCGGCGGCCCCGTCCACCTGGGAGAGAGCCGAGGAGACAGACGAGCGGAGTCTAGCGGAGAAGGGCGCGTTCCACGACTTCGATAGCTCCTGGTGGAGCTCAGGCAGGAAGGGTGCTGACCTAGAGGCTGGCGCTTGGCGGCGGCTAGGCAGAAAACACCCGTCGAGTCGGTTAGGCGCGGGCTCCTTGGGTGGGGACCAGTCCAATCCCAGTCGGTCGACCGCTTTGGTGAGGAGGCGGATAAGCTCCGCGTCGACACTGGAGCGGGACCTGCCAGACTCAGGAGTCGAGGAGGCGGAGCGGTGAGAGCCCGACCACTCCTCGCTGTCCGAAGCAAGCAGAGAGCAGCTGTCAGCGGCGTCATCTGCTTCATCCCCTGAGGCGACGGCAGTGCGGGCAGTAGCCGGCCGCTGCGCGTCGGTGAAGGGCGGGGGAGAAGGAGAAAGCGAGGCTCGCGGGAGGGGCTCCGGCGAGCGCTCAGCTATAACCACCGGCTCGGGAGGCCTTTGAGAGCGGCGTTTCTTCTTACGCGGCCCTGAAGAGGCAGCCGGGGAAGGTGGAGGATCGTCAAACATGGCGAGTCGAGCCCGCTGGGTCGACATCGGCAAGTCCTCACACTGTTCGCAGCCGCCCGAGGAGAGGGCGCGGGCTGCGTGGTCGAAGCCCAGGCAGAGAGCGCAGACCACGTGGCGGTCTCCATCGCTGAGCGGGGCTCTGCACGAGCCACAGGATGAGCGAGGCATTTGCAACAACGCCTCGTGCTCTTTTAGATGCAAAAGTGTGTCGCGGGGCGAACACACAAACACATACAACACAGAGCAGTAAAGGATATGATCGCCGGATAGCGAAGCAGGCAGGGAAAGCTGAAGGCGGCGAAGGCGGCCGGCGTCCTCAGGCTGAGATCCTCGGCGTGCTGGTCGCTTGTTTCGACGGCGGCTTCCTCAGAGAGCAGCGATGCGAAGAGCTTCGCTGAAAAGACAGAAATCAGAGAAGCAGCCTCCGAGCCCTGTTTATATACGCTAAGCCACACCCCTTTTTCGCGGGCTGTGACGCATTAAGCGCGCCAAGCGCGCTCATTGGTCGTGACGTCACGCCAAGGGCTCAGCGGTAGGCTGCTGCAGTTGCCGCAGGGCAGCCAATGGGCACGCTAGTTAGCTTGCCCTAGGTCTGCAGGCTGCCGCACTGCGTTGACAAGATTATAAAAATTAAGGATAATTTTTGGCTTCAGTATCTCGAGAAAGAAAGGCTTTCCCGTAGCGTAAGCAACTACGCAATACGAGAGAACCTCTCGTGAGAGAACTAATTTATTAACTTAAATACTTCTAAGTCATCTTGAGTCCCTCTGGGAAGTTTGCTGAGGGCCCGTAGTGGGCCCCGGCCCCCTGGTTGAGAACCACTGCTGAAAGGAAACAACTACAGGTCAACTTCACAGCTTCAGTTTAATTTGTAAGTATTCATTTTCATTTAATCATTAATATTTTCCACATTTATGTAGTTTTCTTCTACTAAAATTCTACTAAAACAACATAAGATCCGGGGCTACTGAAAACAAATTTGGGGCTAGTGGGGACTGGTTACCCACCTGGTTACCAGCAGGTGCAGTAGGGAACAACTGATGCAGGTATTGCTGCAGGTAGCTGTGACGGTATTAGTGATGCTTCAGTTGCAGTGTTTATAGAAGAGGGCCTGGGGCATGGCTTCCTGTTACATGACAGCCTTACAAATGGCTTTTGCCCATAACGGAATGCTAATGCTTACAGTAAAACACTGGTTATGGTCAATGAAGCAGCAGCAGGGGACGTCACATTTGTTCTCCTGACTGGAGAGTGTGTGAGTGTGTGTGTGTGTGTGTGTGTGTGTGTGTGTGTGTGTGTGTGTGTGTGTGTGTGTGTGTGTGTGTGTGTGTTTGTTTGTTTGAGCTTGGGTTCATCACCTTGTATTTTTGCTTATAAAAGAGAGTCTGCAAATATTCTCATGCAGAAATCATAATTCATTAATTCAGTTTGCACTAAATCTAAATTTAGGATAAGTTAGGAAAGATCCTGCATATTTAGAGCATGTAAGGATACATGTGCAAAGAGAAAAGATTGTCTAAACAGATAAGGACTGGTGCAGACTTTCACTTCCATCCATATGCATGCATACCAATCTTTGCACATGTAAAGAAATTTTAGAATTAGAAAGTTTAACTTTGGTGAACTCTTGACTAAACTGCATAATCATATAGTGGATATTTTACCATTAGACTCTTGACTCAGTACAAATAATGCAACAAAGTAGAGTAGATTTTAACGATTTAAATTATTGTATGGTGTTCATAAGTATTATTATTATTGACAAGAAAATGCATAGAGTGTGGCATCATATCCAGCGGCAGATATTCGTTGCAGGGTCTGAAGGCATTTCTTGTTTTCAAAGTTTCATGTGACCTTTAAAAATGAACAAGAAATAACATAACACAAATGTATGTGCATACACACTTGTCTGGTGGAAATTTTGTCTGTGTGTTTGTATTGTCAATGTACTACTGTATTGTGTATTTTATTGAGTGTTCAAACTAATTTTATCGACTTCCAATCTCTCAGACACACACACACACACACACACACACACACACACACACACACACACACACACACACACACACACACACACACACACACAAACTGGAGTAGTTATTTCTCTCTCTACCTGTTTTATATTCATTCCTTTGTGTAGTCTTCCCTGCATCTCTCCCATCTTCCTTGTGCTCTTGTTGTTTTTGATGCACCTATGTTGTCGTTCTCCTCTTTCTATCTCTCTCTGTTTCATATTCATCCCTTTCTATTAAACCTTCCTCATGCTGCTCTCTCTGGGAGAAATTATTAATATTAATGTTTCTCCCTCTCCTCTCTTT
Source organism: Scardinius erythrophthalmus (assembly GCF_964197995.2). NCBI lineage: Eukaryota > Metazoa > Chordata > Actinopteri > Cypriniformes > Leuciscidae > Scardinius > Scardinius erythrophthalmus. The sequence continues at coordinate 46,688,274 of NC_138221.1, forward strand.
CCTCACCCGCTATCTCATCCTCTTAACATTTCCTTCTCTCTATATCTGTTCCTTACTGTCTGTCTCTCGTTCACTTGGATCTCTCTCTCTCTGTCTCAGTATTCATCTATTAGTGTTGATGATTCTCTTCTATCCCTGCAGCTGTACAGTCATCTATCAGTTTAATAATCTCTCCATCCTTCTGCCTTCTGCCCTGCTCTCTCTCGCTCCATATCCTGTCTCTCTTCCTCTCTTATTTTTCACTGCGCCGAGTGTAAAATCCTGTGTTAAATGAACATGCATGTCAGAGTACGATAATTAGGGCCATCATCATTAGTAATGGCCTGTGTCTCATTGGATACCCTTATATAAGGTTACTGGAGTCTGAATAACCTGCAGTGAGAGAGCTGAGCCCCCTTGCACGGGGTTCGTGTTGAATTAGCAATCCATCAGCTGTAGCACATTGCACCAGTTAATGCTGCTCTAAGACCCCATGAGCCTCAAGTCTATGGGCGAGTATGGACATAAAGATTAGTACCATAGTTCACACGTGCAGTATTATTGCAGAAAAGCACAAGGGATCTAAGCACATTCATCTGGTAAAGGTGAGTAAGTGTAGCCAGATATGTTCTGTCAGACTGTATTGCATACAGCCAGGGTCCAAAATTAACACTCGCCAAATACAAGTAAAATTGTGGTTTCAGTGATTATATATATTTTTTGTTAATCACTAGCAACATAATACACGGTTTAAATTAAAAGGACGGTACTCTGACCAACACTTACGTAAGTGATGAAGACGGATCAAAAGTAATCATTTAGACATGACGGAAGATTTGATTAAAAATCGCAAGTTTAAAAAAAGAAAGAAAAGAAACGTGCACATATATTAATCATTCCCAGTTAGATCAATAGGATGCATTTAGAAAATAGCTGAGGTGAATTTCCATTTAATGTAGACTTTTAACTAACCCTAATGCTGTGTTGAAAACCCTGTAACAGCTTTGATGTTCCTGGCCTTTTAAAAATTGCATGTAAATCTCTCATTATGCTCTATTATCACCAAATATTGGATTACATTTTTTTTTGTCAACTTTTTTCCTTTCAATTAGGACAGGTTTTGTATTTCTTTTTGGAACTGATTGATCATAGGCCTAAGCTTTTTCCCACCTCAAAATCTACGGTGCATAAGCTCAGATCAATGAGACCTACGATCAATGAGTTCCTAAATGAAATACAAAACCTGTCCTAATTGAAAGAAAACAAATTGACAAAAAAGATTGAATCCAATATTTGGTGATAATAGAGCATAACAAGAGATTTATAAGCTATTTTTCTATAGGCTGGTCATTTTGGACCGGGAACACCACAAGTTTAACAAGGTGGGAAAAAATCCCAGAAAAGTATAAAAAATTATCCCCAATTTTTTGAGAAGTAGTCATACCCTGTGTGAGCAAAGTCAGTAAGTTTAAATTCAATGATAACATTATCTAACATTTTTGGGGAAAAGAATATCCTCTCCGGGTCAAAATGACTATATATACACTGCCAAACTCCAGGTGGCAATACATTTGTGAAATATCCTTTACATTATGCTTCCCAGATGTAAACATGAGAAATTTCAATGGGTCTCAGTGTTTTTATGATAGATGTCATAAATTTGAATTCTAGGGTGTTTTAGGTTGGTTACAGTATACATAACACGAATACCTATCATGAGGATCATTAATATGCACAGAGAGACAAGAATCCATTACAAATATACAGTGGTTGAGTTTTCCAGACGAGAGAAGGAAACACCTTTAGTCCTTGCATCCCTAAAAACTATTTTTGTCCCTGTCAACTTGATGCATTAATTTTCTTCAACATTCATTTGATTGCAAGTAATTATTATGTGGCATTTTATCTGTTATGCAAACCTTAAATATTTGACTCTGTAAGAGTAACAAAACACGGCTTTCTTCTTTTTCTCTCTTTTGCAGTAAAACATGTATTCATCACAAAGCGGCCTGTCACATTAGAGGACCTGTTAAGGCAAAGATGACACAACTTATGTAATTGTTTCTGGATGAAACAAAAACAAGGACAAAACACTCCACCAACCAAGGAGACCGAATATTTCGACTGAAAAATGCAGATGTGACATCCGTTGCGGGAGGAAGCTGCAACATTTAAAGAGACAGCATTCAAGAGCCATTGGAATCAGTCTATCATCCTCTTTGGAATACAGGAAGGGTCATGACCCAGTTGCCATGCGCATCACCACGGTGACCAGCCTTCCTAGTCCCTCCCCCCTCCTCCTCTTATTGGTTCATCTGCTGTTGCGGCTCATCCTCCCAGGCCAAGACGCAGTCGGAGCCGCCTCCACCTGTCCCACGCCGTGCAGTTGTTCTAATCAAGCCAGTCGAGTGATCTGTACAAGACGAAACTTAGAAGAGGTGCCAGACAGTATATCCAACAACACACGATACCTCAACTTACAGGAGAACTCGATACAGGTAAATACTGACCACAGCATTCTTTTCCCATTAGGCTTTGGGAAAGGATGTTTATGTGTTTGCTTGTTCCTTAGCTTTATTGAGTATCAGTTTCACTAATGTTGCTTGAACACTGAGTTGTGTTTACACTAATGGCTCAGCCTTGCTCAAATATTGAGGTTTCAGTGTGAAGTCAGGCGTTAAGATGACCTACTTTGAGTGTGAAGGTTTAGATTTATTCTCAAGATAACCGCAAATGTACGGCTAACCCTGGCACTGAAAGTGTTAACCAAAAACAAGCCTATTAAAAATGAGGAACAATAATGCTTTTCATCAAGCCTCCATTTAAGCATAAAAATTCTGATTTGGTTTGTTGTGTCCTCGAGCCCCACTTGAAATGATTAAAAATCTAAAAATGTTTTAATACCTGAAGGCATCCTAGATTCTTTGGCTTCTTTTTCTTCCATAGCATTTTACCACAAGAGTGCAGCTCTGACAGTTTCCACCCTCCTCTTCAACACCCCCAACCCAGTGTGTTTAACACCCTCCTCCCCTCCCCTGCTCTATATACAGAGGGGATTGTGGCAGTAGGCCAGGAGGAAGCTTCTCGCTGCCCAAGAAAAGCAGTTCTGGCTACATCAGATGCACAGAGACAAATGGTGTCAGAGCCCATAGTGTTTATGATGTGTAAATATTCTCTAGTCTTTTCATTACGTTTTAGCAAATGCTAATAAGACTGTTGATATTCTGTTATGACTGTTGTTTACTCTTTAGTTAAGTAATTTTTTCTTCACCATTACTAAGATTTACAGTTGCAAAACATGAACATTCTGTCATTGTCACCCTCATGTCACTTATAAACTGTATGCTTTTTTTATTGAGTTTTATTTTTTTAGGAATCCTCATGCAGTGATTTGTCTTACAGTTCATAATTTACATGTTCACAAAAGCATTTTTTTTCCCATGGCTAGCGCATTTTTCCAATTGTTTTCAATGGGAGTACCGCTTTTTTAAAACGGTAGCAGCGTGAAAAGGCGCTGAGTGTCTATTTCATGCTAAGTGCTAAGCGCTTTGCGATTTTTACCGGTCGCCAAGAGTTGAAGAATCTTCAACTTTGGGTAAAACGCAGTGCTCATCTCTGTCACTTTTTACCCAGCCGTCCAATTACTGTGGAAGGGGTCTAGGGGACATAGGTCATTTTCTTACGTTAACATTTAAAAGATTTCATGAGGTCAACTTATACCCTACGTATGGCCAGTCTGCACAAATACTGATCAACATGCTTATTTTCTTTTAAAGTTTAAATAAAGCCCCTTTAAATAAAGTTTAAAAAAAATCACGCCTTCGATCTACGTCAGAGCATCAGAGCGTTCCCGAATCTTTCTCCGGCGTCGTTGACAGGGCGGCGAGAGTGAATTTTGCCGCTCTCGCCGGCGGCGGTGTGAACATACAGTTAAGCACACACAGCAAGCATTTTCAGAAGAGCGCTGGCGTTTTCAGTTGGCCAAAAAACGCTTTGGTGGACACTCGGGCTTAGGATCCAGAACAACCTACTATAAAGCTATAACTGTGCGTGAGAAGAAAAGACTAAAAGTTTTCACAAATTATTCATAATCTTCGTCTCTGAAACGGTGCAACAACATGTCAGAACAAGTTCAAATGCCAGTTCAAATGTGTCAAATTACATTTGAGTGCTGCAGCAAAGGAAGATAAATTGTATTCTGTTCCTTGCACATAGCTGTCATATGGCTTAATTTTAAAGATGAATTTATGTTGTTGTTTTTTTGTCCTTTCTAGAGATGGAAAAAGTGGCCACTATGAACTGAAAAAAAAACCAACAAAAAAAAACAGCTTGAAGATTTTTCAAAAATTACCTTTTGTTTTTCATGGATTAAAAATAACAGCATACGGTTTTGGAACAACAAGGTTGAATAAACAATGACAATTTTTATTTTTGGGTGAACTATCCCTTTAATCTGTTTTTCTTCAAACATTAAGAGTGAATGATAACAACTTGTAAAACATTTTATCTTTAAAGCACAACAGTCAGTAATGAACGTACTTTTTTAAACTTTGTCTATGACTTTGTATTTTCAAAAATGTTCATCCTTCACAGGAACAAATTGATCACACATAACTCTAATTCTAAACTTGTACCTGTAATTTTCTCACTTAGGTGATAAAATCAGACACATTCAAACATTTGCGGCACCTGGAGATCCTCCAGCTCTCCAAGAACCAGATTCGTCAAATAGAGGTGGGTGCTTTCAATGGCCTCCCAAACCTCAACACTCTGGAACTGTTCGACAACCGCCTCACACTGGTGCCATCGCAAGCCTTTGAGTACCTCAGTAAGCTGCGAGAACTGTGGTTACGAAACAATCCAATCGAGACCTTACCAGGCTATGCCTTTCATCGCGTCCCCTCGCTGCGACGTCTTGACCTAGGCGAACTCAAAAAGCTGGATTATATATCTGACGCAGCCTTTGTTGGACTCATCAACCTGCGCTACCTGAACTTGGGTATGTGTGGCCTGAAGGACATCCCTAACTTAACTCCCCTGGTACGACTGGAGGAGCTAGAGTTGTCTGGGAACCGTCTGGAAATCATCAGACCTGGATCCTTCCAAGGCCTGGAATCTTTACGCAAACTATGGCTCATGCATTCTCAGATGTCGGTCATCGAGCGCAATGCTTTCGATGATCTCAAGAACCTAGAGGAGCTCAACCTATCCCACAATTCCCTACACTCTTTGCCCCATGACCTTTTCACACCCTTGCAGAAGCTTGAGAGAGTTCATCTCAATCACAACCCTTGGGTGTGCAACTGTGACGTGCTGTGGCTAAGCTGGTGGCTGAAAGAAACCGTGCCGAGCAACACAACCTGCTGTGCACGGTGCCATGCACCACCTTACCTAAAGGGAAAGTACATTGGAGAGCTGGACCAGAGCCATTTCACCTGCTATGCCCCCGTCATTGTGGAGCCGCCCACTGACCTCAATGTGACAGAGGGCATGGCTGCTGAGCTCAAGTGCCGCACCGGTACCTCCATGACTTCTGTGAACTGGATCACACCGAATGGCACCCTAATGACCCATGGCTCCTATCGAGTCAGGATTTCCGTGCTGCATGATGGCACACTGAATTTCACCAATGTAACTCTGCGCGACACTGGCCAATACACCTGCATGGTGACCAACTCAGCTGGGAACACTACGGCAACTGCTGTCCTGAATGTGACCGCAGCAGACGTTAGCGTCAACTACACCTACTTCACCACGGTCACTGTAGAAACTGTGGAGAGTACGGGGGATGAAGAATCTGCATTGCGTGCCATCAACGAGACCATTATCCACATTTCTGGGACGACACCTTCTGGGCACCTCTGGGATAAAGTTGTCCCCACTACTGCCTCTTCTCTCTCAATCCTTGGCTCATCGTCTTCTCCCCGAGCAACCAAACCCACTTTCACAGTCCCCATTTCTGAGCCCAGCTACCCCTCTGGACTAGACGATGTCATGAAGACCACCAAAATCATCATTGGTTGCTTTGTGGCCATTACCTTCATGGCCGCTGTCATGCTGGTGGTGTTCTACAAGCTGCGGAAGCAGCACCAGTTGCACAAACACCACGGGCCGGCACGAGCCATCGAGATCATTAACGTCGAAGATGAGATCGGAGCGGGAACGGGCATCCGTGGCAGCGGCATCTCAGGAGGATCCACAGTACCGCAAGGAGGGTCCGGTGGACAGAGCTTGCGACTGCACCACCCTGAAATCGTCAACCTCCCAAACCTTGCACGAGCAGAGCATCTCAACCATTACTACAAGGCCCATCACTTCAACAATAACATGATGGGTCTGGGCCTTGGTGGAGGCTCGGGCGGAGGCCTAAACAATAACAACAACCCTTCGCCCTGCTCCCAGGCCCAGAATATCCCCATCTCTTGCACACAGGTGCCAGTCTCTGCAGGTAGTACATCATGCTCCATGCCTTCTTCAATGCCTCTGCCGACCCTTGGCATCCACGGGTCACTGAAAGGCCTGATGAGTAAAGGGCAGAACCCACAGATCGAGCCGTTACTATTCAAGAGCGGCTCCAAGGAGAATGTCCAAGAAACCCAGATCTGAAGTTGAGAAAGAGAGGAAGGGAGAAAGGGAGAAAGGTAAATGTACAGATAAGAAATGGAGAAAGAGTATCAGGGAGACAGAAACAGATGAAAGGTATTGGCTGTTCAACCCCTATGGGTATGTTCTCAGGAGTAATGAGAAAGGCAGTCCCAGCATTGTATGAAATATAGCCTACACAAGAATACAAGATACGGCTGTGAAATCACTACAAAGTAAATACGCTGGCAAAGAGTGGGGGAATTTCTAGAAGGAAGAAGGCAACCACACCGCAGTTTAAAATCACAGTCTTTGCCATACTATGATCTGCACGTATCAAGGGGATCATCAGACATCAGCAAACAAAACCACACTTGCCAATACAATATAAATCCATACGTTTTTGTATAATGCAAGATTGATAATTATGTGCCAAACTTGCACCAATCTGTGCCAAAGCAAAATCTTTGCACATCAGCATGTGTACAGACACATTTCAGAAGATGAAAAGATCTGTGCGTATACTTTACACCATCATATACAGATCTCCATCAATAAAGCAGGATGCTACAAAAATCAAAACCATACGCACCATTAGGTAGGAAATGTATATAGAAATACATGAACAACCTTAAGTATTTATGGACACTGACTGAGAACGAAAGATCATGTGTGTAAATGGTTTAGAGAACCGTAAAGCTCAGATGACAAAAATGGATCATTAAAATTTTGTTGAGGTTCGTGGTCCTATGAAGGAAAGATGGATTAGTAGACCAGCACTGTGTTGAGGGCCTGTTTCTTGATGATGATGGACTCAGTTTCTCCCCTTTCTCAAAGGCTGTCACAGTTAAGGGGAAGAGATGAAAAACAAACAAGAACCTAAAGCGCAAAAAGACAATGAAAGATATACAAATTTTAAGAGAATATATAAACTATGAAAGTATACATGATATATAAATATATTTTCATTCAGAGAAATAAATTATGAAGAATCTTTACATTTTTCTGACTGAAGCCACGGCTTTTGAAGAATTAGCAGCTGCTGTTGTAGCGCTTTGTCACTGATAATTCCTTTCTCTGCATAAAAACAAATATGCGTCTTAAACTGGTATACCCTCGTGGGACTTAAGGGCATCGTGAGGAGACAGAGGGACAGGGATGGATATTCTGGAAATTGTGTTTGATTTCAGATACTTTGGCTTTGTTTTAAGTCTTAAAAGGTTTCTCTTTCCTGTTCTATCAGGGTTATTGAGAATAGGTCTTTTTAATTCACATTATAACTACTGTTTGATTCCACAGGCCTTTGAGATCTAAATTGGGTCGATATCAGTTATCACCATTATCAACAGAATTATAAGACAATAATGATGATACTATGTAATGCAATGAAACAAAATACTGTAAAAGTTTATCTACATGCTGCTATACTGAAAAAAGGCGTTTTTTTTTTGTGGGACATTTTAGCGAACCCCGATTTGAAAACTGAATAAAAAGAGGCTCCTGTTGACATTACATTACTACTACTATCATCATTATTGAGAAACATCAAGTGTCAAAAGCATAATAGATTTGTTTGGTTTCATTGTTTTTACCTAGAGGTGATGTTTGTGTAAAAAGTGGTTGTCGCCACAGCTGATAATCCCCTCAGTTAAGCTGGAATAGCAGTGGACCTACTGACAATGACAACGATTTGCTTGAAGCACCACAAAGCCACAACAACAAATCCAAACAAGGAAATGGATGGGCCTTAAAATGGCCCCCTCAATGGCCTGTCCCCTTTGTTTTGTACAAGACAAAAACTTTACCAGGACCCTGCTTTTTTTGCCAGTGTGATTGAAGGAGATTCAGAACAGAACACAAACTCTGGTGAATACTGCAGGGGTAAATGGATTATTTCAAACACTGTGTCCAGACATGTGGACGGCACTACTGTTTGAGCAGAAAGCCAACGGAGGATAGCTTTTGAAAGGTAAGAGAAAACCCACTCAGTGAACGAGATTGGAGTTTGGAAAGCTTTTTTTTTATGAAAAAGGACAAATAAATGACAACTATAGAAACTTATAGAGCTCTTTTAAAACAAAACTACTATGATAATAAGTGTCTTTCATTATTTGTTTTTATCTAGTTTCATTTCATTTTGTTTTTTTCTTTTTCAAAATCAATTGTTATCTTAATTGTAATATTGTTATTGTTATTATAATTAGCTAATATTACATTTGTTATAATTATGAAAAATGTTCTGTTAGCAAAAGTCACTTCGAAATTTTAAAAAAATTATATATATATATACACACACACATATATATATATATATATATATATATATATATATATATATATATGGCACACAAAATGGCAACTGAAATCGTGAAACTTGGTGGCATTGATTTGTTCTATGTTTGTGTCTTTTCTTTTTCTCATGTATTTGAGGTACCACTGTATGTAACCCTTTGGGGCTTATATACAGTTTGGAGATAGTTCTCCCGAGATGCAGACAGAATGTGATTTGGCTGGTGGTAGCGTTCTTCTCTGCAGAGAAAGAAATGAGAGAGAGAGAGAGAGGAAAGAGAGACTGAGTTTCTAATACACACTTGTTCTCAGAATGTCACCCATTATCAGTGCCGAGAAGTGCGACTGTGCCATGTCAACACCCTGTTGCCACGGCAACACGCCTTCGCACTAATGTGCCAAACACTGTCAGAGCCAGGGTGCCATCTTTGTGGGTCCCCGTGCCTGTGTTTGTCAAACCTTGTTAGCCTACAACACGTACAAATATCCACACGCGAGCACACCACTGTGTCAATTGTCATCCGACATATTGGCGCACCCATGCTCTGGCACAGTGTCCCAACTGGTTCCTATGGTGAGGTTTCCCTGGCAACTGTTGCTGCTGCGACGGTCCCCATCACCGCGTTCAGGTCTCAGATGCAAATGCGAGGACAGAGGCAGTATAGGACGCCATTTACGAGGACATAACAGTGTTCTTAAATTGGAAATTAGCATATTTGCAGCACACTGCATATCAATAAACCTCCTTACCATTGACATTCATGAACCTTGAGTAGCAGTCATCAAGATGCCCATTTCTAACACGCCATTGATCTTCCATAGGCACATCATCCCCTACTCTTGAAATGATCATATTCTCCCTCTCATACCGACGATATGCATATGTTCATTTGCTTCTTGGGTGAATTACGTACACATCTGTTTGTGTGTGTGTGCATGTGAATGTACCAGACACAGTAATCGTATTACATTCGTGCTTAAGGCATATGCTTTCTTTCCAAAGCAACTTACAAGAAAGTATTGCCAAGCAGATTGGTTGTGGGACAGGGCAGAGACTGTTATAACATATCACATATCTCATGATCTCCACCTAGCCTGCAACTTCAGATATCTCTCGCTTCCTGAAGTCTTTATGAAGCATGCGAATGCTGTGACAAAGGTAGGAAGACAGGAGCCCTCTCTCTCCCTCGTAGCACTGCGGTATCTGAGTCACAGGGCCCAAAACACACACACTCGTACACATCAAGCCGACGAATCTCAGCTCTCTCATAAACACGCTTGGCAGAGAAATACCCTGCTCACCAGCTGGTTTAGGACTTATGCAAAGTGCACCAGAGAATGTGGTGTTGCAGGTTTTGGCTTAACCATGTGTCTGTGTGTGAGTGTATGTATGACAACTTTGGAAATGGCCCTTTCAGCTTTTGTAAGCTTATTTGAAGACATCCAAGTATTTCGATCATTGTTTTTCATTGATTTAATTTTCTTTGCCCTCTGTGTGTGTGTCTGTGTGTGTGTGTGTGTGTGTGTGTGTGTGTGAGAGAGAGAGAGCGAGTTTGCGATGTGTGTTTTACAGTAAGAGACTCTGTTCTTGTTGTCATTGCAGTGTGTTTGAGCGTGCACGTGGTGAGCTTGTGTATGCATGTTTGTGACATCTGTGTTTTTTTGCATTAAGAGACAGCGAGAGTCAGACATCCATTTTCAAATTCCCGCTTTAAATCACTTTAGCATATTTTCCAATGCTTCAGGCCTGTGTATGATCTTCTGAATGATGCTCTTAGCCAGAATGGAGAAAAACATCAGTTGTGGATTTTCTTTCTTTTTTCCCCCTCCTAAATACCCCAATCGAGAAGTCAGGGGCCAGTCGTGCCAATTTCCTACCGGTTGAAACGGTGGGAGGTACTTCCCTAGTGGTCGTGAAACATAATTCAGAAATTCAGACGCGTGGCGATGGTCCCCGTTTTTTTGTGTTAAAGCTGCAGTCACGCTCAGGCTTTGACAGACAAATCTAGGACAACTTTTGCTTTGGGTGTGGGGTTAAATATCTTATTCCAGCTTTTACTTAAAAGGTTTGTATTTGGTCATTTGCACTTTGGTCCTGGATTCATCAGCAGAAGATCTATAGCATTGGTCTCTGAGATGTGACAGTCTGAGCCAAAAAACCAAGTAGAACACACAAACAACTAGCTTCTACTCACTTGAGAGTGCATCGCTAGAATATCAATTACATCTAAGTTAAAAATCATACTTCAGCCCTGCCCTACTGCTGGTGGAAGCTGTAGTGATGGTCCGTTTCTAAAGCAGCTGCGAGGGATGCAGTCATTCTTCACGTATTGCACTGCTTCATTGTAATTGTCAGGGCTAGACAGAACAGACAAATCTTTCATGGCAGGGTGTGGATGTAGCTTGTGTTCCTAACAAATACAATTTTTACCACAGTTCCACAGCCCGTCACGGCGCTCTGACACCGATGCTCCCAAATGTGAGGCTGGCTAAAAAAAAAAAAAAAAAAACATTGTGCAATGAAAAAACTCAATCACACTTTTGCTTGTCAGGAAAATAGAATATTTAGAATTTTTTTATAGTTCAAGACTTTTTAGAAAATATATTAGTATGTAGTAAAATGTCTAAAGTTTATTTTTCTTACCCGACTAGCAAGTATATATATATAGAGAGAGAGAAAGAGAGAGAGAGTACCATATATAATTTATTTCTGTAATGCAGAGCTGAATTATCATCATGAAAATAATTTTAATATTATTTTTAATTATTATTAAATAACTGTATTATTTATAAAATATTAATTTTAATATTTTAAAGTAAAAAAACACATTATTTTACATTTTAATAATATTTCACAATATTACTGTTTTTTTCTGTATTTTTGGTCAAATAAGTGCAGGCTTGATGAGCATAAGAGAATTCTTTCAAAAACATTAAAAATAGTAACGAAGAAGACCTTAGATGCAGTCTGACATTAATCTTTTAAATGAGCATTTTTTTCAGGTTCATATGTTTAGGTTTTGTAATTTCACTGAAAATGTTATTAGTCAGTTATTGAGATGCCTTATTTAAAAAAAAAAACTGATAAAGAGTAAAATTAAAAACATAAACATGCTCATTTAAAATAAAATTATCAGACGGACTTAGAGTTTTTTTTTTTTTTTTGTCTAGTCTTCATACACAATACTGTTCAAAAGTTTGGGGTCAATAGTATTTTAAACAAGTAATAAAAACTCAGTGAGTGTTTTAGCGCAATTTTCTCACGTCATGGGATCACAACACTAAGAGATAGTAAATCTTTTCTTGGATTTTTTTTGTGCGTTCCCGAGATTAGACCTTCCTTAACATAATGCCGAAAACCCGAAGTCTCTAGGTGGTCTGGTTGAGGAGTAGTTAGAAGTGCAAGATTGGTGCGCACAGACAGAACAGAAATCATGAGTTAATAATCACAATTTTGTCCGGTGGAAAATTGCGCTAAAAAGAGAAGAAATGAATACTTTGAATTAGCAAGGATGCATCAAATTGACAGTAAATACATTTATATTGAAACAATATATTTTAAATAAATGAACTTTCTATTCATAAACGAATCCTGAAAAAAAGCATCATGGTTTCGACAAAAAAAATTAAGCAGCACAACATGATTAAGAAATGTTTCTTGAGCACCAAATCAGCATATTAGAATGATTTCTGAAGGATCAAGTGACTGAAGACTGGAGTAATGATGCTGAAAATTCAGCTTTGTCATCGCAGGAATAATATATTCTCTAAAAACTAAATCTTGAAAATAAACATGCATTTTTAACTTGATCGTCTTTTTATGGCCTACATTGACAGACTTCATATTGAATTCTGTGTTATTATTGTGATTACTATTATTTGCTGGTCAGTGCACACAAAACTATAGTCTGCTTTAATGTCGAGGGTGAAAGAGAGAGAGAGCGAACCAGTGTTGTTCAACCCTGAAAACTTATTTAGCCCCTGAGATTGAGTGTGTGTGACAGATTTGGAATTGAGCATTATAGTTGCTTGAGTGTGTGTGTGTGTGTGGCAAAAATCACACATGATTTATCGTGTGTACGGTTTGTTTGAACGTGCCTCGTTTGCCATTGTAGATGTTCTGTGGGTTCCTTGATACCCATCAGGACATTTATGTGCGCTTGTGTGTGTTTGAGGGGTTTTATGAAGAGAATGAGATCAGTTGTTCACGGCATCTCTTTGCGTCATCACACTGGTCTGTACAAGAGCCCGCAGCAGCTTGTCAAACACTGATTGCCGCTGAGCACACACAAAACACCAATGCAAGACTGTATCCTAGACCCTCACCTTAGTCAATAAAGAGTGCTTTTACCCGCCTCCTGCCTCGAACGCACACGTGCGCCTACAGACGGAGATAATCAGCCTACATGTGACATCTCACACTCGGAAACCGCATTATGTCTTCTGTGGGATTTCACACGGTTTGTGCCTTAATGTAATCCTCCATGGTACAAGCTTCTCAAATGTCACTGTCATTTTTGATTGGATGCTACTTGACTGGCTGGTAAATGCACATGGGCCAGACATGTTGTGTGTATACCGTGCTTGCATGTCTGCAGTAATATCCGTCCTAGGTCTGGTTGAAGAGACTGCAGGTTGTAGCTTGACTTGCCTGCTTTGAACTTTGAAGGATGTCACTCGGTTTTGTGATGGTGGTCGTGTGGCTGATTATCATCCGGGGGTGCGTTTCCCGAAAGCATCGTTGGCCAACTATGGTCGCAAGTTCCGTCGTTACCAATAGAGTTCAATGGACATTGCGATGAACTTGCGACCATAGTTGGCCAACGATGCTTTCGGGAAACGCACCCCTGTTTTGTGTGTGTGTGTTTCCTGGAAACATCAGAAAGACAAGTTTTGAGATGTTGACTCCTTTAAAACAAATAGCTAGGTTTCGCAAAGGCCATGAAGATAAAGTTAAAGTTGAGTGTGTTTGCTAATGGGAATGAATTACATTGCTAAATTCAGTTCACATAGATTATTTCATAGGACAAATCCCTTACAATATTGCTTTTTCAATCCTGTGTTTACACCCACAATGCTCTGTGGTTTAGAGACACTGTGATGTGTTCTGATCCTCTGGTTTAGAAAGTCTTGCAACTTTTGACTGCAAAACATCACTTTCTTTATCAGTATTTTTTGTTGTTTTCACTTTAGAAGCAAGGTTGCTTAAAACATGGGGGTTTGATGGCAAGGATCATCAAATACGACCGCTTTCCTTAAAGAAAAAAGGCATTTCATGTATTTACTGTCTGAGAAAAATATTCAGTGTGATATTATAAAGACATCAAAATGAAATAATTAGCTTTTATATTTAAAAAATAGTATCTGGAAAACTGCTGTCAATGAATGAAATTAAAAATCTGAATGAAATAATCTTAAAAAATATATATTTCATTATTTCTGACTAGTCTTTAAAAAACAGAATCAAACAGTGTTACGATCGTGAATGTAAAAATAATAACATTGATAGTTATGTTAAACGTATTTCATTGTATTTCATATATTCAGTGCATGGACCCCAGTTTAAACCCCCATGCATAAAATATTAAGATTTGTGTTCAAAGAATATACATGAATAAAGTTTTTTTTTTCTGTTTTTAGGCATAAATATAACAAATGAGGTTTAGGTTTAAACAAACAAAAAATGCCAATGGGGTAAGAAAAATAAACTTTAATTAATTCAAGGTATATTCTCTTAAAAATCTTGATACCTTAAGCAATTTTGCTGCTGAAGTAGCAAAATCCCCTTGTTTTTCATTATAAATATCTAAACACCCTTACAACAAGACAAAAATACTAGATTATTTTGCAGTGTAGGGTTGTGTAAATTCGTGACGGCGTCCTGAATGAGTCGGCCCTGTTAAAACCGCTGAAGCAGCATCTTGGTTCCTCTCTGAGGATAAACTCTCAGTTGAGTTTCAGACCGTGCCTTTTGCCGCTCCTCAGCCTCCAACACAGTTACTGTTTATGGTTTTTGGGCATCGTAATGGCTGTGTGGTGTTTGTTTGAATGAAGTTGGAAAGTGAGGGTGAATATTAGAGAGGCAGTCCACTGGAAAAACGTTGAAGTGGACAGTGTCCAGCCACCCTGTGAAGGAGCAATGAGCTGTGACCCCATCACCTCATGATGAACCTGCTCATGCTGTGATGCCATGAAGCTAAAGCTGCAAGAGAACCTGGTCCGGGTTCTCGGGGTCAGAGCGCTCGTGCTTTCTGAGACTGAGTGAACTGAGGGATCTGAATGTGACCCAGTTACAGTGTAGCGCGGCGGAACGCAGAACAAGATTTGCAGAAGAGGCGAAACAAAAGTGTGCCATTATCTCAGCACATTAAATCTCACACACACACTGATTTTGGAGCAATAACTTTAAAAGGCACAGAGCGGCATAACAGTAAACATTTATCAATATGAAATAAAGCTTAACTAGAATTATTGATTTCACTTTAAACTTCTCCCCCCTTTTGTCAGCTTTCAAGCTTTTGATTTATGTTCACGGAGCAGTCATTTTTGTTAAACAATTTCCTTTCTAGCCTTCCCCAGTGGGGTTTTCCCAAAACCCAGAACACTGAAGATGATTAGACAACATTCGTGTTCTAGCGCAGAGATTTGGATGTACTCTGTATATTTGTACTTTGTACTTTGGAACCCTCAAATATGAAGATCACTTTCATACAATATTAAGGCAGCTATTCGTTTGAACCCATTTTTATTGTGTTTCCAAAAATAAATAATTGCTATTGTATTATTCATCACAAAAGCAAGCCATTTCCCGACATTATACGCTATAGAAGTATTTGGGCTACAAACTAGTGTATTTATGATTACGATAATACATTAAAATAACATGTTAACAAACACCACTTTGCAATATCAAGCTGCGTAACGCACTGTTTTTGTACAGATAAAAACCACACACACAAAAAAAATTTGCACCCAATGCTAATTGACTTTTTAAAGGAGAACTCCGGTCAATTTTAACATTGAGCTCATTTTTTTGTACATTTGGAGTGCTGTCAATACAGAGAACAACGACAAAAATCGGTGTTGCCTACACCGTGTTATCCTCTTTTTAAAATTTGCACCCTGTTGACTTCAATGGGGCAAGTACTAAACCTGCTTTTAGCCTCTTAACATCCTTGATGTGTCATTACAAGTGCACAGGTCATGTGAGTGATTCCTTCTGAGTGAACACGAGTGAATCTGACTGCAGTAGATGTGAAAGATATGTATAAAAATTATGTTATTTAAGCCAGCGCAAATACCTGTTTACATCCTGTTTTTCGGTTGAAGTCCAAAGTAGTCGATTGCCGAGTTCACGCGCGTGATCATAGGTAACTAAACCCATAGATATCATATAAAGGCTAGATGTCTCGTCCGCGCTGCTGGCCCATGGAGCTCGACATCCGCACACGGCGGCCATCTTACCACAGGGTGCTCGCTCACTCATAACATGGTGCATGTACTTTTAAATAACCATAACTTGCCCAATTTTCTACCGATTTTCAAACGGTTTGGTTTGTTATAAACGTCAGAGATGTAGCTATTATACTGCATACATATGAATAATTATGTTCAAAATGTTTAAGCATTCAGAATTATAGCCACGTAAATAATAACGTTTGTAAGAAACCAAACCGTTTGTAAATCCGTCCAGTTTTCAGCGAGATAAGAGGATTTGTGTGCGTGCTGCTCACTCACCTTAATTCACAGAGCCCTGTGGTAAGATGGCCGCCGGTGATGCCGGAAGTGACTCCGCCTTAAGACATCTAGCCTTTATATGATATCTATGACTAAACCTATGCGCGTGAACTCGGCAATCGACTACTTTGGACTTCACCCGAAAGCAGGATGTAAACAGAGGTATTTGCGCTGGCTTAAATAACATCATTTTTATTAATATCTTTCGCATCTACTCCAGTCAGATCCACTCGTGTTCACTCAGAAGGAATCACTCACATGACCTGTGCACTTGTAATGACACATCAAAGATGTTAAGAGGCTAAAAGCAGGTTTAGTACTTGCCCCATTGAAGTCAACAGGGTGCAAATTTTAAAAATAGAATAACTCGGTGTAGGCAACACCGATTTTTGTAGTTGTTCTCTGTATTGACAGCACTCCAAATGTACAATAAAATGAGCTCAATGTTAAAATTGACCGGAGTTCTCCTTTAAAAGTTTTGAACTTGTGAGCTCTTTCACCGAGGTCAAAAATCATTCCACTGGAACCAAGGCTAAAATCAAGGTTGACGTTATAACCTGCTAATTCTGCTGATAAATCTATGACAAAGAACAAGATCAGGAGAGAAAATAGAGGGAGCGATGAGATGAGGCTGGCTGTCATAGGACGTTCTGACATGTCTTGTCACTAGTCATCATGTCTTATTTGTGCGTTTGTGCGTGTAGGCATGTCTGCGCCAATGACTTTGTGAACTAAGTAAGAAAGGTGTTCGTACATCTACCAGACAATGAGTGTGTGGGCATATAGGAGTCTGCGTTTGTATGACGTGTGTGAATGTGTGTATACTCATACTGTATGTTGTAGGTGTCTGCGTGTACATTCTGTGTGTTTGCTCAATGACAGCCAGCATGTGGACGTTCATCCGTCTGCCAGATTGAGTCATGTGTGTGTCTCGGTGCAAGCGTTTGTCTATGGGACATTGCTATCCTTGTATGTCAAGCGTTGCTGTGGGCTGTGATGACCTCACTGTTGTAACCTGCAGGAATGAGAGGCGCACAGCTGACATCACTACGCTCTCTCTCCTTTTCTCACCCTCTTCCTCCTTCCCTACATCTATATCTCCTGACATGCGGAGAACACATCAGACCTTTTTGTTCTGAGTCACTGACTTACAGAGAGTAAAAGGAGACGTTCATTCAGCCCTTTAAAGGGATAATTTACCCAGAAATGTAGGTTCTGTCATCAGTTATTTAACCTCAGGTTGTTCCAAACCTGTATGACTTACTTTCTTTCTTCTGCTGAACACAAAAGGTGAATTTTCGAGACATTCTTTTGAATTGAATGAAACTGAGGCTGTAAAGGGGGCTGTAAAGCTTCCAAAAAGATGCAAAAGCACCATAAAAGTGGTCCATTTGACTCATGCGCTGCAATCCAAGTCTTCTGAAACCATATGATACAGTAGTTGTGTGTGACGAGCAGTTTGAAATTTAAGTTGCTATTCACTGATAATGTCCCTCCAGTGAGCCGTTAACCGTTACGACCGGGTCATCAAGTCAGTGAGCTGAACTAAAGCACCGAAACAGTCTGAACCATTGAGAAAGAAAAGAACTGAATCAGTCTGAATCATTCCGAGTGGTTTTGTGAACTGGAGCAAATAATTCATTGAAAAGATCTTGCACATGAATGATTCAAATTGAATAATGTTTTAAATTTCAGCCAATTTCGAACACAAAGCTTCAGAAGATGAAATTTACCACGAGCGAATCATAAGGACCACTGTGCTTTTTCACATTTTGGAGCTCGAATCCTGATTCACTTGTGAAAATATGGACAGAAAATTCTTCAAAAATTCCCCTTTTGGGAATCAATTCATATTGGTTTGGGACGTCAGTGTAATTTATAACATTATTTAACGATCGCTTAATTCCTTTGCCGTTTTACCTTAGTTTCCCAGATTCATCTCTTGTTTCTTTCTCTCTCTCTCTCTCACTCTTTCTCCCATCAGCCTCTCGTTTATCCTTTCTTCCTGTAGGACCAGAAATTCACGACTGTCTGGTGTCTAACACACAAACACATGCGCTGCAACCACAATCCTCTCTTGAGATATTGGGGAGAAAAAACAGAAACACAACAGAGAAGCAAACTGATGCCTCAGATATTTCCTTCCCTCTGTTCAATTAAACATTCCCCCCATCTGCCACCTTGGGTTGTTTGAGTCCCTCTGAAATATTGAAGGTAGTTGTTAATGTGATTGTTTCTCCTGACTCTGTTTGAACCTGTTAGATAAATCGCTCTGGAATGTGTATTATTAACATCTGAAATGTGTCATGTGTGCGTGCACGCGTGTGTGCGTGTGTGTGTGTGTGTGTGTGGAGGAGGGCAGATTCGTTCTGCTGTAATGGTTCTGTGCCAAATCTTTTTCAGACCATTCAATCTCTGTTCATGTGCCATACTGATAAATTTATGGAATAAAAGATGTTCTTTTTGCACAAAATGAGTATTGAACTGTGGGTGGTTATTTTGGATGTTTTTCCGTGTCAAAAACAGGATCAAACAACCAATGGATGCAAAATGGGAGATGTGAGAACATCGGTGTGTGTTTTCTATGTCTACTTGTATGAATTTAAACATACATTTTCAAGTCGACATGAAACAACATTCGCAGCCAATTTTAATTTAGCAAATGTACATATTTTTCTCAGTGAAATATGATATACAGTGAGAAAAGATAGGGGAGTATTTGATTTTATCCATTGGGATTTGACTGGATTGTGAAAAGGGGAGGGGCTTAGAAATAAGTCAAGTCATTAGCCAAAGTCATCAGCCAAAAAAAAAGTTATATAAGTGCTGGAGCAAGTAATTTCATTTTTTATAAAAGAATATACATACTTTTTCCCCATAATGTAACAACATGCACTGATGTAACACACACAATAAGACCATTAAGACATGCAGTTAATTGTTCATTTTGATGTCATGTTGACATTTTACATCTGACTCAGTGATTTGTGTGAGTTTATGGGTGTGTCTTAAAATGGATTCGGTGTATGTGCGTTTAGCAGCCATTATGTCAACGTGTTACTGCTGCTTTGACACTAGAGCTGTGACTTGCTAGCTGCAGGGTGTTTAGGTTGACCCCGATGGCTGACCTCCGCCTGCGCTGTGCGGGTGAGCGTGTGAGTGTGTGTGTGTGTGTGTGTGGGTCTCTCTGGGCTGATGTTTAGCCTGCAGTCTACACGCCTCCTGTGCATGGCTGAGGGTTAGCTATGGGGTCAGCATCTGAATACAACTGACTCAGGGTTACAATTATTGCCTAACCTAAGGGTGTGCATGCTAGTCTGTATATGAGGGTGACATTGTGATTGTGTTCCTTCATGTCCATTTGCGTTTTGCAAATTAGATACAAAAACAGGAGACAGGCAGAACGTTCAAGAGAAGCTCTGTGCTCTGCATGCTTCTGCGTAAAAGGTTTCGGCTGACGTTTTATTCCACCCCAGTGAAGGAGTGTTCTCAATGGATGAATAAAAATATGCATATGTTTAAGAGTATCTGTGTCTTTATGAAGGGATAGCGTCACACAGATGAACAAGGTTAACTCAAACTTAATTAAAAAAATATATATGAATCAGTATTTTTGTCTTATTTTCCAGAAAATAATATTTAAACTGCCTTAAAACAAGAAGGGGATTATATAAAATAAGGGGGCTTAACATCTAGAGAATAATACCTTTTTTCTTATCATATATATATTTATATATATATATATATATATGCTTAAGAATGAAAAAACAATAACTTAATTATATATAATTATATACAATTTATTTATTGAATTTTTTTCATTTATACATATATTTATAAATATATGTAATTTTACTTTATTAAATTTATTTTGTTGTAAGCAATTAAATATATATTTTACTGCTAAAACTGAAGAAATAAATACTCGTTTATTGCATTTTTTCACCCCATATGTAGTATTATGGTAATTTCACAAATTTTTGGACAGGGTTTCTTTAAAGTATCTTGAATCATGATTTTCCATGAAAATTACACTTGAATATGCTAATAGTATATATAATTTTTGTATTAGTGGATTCAAATATAAATTTTAATTCGACCATACAAGCTGTAATTTGATCCAAAACAGATGTACGGATCTTAAAATCACAAAGCTCTGACATCCATCCTAAGTTCGTGGTCGGAGATCAGCTGAAGGCAGCCTATAGTGCGTGAGCGTGCCCTTCACAATGCTGATGTGACACACCTCACCCAGGGTGCCCGATCCCCACTCGCACTGAATAAATTATGTAAGCAGCTTAACAATCCTCATTCTCACCTCATGGCACACATACATACGTGCGCTAGTGTTAACACAGCCTCGGCTGGGCTCCATCTTCACACCTCATCTGAACATGCAGAATGCTTCTAATGCGCGCAAATGACACAGCACTGCATCCCTGAACCCTGGATCATTGCTAATATCCCACCGAACTGTGTTTGAAACGGTCAAGGTCTGGTCATATCAACAAAATTCCAGCCAAAACCAAACCATTCAAACAGTCATGGAGTATCAGTTCAGAGATGCTTTCGTTTTTTATTCACTAAATGTTCGTTCCATCTTTGGTGTTGTGAAATTATGTCTCTCTTTGCCAGTCTTTAATTTTCCTTTTGAATTCAATCCTGTCACCTTTTCGAAGGGGTTGTGTTTTGTATTGACCCTGTTTCCATCATTGAACTACGTTCTACATCTGTTGAGCTCTATTATTAATAGATGTTCCAGATGTTCTCTGTAGTGTTGAGGTTAAAGGAAGAGTTCAAAAAAAAAAAAAAAGTATTTTTTTCACCCTGAGATCATTCAAAAATCCCTTTCTTTCAACCTCTCAGACCATAAAAGATACCAGGCAACATGTTTGCCCTGCTCTTATACTGTAAAGAAATGACTCATGCACTGAAAAAAACTACTTGTAAGATTTACTTAATAAAATCCTCTTAACAATTTGCACAAGTATATTTTAAGTAAATTTTACTGCTATAATATCAAGTACAACTTACGTGTCATTATCAAGTAAAATTTACTTAGTATTGAATGTAACGCTCATGAAGAAATTAAGTAAAAATTACCTATTTACATTTCATTTAGAAGTTATATTTATTTAAAATAATTAAGTAAAGTTTATTTATTGTTTTATAATTAGGAAGCTTGCTTTTATGAAATTATTAAGTAAATCTTACCATTTAATGAAATAAGTAGATTTTATTTAAGTTTTTTTGTTTTCATTTACTTAGTTTTATGAAATTATAATACTCCCTATAATTATGTAAACATTGCTTATTTCTTTTTTATAATCATGAACATAAATAAATTAACATTTTCTCTATATTTTTCACGAATCACACAATTAAAATACAATTAAACAGTTTATTTTTCAGTCATCAAAAAATGTTCTTCATACAAAAATGAACATTCACAGTCATCTCTTGACACAGGTGAATTCAGTAAAACTTTAGAATTATACTGTAACCTTTGTTTTAAACATAACAAATGTATTTAAAAAAAAAATATGCAAAACATTCGACATTCAAAACAGCACTCTGAAATAGTGAACTTTTAAAGAATACCATTACAACTTTAATGTATTAAAACATGAACAGCTGAATGTTTAAACAGTTACATCATACCATAGCATTTAATACAACTTCATCCTTAATCTTTGAACTTTTGGGTAAAGATTAAAGGAGAACTCCGGTCATTTTTTGGTAAATTTGGAGTGCTGTCAGTACAGAGAACAACGACAAAAATCGGTGTTGTCTACACCGTGTTATCCTCTTTTTAAAAATTTGCACCCTGTTGACTTCAATGGGGCAAGTACTAAACCTGCTTTTAGCCTCGTAACATCCTTGATGTGTCATTACAAGTGCACAGCCATGTGAGTGATTCCTTCAGAGTGAACACAGTGAATCTGACTGCAGTAGATGTGAAAGATATGGATAAAAGTGATGTTAACTCAGCCAGTGCACATACCTGTATTTACTTCCTGTTTTCGGTTCGAAGTCCATAGTAGTCGATTGTCGAGTTCTCCACTGTTGCTGAGTTACCTATGATCTACTGCAGTCAGATTCACCCGTGTTCACTCTGAAGGAATCTCTCACATTAGCTGTGCACTTGTAATGACACATCAAGTATGTTAAGAGGCTAAAAGGAGGTTTAAAACATGCCCCATTGAAGTCAACAGGGTGCAAATTTTAAAAAGAGGATAACACGGTGTAGGCAACACCGATTTTTGTCGTTGTTCTCTGTACTGACAGCACTTAAAATTTACAAAAAAAATATTAAAATTGACCGGAGTTCTCCTTTAAGAAGGATGGATGCATCAATTGGATCTTCTCCATCAGCACCATGGATGGAAGACCAGTATTTGAATGATGTGCTGAGTGATGTCACTGCAGCTGTCCTCCTGCATACAGTTTAGAAGAAAAAATATAAATCTTTTGAGAAACAAAAATAGAAAGTGACTTCATTATCACAACAGAATGAACACATACACTTACTAAAAAAAGTATTATCTCTACGATATCTTAGAAACACAGACCTTATTTTGAGACCTCATTTATGCATGATTTAGTGCAATTGAAAAATTGTAGCTTTATGTGTAGACCTTCCTGGGCAATATTCATTAAGAAAATTCAAACTTTTCCATAGTCAACAGTATAACGTTAACGTTACTTAACGTTACAGCAGGAAAGCGGTTAATGTTAATTTTAAGGCCTAATGTTAGCAAGCTAACGTTAGCAGTTACAACGGTATCCAATCAGTTTGAAATTTTTACACGAAAAACAGTGCTTTGTGAATCTATAAAACTATTGAAAACTTTTCCGATTAAATATCCGTTAACTAATGTAGGAAGTGAAATGTAAAGGCGGGGTTATAACGTTAATGTACTATGGATAACCCAGACCCGTTACACTAATACGAGGCCATGTTATAAGATCTATGTTATAAGACCGCGGGCAGTTATACGATAATGTCTATTGAGTCAAGTAAACAAGAATCATCAATCAAAATCCTCACAGACCCATCTTTTATTAAATGTAAAACAGAAAGACAAACTTACCTCAAGTGGAAAAAGCAGCCACGCAGCAGCTCGTCAATCCGTCTGACCCAAAGTGGCAGTTAGACTGTCTTGTCCAAACACGCATGTGCGGATTCAAACGCGCTATACTTTTTCGATTAAAATTTACTTAAAATTACTATGTTTATGTGAAGTGACTATGAAATGTTTAAATATTACAAGCAAATATATAATAAGATTTACTCTTTCCAACCAGTTAATTTATTACTTGAATTAAATGTGTAGATATTTCAAATTTTACTTAGAAAATTCTAGTTCTCATTGAATTTTAATTTTATAAAGTAAAAATTATGATGGTTAATTTAATATATATTACTATACCAAAAAGTTCGTTTTTACAGTGTGTGCTATATTCCAAATCTTTTGAAGTCGTACAATATATCTTATGCATGGATAAGCAACTTCATTTGTGCAAATTTGGTCACAATCCGTAATGCGACACAAAAAAATAATGATTTTTAACATTCACATTTAAAAAATATACACTGCCGTTCAAAAGTTTGGGATCGGTACGATTTTTATTTTAAGAAGTCTCTTCTGCTCACCCAGGCTGCATTTATTTTGTCCAAAATAAAAATTGTGAAATATTATTACAATTTTACACTTTTTTAAAAGTTTTTAAACTTTTGTCATTCCCGTGATGGCAAAGCTGAATTTTCAGCGTCATTACTCCAATCTTCAGTGTGTCACATGATCCTTCAGAAAGCATTCTGATATGATGATTTGATGCTCAAGTAACATTATTGATTATCAATGTTGAAAACAGTCGTGTACAATTTTCTTCAGGATTCTAAGATGAATAGAATGTTCAAAAGAACAGCATTGATCTGAAATATTTTGCAGCATTATAAATGTCTTTACTGTAACTTTTGATCACTTTAATGCATCCTTGTTGAATAAAAGTATTGACTTCTTTCAAAGAAAAAATATATATTACTGACCTCAAACTTTTAAACGGTAGTGTATAATGTTACAAAATGTTTCTTTTTCAGATAAATGCTGTTTGTTTGAACTTTCTATTCATCAAATAATCCTGGGGGAAAAAAAATGTACACAACTGTTTTTAACATTGATAATAATCAGAAATGTTTCTTGAGCAGTAAATCGTCATATTAGAATGATTTCTGAAGGATCATGTGACACTGAAGACTGGAGTAATGATGATGAAAATTCAACTTTGCATCACAGTAATAAATTACATTTTAAAATATATTCAAACAGAAAACAATTATCTTAAATTGTAATAATATTTCACAATATTACTGTTTTTATTTATTTTTTATTAAATAAATGCAGCCTTGGTGAGAAAAAGAGACTTCTTTCAAAAACATTAAAACAAATCTTACCAATCCCAAACTTTTAAACGGCAGTGTTTCTATTCTGTACCTTTTCAAAGTTAGGTCACATGTCTTATGAACCACCGTTATGGTACTTTCATGTTACCATTTTTGGAGCTTGACAGCCCCTGGTTCACTTTTAGTATGGAAAAGAACAGACTAAGACTCTTCTTTTTTATTCCATGGATGAAAAAAAGTCATACATTCTTGGAACTAGATACGTTTTTGGGTGAACTATCCCTTTGAGAAGACTCCTAGTCATAAACTCAGTATGACAGTCTTGAGCTGAGTATAATTTTCACTCTGTGAGCCTTAAACCCTGTCTATCTTTTGCAGCCCAAGTTATAAGAAATGAATGCAGCTGTACCGTAGGTCAATACGGGTCTTTGATCTCTGTGCTGACTTAAGCTCCATCCCTTCCATATGCCGTCCCCCCAAACAACCCCTCGTCTCTCCCAATCCGCTCTGCGCTAATACTGTTGTAAAGGGTAACCTTGGAGATGAGGGCTAATCATCCATCCCATAACGACCCTTTCAATCTCCCCCCAGCACCCCCTGGCCCACATTTCCCTTCCTTCCTCTTAAATGACAGTACAGTATGTGTGTCTTTCAGTATATTCTGTAATTTTCCAATGATCCTGTCCTCTCTTTCTGGTGTGTCATCATCTCTTTCCCCCTCTCTCCTCTTTGTTTGTCCTGTAGAAGGACGTTTGTTTTCCTGTGGGGAAGAGGAAAATCGACGCTGAAAGATGAGTTATTGATTGCAAAGCAGGGGTGCATGAGTGAGTGAGTGAAGGAAAGAAAGACAGGATGAGTGAGTACAATGACACATCAACAACATAACAACAATCTAACTTCAGATGCACTCAAATCCATGCTTACACTCTAATGAAATATTATTAATAGTGCCTTTCAGCACTAATGTTAACATAAAAAGCATCCTGTGACTATGTTGCCAACGGCTTGACTAAAAATACTAGCAGAATATGTGAGACAGCTGAATTTACAGGTCTTTTGGTTCACACCTCTGTCAGATAAAAGATCATTTGAGGCGATGAGAAGATACAGCTGATCCTGCTTCAATATCTGATTTTAATATGTATCTTTTTTTCTTTTCTTTTTTTGGAAAACAATAACAACCCTTTCTTTCTTCCAAATGATCTGGAATTAGGGGCGTCGAGAAACATGCCGAAAAAAGAATTAAAAACACTCCACTGCAGAAAAGACAGAACATCAGGTTACATCACAAATGTCACCACGGTCACTGTTGCTATCGGAGATAAGCTGTTTCCATGGCACTGAGGGGCTTGAGGATCTGTGTGCTCAGAGTTCAAAATCATTTTTCCGGGTATAGGCGTACAGAAATGCAGGGCGCGCATCAAAAACATTCTGTTCTTACCAACTCCATATACAGTACATGTGTTAAACCATCACAGATTGTCGTAATCATGTGCGCGTTTACACACGGAACGAGATCAGTTCCGTTCACATTTAAGATAGTGGCGCGTTGTGGACATAGCCGACTCCTGTACAGATTGGCTGGGAATTAATTCAAAAAACATGAAAAATAAATGTACCTACAAATGGAGCCTTCATGCCCTGCTTTAATGGACTGCAGTCTTTAAAGAATAATTCAGACAAAAATTACAATTCTGTCATTACTTACTCACACTTATGTCGTTCTAATACACATTACAAGAAAAGTGAAAAGTTCTTAACCATTTTTTTTATAAAAATATATTATGTAATATATTTTCTGTCCATGTTTCTTGACATCCCTAATCTTAATAATTATTGTTCTTATTATTAGCAAGCTAAATTGCTAACGACTCCATTTGTGTTCCACGGGAAAAAAAGGATTCCAAAAATCGATGAATACTTATTTATAATAGTAATAACAACATATTTTATATTAACTATCACAATATTAATATTCATTTATTATTATTATTATTAATGTTATACATAGGGTTTGATAGGTAATATTCTTTTTACCATGGGACACATTTTCAGTTTTAATTATTTAATTACAAAAATACATGAAATCAGGGTTTAGCCTTGGTACTTTTTCATAAACAAAAATGATACCAGACTAAAAAAACTTGAATAGAATTAGGTGCATGGATGGTGTCCTTGTGTGCGACACAAAAAGAGGTTTTTGAAGAATCTAGTCTCTATTTCAGTGCACTTCTAATGAATAGAGACTGAAGCTTTCGAGCTTTAAAAATATACTCAATGTGATAGTTTTGATTGATAAAAGAACTGAAATTCCCCGCTCCCCTTCACTGCATGCAAAAGCGTTACCAAACATTCATCAACATATCAGTAAACCATGACCATTTTAATTTCTGGGTAAACTTATCCTCCATTTAAACAGGCCATTTCAACAGGCTTCAGGAGATAAGTTGTGTTCAATTAAATTAGTGATATCAAAGCATATCTATTTATGGATTAAACCAAGAAAAGCCTTTAGGATGAGAGACACGCTGTGGAGCGGAAGAAGACGAATTCTGCATGTAAAAATACAGGTGATACCAGCAGCAGACACACACACACACACACACACACACACACCAGGACCTAAAATGAACAGTCGCTAAGTGCCAAATGCGGCCAGTACTGCATCGTCACGAAAGTTTAAGGCTTGCCGATTTAAATATTCAAGAAGACGTGAACTCAATTCGTTACGCATGCGCTGTGTGGGACGTTTTGTGTAGGCACGCGCCCAGTAATCCACATCCCAGATAGCGCGAGAATACTGAATTGAGTCCTCTTCCACGTCCTCTTACGCTTGAACAGACATATTCAAATAAAATCACATCAAAATCCCCATCTTGGCAAGCGTCCTTGTCTTAACTGAACGTAAACACTTGAGAAATAAAACGCATGTAGTCTCCTGGTCCTGCGAATCTCTAGCACGAGTTCACGCTTGCACTTTGCGTGCTCTTTATACGCAGCAGAAATTACCTTTTACATGCATCCGATACGCACTTTTTGCGTGCATATGATACGAAATACACCAACCAATTCTACCGTTAAATTCTGCGTTGCACACCAGATGCACATAAAAGATTACTTTTGCGTAGAGCACGCCAAATATATAAATATATACGCAGTGCCAGGAGATCGTGTCGATTGGAACCATGCATTAAAGGGACAGTATCCTAATATTTCTGCTGCTGTCTGTGTTTTTAATGTTAATCAAAGAACAAAAGACAGAGAAAAATTACTCACTGCTCTTGACTGAATAACGTTTGTAACTTTAATAAGGATTAATCTATGTTTCATGGATGGTAAAAAAAAAAAAATATATATATATATAGGCCTATATATATATATATATATATATATATATATATATATATATATATATATATATATATATATATATATATATATATATATATTAGGCCCTGTACACACCTGTTGATGCCAGATCCAGTGCCTGAGTTGATTTACTGACATGGTTTTATTTACTGAGTGTTACACATCTCTCTCTCTCTCTCTCTCTCTCTCTCTCTCTCTCTCACACACACACACACACACACACAGAGAGAGAGAGAGGTTAACTCAATCAGGTTCAAATGAAGTCTGTTGGACTTGCGGCGGGATTCTAATGAAACTGCATTATTTATAGAGCGATCTGACAGGGATGCCTCAGCCATTACACCCATAATGGCTCTTTTAGATATTGATGAATACTTGTCTATATTTGTATTCACGTGGGGAACCAATGTCACATCTCTCCGGTTACCCTGGATACCGGCGTCTCAAAATGGCCCAACAATAACACAGATAACAATGGCAGCACTGTTTAAAGGAAAGCAGACAGGAGGAGGAGGACTGAGGAGAGGAAGATCAACAGTGAGAGAAGAGAGCGGAGGAGGAGGTGGAGGAGGAGTAAATACACAATTGGTGATCAGTGAAGTAGCATTAGCATTGTTCACACATCCCCAGCCAGCCTCATCTCTCCTTCTCCCCTCCTCCTCCTCCCTCTCGCGGCCTCTCTTGCTTTCTTGCTGCAGCGTTACCATGGCGACCGAGAAATGTGGGAATACCTCTGTCCTTCAGAGAGAGGGAGCAAGAGGGAACGCGAGGCTCGGGAGAAAAGCGCGTGGGGGGTGAGAAACGGTTGAGGGGACCGTGAGCGAGAGATGCAAATAGACGCGGTCATAGAAACGAGACCTGCCAACAGGCCGAAGAAGAACCGACGAAGTTGCGGGTCTCATCGCTCGCGCGCACGCAGATTCGCAGAAAGAGAGTTGGAAGCGATGACATTTTGAGGAGAGTCATAGGCGTGACTCACGTAGGACACATTTTCTGAGCCCCAAAGCGCTGCTGCTATTTGTTTATCTCCCGTCACATTTCTCACACTACCTCCTCATGCTATGGCGAGGCTGTCGTTACTATGACGACTGGCGGCCTAAAATAGTTAGAGCTCACCCCCTGCTTTCTCTGTGGCGCTGTTTTCTTCTCAGACATTTCCACCCCTCCAAACCTTCGCCGTACTGCTCACTTTACTGTGGGACGCAATTCCGGAGGGGCGCGCGCTTTCTCTCCCGTTCAGCCTCACTTTACCTTTCTCCTCCCTTCATCCCGTCTCTCCCTGCAAATATTGCGTTCAGATTCATTTTATTGGCAGCTTGAGTTTCCATGGCAACATCTTGAAACCATGGAAACTATTTGAACCGAGCCAAACGCTCTTTCAAAACTGCTGCATTCACCCCCCCCCCCCCCTCTCTCTCTCTCTCTCTCTCTCTCTCTCTCTCTCTCTCTCTCTCTGCGCGTCTAGTCAGCCAGTGAATGTGTATGCATGATGCGACTGAGGGTATAAATGAGCATGCGACTTGCATGTGAACGCTTGTTTCATCTACCTTGTACGTGCAAACACATGCATGCAGAATCCACAGGTGCCACAATCGCGTCCCATGTGAACATACGCATGATAGCTACAAGTGGAATTAGATTTAATATCATCAGGTGGGAAATGAGCAGTCATCCTTCTCTGAAAGTGAACATTATCATCTAACAACATATGGCAGACATCGCACAGGTCAGAGTGGAAATTCAGTAGCTTCCTGCTTTAAAAAAAAGAAATGAAAAAAGAAAGACATTTCTAGGGTGGTTTATGCTGGTAGAACAGGTTTCTGCTCTGCGTTTGGGTGGACATTTATTCCAGATTTAAATAGTTTCCAGGTTAAAGGCATGTGCTATTTATCAGAACGGTTAGGACTGTGATTAAGCAATCAATTATTATTTTTATTTTAATATATTTTTATTAAAACCACATCATATTTCCCCCCAAAAAATAGTACCTACAATAATACAGTAACAAAAGCATTACTGTATTTATAATGATATTAATGTTTTTTATTTTTACTACTCTAACACTTTTCTAAAGCCAACAGATGTTCAGTAAACAACACAGATGTAATTAGGTTCTCAGGCACTTTCCACCATTTTGAGCATCACTGTTATATTTTGTATTTTTCCCCTTTTTTTTGTACTATTAAATATTTTATATTTTTGTTTAAAACAAATATTTTCTTCATTTTTGAAGTCTCCCGGAAGAAGCCACCGTAGGATTTACACGCATGTGTTTACCAGTTCTCATTTTAACAATGTCCCAAAAGCCTTCAGCATGCATGAATGCAACCCTGTTTTGTGTGTGTGTGTGTGTGTGTGTGTGTGTGTGTGTGTGTGTGTGTGTGTGTGTGTGTGTGTGTGTGTGTGTGTGTGTGTGTGTGTGTGTGTGTGTGTGTGTACATCTCTGCTCACTCCTGTTGTTAATTACCAATAAGTTCTGCTTGTGTTTCTGTTTCAGCTCAGTCTGGATGTCTAGCGTTCATACATTGTACAGTCTCTGGAAAGATGAGAGGACCAGTAATGACCTTTCCACCTCTCTGCTAATTAACATGTATGAACTCTTGCTCTTCAGCATTAATGATTAAGCATGAATGTGTACTTGCTCACACTGTCCCAGAGCAGCAGGATAATGGATGGGGAACAAGAATGTCCCAAGAGCAATGTGTTTTGTTCTAGGACGATTACACAACTTTGTCTGAACTAACTAAATTTGGATTTTATAACTTCAAATATGTTGGAATGAAATGCACAGTTTGGTAAAGATCTCAGTTTCAGATTCATTTCAGGCAGTGGTGGAATGTAACGAAGTAAAAATACTTTGTTACTTTACTTAAGTACATTTTTCACGTATCTGTACTTTACTTAAGTAGAATCAATAGTGCATACTTTTGACTTTTACTTCGTTACTTTTTGCAGCAATTATTATACTTTCTACTCCACTACATTTCTACAACGTTTCGTTACATTTTCGTTACATTTTCTGATCAGTTTTCCCCTTGCCAAACAGGGATTGAAAAAAATCTCCATGTTTTCGGTGCTGACGCGATCATGTAACATGCAACTGTGGCGCTACCAATAAATCTGTCACAAAGAACCGGCAAAAGTAATGATTATGAATGTAAAATATAACAAGGAGACATTTTAATTAATGCTGATGCGCGATCTTTGCAGTGAACGCGCCAGAGAGAAATGCACATTTCATACGGATTACATGCAGAAAACAGTCTGTTTTCTTTCGTTTTGAATTGTTCTGTTTAAAAGTACACATTTCAAGTTTTCTCTATATATATATATATATACATCTCAGGTCTGTGAGGCAAGTACAGACCTGAGTTTCGGTTCATGAGTTTAACCAGTTCACGCGCCCGCGCCTCCGTGTCCTGATCTATTTTCTGCTATATTTAGCCTACTTATTTATTAAATCCATGAAACATGAATGAAATATTGATTAAAATTAAGATACAACTAATACAAAACGAAATTCACTTTAAAGAAGGGCTTTTGAGGTCTCTGTGAATGTTTTAAAGCAGTATTTTGGTGCCGCTTTCAGAGCGCTCACGTGCGAAACGGAGAACTGACACGTCCGTAACATTGTTTTTTCCTCATAAATGTGAACACAAAAAATAAAATGAATATGATATGTTCTGTGATATGTTCTTCATCCGGTGGGTATTACTTTTGGTTTGCACAGTGAAATTCACAGAATTACTAAAAAATATTTTGCCACCTAAAAGTTAAAGATTTTTTTTGTATCACGCCCGTTACGGATTTATATTTCCCTCATATTAAAATATAAAACGCATGTGTCTGTAGACTAGTATTTTTCTAATGTCTGGACTTCTTTATTAAGGGAGTATGGATATATAAACAGTTTCAATTGGTATTTGAGAATTTACATTTCAAGTTTTTACTGCAATTGTCACGACCATAACGCTGGGATTGCCCAATTTTAAAGAATTTATCCAGGTCTACGTATTGTATAATGTTAACTTCAAATAAGGGGTGTGTCGCGATTCTGCCTTCTCACACTCACACCGCGACACAGGTTCGTGGATCCGAGTGTCAACGGTTTCATATTGCATATTGTTACAGCCCTAATTATTAGAATATAGACATTAAGAGAATAAATTGTTATGAAAGTACTTTTACTTTTAATACTTAAAGTACATTTAAAATCAGGTACTTTTTACTTTTTACTTAAGTAGGGTTTTCATTGTGGTACTTTTACTTTTACTAAAGTAAATATGTCTCTGGTTATTTGTACTTTTACTTAAGTACTGAGATTCAGTACTTCCTCCACCACTGATTTCAGGAATACATGGCCTCTCGGCCCATAGTTCCACAGAATCACAATAGCATGGCAGATGCTCTTTTCTTCATTCCATGGTTCCACTATATACAGTGCCAATCTCCATGCATACTCCAAATCACAAACATGTGACACATCAATATAAACATCACCAACAAGAGCGAGATCACCCAAATATTTCTTACGCAGATCCACATACAAAGAACAATCATACAATAAATGCTTCTCGTCTTCAATCACAGAGGTATTCAAAGTTAACTTACAAGTTACAGATTCTCTCTGCCACTTGTATATTACTCCATCTGCCTGTTTCTAGCTAAATGATGACCTGACTGAGCATCTGAACAGGAACAACGATCATACCAGCTGTATGTTATACACAGACGCAATGTTGTAGCTCTCATCAAGGACTTGCATTGTGAATATATATATATATATATATATATATATATATATATATGCAACTTATTGTTTTCTAGAACTGATGTGTGCCATGCATTATGTGCTTTTTCTCTAAATCGCTGATTCAGAATAGATGTGAACGTTCTTAAATCACCGACACTTTGAGCCTCCTAGACACTTGAAAAACCACAAAAATACAACAGAACTGTAATGCAGGAACATTTTCAAGACACTTCGCTAGCTGGTAAAGATCTCATTGAGTAATGAAGTGAAAAGTTGATTTGTGAATCTTGTCTTTTGTTAATAGGCTCACACCACTAATGGACTGCGCGCAGAGAAGATTCAGTGCAGATAAGCAGCTATATTTATTACTTCTTTTAAGAGAGAAATTGCAAATATAGATTTCTTTTTAACATCCCCACATAGTATTTACTCGGTGGGATAGTGTTGAATGTTAAATAAATGTGTTTTGCTGTGAAAGACTGCCCAGTCATTCCAGATTAGCTTCAAAAGAGCATTAATAAATATTATTAAATTATTTCCAAATAAGAAATAATCCAATTGCAGTAACTGATTAAAGGGTCGAGCAAACATGGCTGCATCCGAAATCTTAAAGGAAGGCATCGAGGCTCGTCCGAATCCAATGTTAGCTTCACTTCCTGTCTCCTGGTGGAATACCTTCATCTGATCGATTTTTGAAGGCAGCATAGATGTATCCTTCACTGCCTTACAATGGAAAGCACAGGATTGTGGGATATCAGTTTGCTAAAAAATAAATAAAGATGGCGTCTGAAAGTTGCAGTCAGTTTGTGTGTAAATGTACGTTTTTTTTACCATCGTTTCCACTTCTGATGTCATTTCTAGTGAGAAATTAATTAAACATTCGCTTAGTGGTCACCAAAGATCATGCTATTTTGCTGTAGATCATTAAACCGTTACGTGGGCTCAGAAGTCTGTTCGAAATCAGTTTCATGAGGTACATTTGTGCGCAAACAAGTCAACTGCCTAAGCTTTCGGACGCAGCCCCTGTTAATCTAGAAGTGTAACGAGCAAGTGCATGTTAACCAAGGGGTGACAAACTTGTATACATTTGTTAATGTTTTTAATTTGAGAAGATCCATATAAATCAATCTTTTAAATCAATTTTTGAAAATAATGAATTCACCCTATTGAAATGTTTTAATGCTTTTTTGAGCTATATCTATTTTGGATCGTGTTGTATTTTATTTTCAGGGCTCAACAGACCCTCATACTGTCCGCATAAAGAGATGTAATCAATCTATTATAATGTTTAATTCAACTATGATACCAGGCTGAGGGTCTCCATAGTCCTTTTTAATCTAAAGCAGTGATGGAAGTAGTGCAACAGACACATCTTCATCTGACATGTAATGACACATTTGTTTCACAGCTGTAGTTGGTCTTTTTAAAAGGGTAACCAATCATTGTCTTCAAAACAGCCATGAGATAATGCATGAGTGCAAAGATGCACATGCTTCTCTTTCTAACACACTGCCAGCATTTACAGCACAGTCCACATTTATAAATGTCCCATAAGAGCTGAAGAAATGTATTGCTTAGTGTAATGTGTTGAGATCAGTGAATGTTTGATCAAGAAAGCCAACCGTGTTTACTGGGACAAAAGTGAGCCAGAGACACTCATGAAGGATGTTAACTTGATGTTCTCTGTTTTCAGAGGTGGGGCCTCAGATTGGTAGCACACTGCAAGTTTGCTGATCATGGTTGCATTCAAAACGGGAAAGCACTGGGAATCTCTATTCTGATTGGCTGAATTGACAGACTTTCCAGGAGTCAAGACACACAGGCTATTTCATCGTCTTTATTAAAACGAAATCATGTTTACAGATACCAGCTTGAGCACTTTTGAAAATCAATTAGTGGATCAGTGGATTTGCCAAAGTGTCTTTTGTTTGTAGCACATTAACTAGATCAAAGCCTCCGTGCTTACGTTGCATGAGTGCCCACAACTGGCAGTACTCGTGCATAAGGTTTAAATGGAACGCACTAAGCCCTTGATCACTTGGAATTCACTATGGAGCTAAACCCCTTTTTTACTTATGAATTTGTTTTACAGGTATGCACCATTCTATATGCATATAAGTTGTCGGAGAAAATATATAAAATCCTATATGAGCTGTCAGAGAAAAATAAAATAAAAATTCAATAGTATAAACTGACTGCAACATAACGTAGCTACAAGTATATTGCGATTAAATCTCAACATAATTAATATATTATGCTAGCCTAGAAATCTAAACACACCCTAGCGGCAGCAACATTTATTTTGCAGCCAGGGTAGTCTAGCAACTCTCCGTTGACTTTCGAGCTGGAAAAACCTAAATTGGGTCAGGCCAATCACGTCGTGTATAGAGTAGGCGGGGCGGGCTTAACATAACGACGACAGAGTTGCGACGGTTCCCTGCTACTTGAAAACAAAGAATGGCGGAGCTGCTGGAGAACAGTCTTTCGAATCGGCTTTGGCTGTGACCCTGGAGGACTTGGAGTTAAGTTTTTCTTTGAGAAAAGAGCAAAGAACGGCACTTAAGTCATTCTTAAAAAGGAAGATGTGTTCGTAGTTTTGCCGGCCAGATATGGCAAAAGTTAAATCTATCAACTAAGGTAAGCTCCGCTGTTGGGAGAACGCTCTGGTTGGTTGAAGCGCTGTCCTATTGCGTGCAGAGGGAATTTGAAAGACAGCCGTTTATCCCGCCCCTCGGATTGAGCCGTGTCTATGGTGAGTTGCCAGACCTAACATCTTGATGTAGGTCTGGCTTGCCAGGCTAATATTATGCACTATTATGCGATTAATTCTCAAAATAATGAATATATCATACACTTCAGTTAAGCACGATCTGCTGTGACGTCACAATCAAGTTGAATTGTGGGACATAGAGCTGCTTGAAGTGTATATCGTAGTAGTCAGTTTTGAATTTTGTTAGGTTATATATATATTTCTATCATGACAACTCTGACAAGAGTTTTAGCATGGTAATGGATATGGCAATGTTAATGTATTTGGTCTTGGCGGAAAGGATCTGCTACTCTGCTGCTGAATTGCTGTTGATTATTTCTGCTGCTGCAGAGCAAGTACAGAAACTTGCTACTGCCAACACATACGCCAGTACGCTGCTGCAAGTAAGACATAGTGCTGCTGCACAAATACCATATTTCAGTAACCCATAGCAGATCTATACATATATGGAGATGGGGAAGGTGGAGGGTTTTAGAGGAGCTCTGAAGCACTGCAACTGCTATAGTGAATGTAACCAGCCATTTAAATGTGTTGAGCAAGAAGCTCATTGGCTGAAGATTCAACATGTATCAATCAAAAAATTAAATATATGTTATTCATTATTCAGAAAGTTCATAATTACAGGAGGGAGATAAATAAGTAATTTTAAACAACTACTGGTTACTTTTTGGTACTTTGACTTTTGAGCACTAGACTTGCTTGAGGTGACCGTGAGCCACTGACTTGACTTGTCTTGCTGGATTGATTGTGTTCCCTGCAAACCTAAGGACTTGAGACTTGCTTGTGACTTGCATATGCGCGACTCACTCCCACCTCTGTTTTCCCCACTGTGCCTGTGAGTGTGGATCTAAATTGGGTTCTGAGTCCCAGCATGATGCCGGCTGAAAATGAGGATGTGTTTGCCTGTCTCAGAGACACACAAAGTTTTCTTTTTGTCTCTTAAAGCTGAGATAACAGAAGTTATTTTATGATTGTTCTGTTAAGACCAAGTCAGTGTACAATGCTGCCATCTCAAGAAAACAGAAATATAGATGATCCTCAGTGCATAAACAAACTTTTAGGTTGTAGAATTTGATCTTCCTTATAATCTATGGGGTAAATTAACCGTAAATTGGATGTCAAGTCACTTGAGAATAAAAATGTGCTTATGTGGTTATCTATTATCTTACAAAATAAAGAGTTATTTCAGTGAGCTCTGGGGTCCAAAGGATGTCAATGGATAACCATCAACAGCATATTTTCCCAACACACCTCTCTGTCTTAAGGCTTCCAGTGTGTGTTGTCTTTGTTCTCTACCATTTTCATCCAGAAATAAAAGGCTTTTTCCATCTCTCCCACAGCCACTAAACTGTAATTAGCGTAATTCTTTTAATTAAAAGACCTCAGAGCCTTTTTAGACAGTCTGTGATAGCAGATGAGCCCACACACCTACAGCAGAAGTGTCACTGACAATTAGCCAAACAGGGCAAAACCATGCAGTCTCCACAATTTGACGGCACTCAGATGGAAATTAAAAGGAATTTCATACGGTGGGTTGGCAAAGCCTTTTCAATGGACCGATAAAAAAATGACAGCCTTGCTCTATGTTAAATTTTAGATGTCTATAAGCTTAAAGTAACATTTCATGTATACCAGTCTGTATTACGCTGAAATTAAATGCACTCAATCTGATACAGTTTGCTCATTACACTGGTCATGAACAGAACAGCAGAGAGGGTACAACATCACCACGCAGCAACCATCAAATATGTGGAAACTGTATTTACGTGTGTCGTAAATACAATCGTAACTATTTAATACTTTGGTGAATTGGTGGCTAAAGATGCAGTCATATTTACTGTTGCTGTACAAAATTTCACAGGCGAAAGTCATTCGAATAGGAATCTGCACACTTGGAAGCTTTGAGTGAAGGCGAAAAAATTCCCCACTCAGATTTCGCTGAAATTTTTTAAGCGAATTTGCCGCCGTGACCACCGGAAAGCTGCTTGGTTTGAAAGTGAATTTTGTATTAGCTGTGCTTCATACATCTCTACGCTATTGACAATGGACGTTTTTTAATTTCACTCATGTGAATATAACTTTAATTCATATGAATTTGTACGTTTTCGTATGATATGCTTTATGCCCTACTGATTAGGAAAGGTGTGAAGGGTGAAGCTTTATCCTTACTTTTTTTTCCGAAATATCACACATTTCTGAACAAATCACAGTATGAATTCACAGGAAAACACAGTTTTCTTATAAGATTGAGTTGGCGTGTACATATTTGACTACAGCTTGCATGAGACCGTTAAGAACAATTCGGTACATGCAAATGCAACACTCAAAAATTATTGTGATTTTAACGGTAAAATACTGTAAAAATGCTATGGTAAAAAACAGTTAATTGGTTAAGATTAAGTTTCCTTACATACAGTGAATAACTATAATTGATCTAATATTAAATTTAATGTAATTTTACAGAAAAATACTGTTAAATTGAGTTTTTGGATTGTATATTTAGTCATTGTATCATTTACAGTGAAAAAAAGTAAATTGCCATTCCCAGAGTTCCCTGCGTGACACTTATTTTGCTTTATTTTCGTTGAAATAACATTCTTATTTTTTTTCTTATCAGTTATGTACAACAAGGTTTTATGTTACATATAATGTTGTTAAATTAATATTTATTGCTTTACTTTAGTGTCATGTGTGTTACCATGATGGTGTTTTGTGTGAATGACACTGTGCCTGTTTTATTTACCTTCTCAGTTTGTGGAAAAGCTATACTTGTGGTGATCTTTGATTCATCGGGTGACTTTCTCATCACCACCTGTTTTTGGTGGTTGTCTGTGTATTAAAACAGATATTAGCACTTCAGTAGGTAGGTTTATTTATATTATATCAGTTAAATACGCTTTTTTTACTGTAAATTTAAGATAAATCTGTAAATGTTGCTACCGTATTTTTTACGGTAAAGTTCTGGCAACCACAGCTGCCGTTTTTTTAACCCTAAATTTCACTGAATTTTTACAGTGAAGAATATCTGTCTGTGTGCGATTGTTTGCCATAAATGAGGTTATGAGGTGGATAATGTTACAGTTTCACTCCTCTGCCTTCCCAAGTTTCTATACTGTAATTACATGCATGAAAATCTCCCTCTGTTCTCTCTCTCTCTCTCTCTCTCTCTCTCTATCTCTCTTTCTTTCTCTCATGGAATTCATGCATAATTACTTGCATAATTATAGTTCTATCCATTCTGCCATTATGGTTTTGTCTTGCTCACCGTAGCTCTCTCTCTCTTTTTCGCTCAGACTGAGAAACATACCGTATAGGCTGTTGTATCGCTATGGTTATCGAGCGGCTCACAGTGCCTCTCCTGAGCACTGTCGAAATGGAGTATGTGAGAGGCCCTGCTGAGAAAAAGTGGCACACACTGCCTACTTGTACACACTTGTACACAGTCCTTGTGCTCTGAAGTTAATAGAGCTTGGGTAGATAGACACAACTTTGTCAACTTTCCCTATTTAATTTTTATGGAGAGAATGTGAATGTGACGTCCCAGCAGGTACAATCAGCAAGACTGATTAGAATGTCACTGATGAGGGAGTAACAGAACATGGAAAATATAGTTGGCCAATATAGTGTTGGAGGTTTCACGCTTATGCGCGGCCTGGTGGCCAATCTTTACTGATTTCATATTCCATCAGTAAAAGCGGAGTGTGCAGGTTGAATTAGCAGAGCAATAGCACACGCTGTACATAAAATACTGCAATCCACACAACATAATGGGAAACATATCAGAGTTCAGAAGAGGACAAATCGTTGGTGCTCGTCTCGCTGGCTCATCTGTGATTTGTGGTGTATCGAGAGCTATGGTATCCAGGGCAATGTCGGCATATCACCATGTAGGATGAACCCCATCCAACAAGAGTAACTGTCGACACAAGAGGAAGCTGTCTGAAAGGGATGTCCAGGTACTAACTCGGATTGTATCCAAAAAAAAAAAAACACACAGCTGCCCAATTCAATGCAGAATTAAATGCGCACATCAGCTCTCCCGTTTCCACCAAAACTGTACGTCGGGAGTCAGTATTCATGCTCAGGCTGCTATAGTCAAAACTTTGGTCACTCGTGCCGAGGTCAAATGTCGGTTTCAATGGTGCCAACAGTGCAAGTCTTGGGATGTGGACAATGTGAAACGTGTTGTTCTCTGATGAGTCCACCTTTACTGTCTTTCCCACATCCATGGGAGTTACACAGTGTGGCGAAGCCCCAAAAAGGCTTAACACTCGGACTGCAGAGTGAAGCACGGGGGTGAAAATCGTGTATCAGCATTATTATGCACCAATACACACAACAAGACGTGAAGTTGAACATCTCCCATGGCCTGCACAGTCACCAGATCTAAATATTTTTGAGCCACTTTGTGGTATTTTGGAGGAGCGAGACAGAAAACGTTTTCCTCCACCTGAATCACATAGTGACCTGCACTGTTCTGGCAGGACTTGTATCCTCATTCCCCTAACGATTGATGCTGTATGTTGGCCGCAAAAGGAGGCCACCCATCTACACATATTTGATGTATCATTGACCAACAGTGTATGTTTATGCACTTTATTAACTGGAAAAAAAGATGTGTTGGACACTTTATGCACCCAAAGTCTGTCACAGATTTTCATACTTAGCAGAGGGGGAGGGGCTATCAGACTCCACTGGATGACAAAATAATCTTAAAAAGTTCATAAACTGATGGTTAGTTTAAACCATATTTCATAAGTGTATAGTGTATAATATGTGATTTGAATCAAGCAAAAAGATCATTTAAATAGATGTGTTTATTAGGAGGAACAGTCAACATAAACGGCTTAATAAACACTAAATAATGTCTTCTTGATGGAAACCTAAAAATGCAGAAAATATGTGTGAGAGGGTTAAGTAGCCTAAAAGCAATGTTATAGAAAATATAAAACACTATCCTCTTAAATTCAATGCCTTTTCATTTCGACTTTCCTCGCTTTATGTGATCATGTAGGTGAAAGATTGCGCATGTTGGTTGATGCTTCTATCATTCTCAGAAAGAGAAAGGCATGTAACACAGCGAGTGAGCCTTTAGTTGTGGAACCTAAATGTTGTAGCCTACTGTCAGCAAATTATTACAGCAGGCGATTGTTGAGTAAGTTAGGTGCGCTATCTGCTGGTCACTTCGAGAAGATTTTGTTAGTTTCGGTTGTTAATTCAAAAACTTTACTCAACGGTCTTCGCTCGTGTCCTGCTAATAATAACGTGCGTGTTGTTTTCCATACAAAATTAATTTAATGTCTTTATGTTGCTGTTGAATATTGTTAAATTCTAATAGTTATTTTCTCAATTCTTAAGCCTACCCCTGGATCGAGTGAACATCGGCGAGCAGCAGATTCTCCCAGCGGAGCTGCGGTGGTGTTTGTTTTACTGGTGTGTAAATTAGCCATAATTCGTTTGCTCAGTAATGACGTGGGAGAGAGCTAATTGGGGCAGTGTTGATGGGTGCGTAAATGAGTCTCTAGTGTGATATGCTAATGAGACCCTGATTCTCCAACTCAGACATAGGGTATGAATGATATAATTTTCACAAACCTATAAACAAACGTTCGTATGGTGGCTTTTACTTTAAATTTAACGTTACTATAAAAGCATTAAAACATTTTAAGTTGTTCTCATGTGCTTTTATTTCAAGCAATTTAACTTGACATACAGACAAAGCATACTTGGAGAAGGAAAAAAACCCTACTTTATCACACTATATTAGTCTGATTACACTAACACAAAACAGTACAGGGATTACCATAGTTGTTTGGTGTTTTTAAGTGCCATGTAAATACCAAGGTAAATGAGTAAGGGATATCCTTGAGTAGGCCTAACATCACAGTACTTTTTGTTAGTCAAAATGAAAAAGGCAGAGAGAGGACAGCATTGTAACAATCTTGTTCTAATTTTAGTTTCAAATTTTGATTGCTTTTCGACACTCTCATGGTGTCTATATCCCTCTTTTACTGCCATCTTTAGGGTATCTTCATGCCTGTGCGTTCACTTCTTCACTTCCTCCTTTTCTGTTACAACTAAACAGGAAAAACAGAAAGTATTACATTTGGAAATAATTTTTATCTACTAACTAAATTGAGTTGTTTTAAATGGTGAGAGTGAGTTTAGGCATCTCAACATTATAATCTACAGTATGACAAAATTGGGATTTGTTAAAAATGACATCTATCAGTGTTATTAAATTAGAAGTGTTTTAGGACAGGCAAAGGTAATTGAAATGTAAAAATAGGGGAAATAATATCCATCGTCAACATCATGCTTTTTAAAACATTGTTATAGTCAGTGTGTTGCACACTGGACAGGCTGGAGGCTTTTGGCCGTACCTCGAACTTCCAGCTTGCACTCCACTTCATCTGTTCCTAGGTCATTGATAGCTCTGCATGTATACTTCCCTCCATCAAACAAGCTGGGTTTACGGATGTTTAAAGTCAGCACACCCTGATTATTCTGCATGATAAACTTTGGATCCTCTCCAATAATCATCTTATTTTTCATCCATATAATCTTTGGCTGGGAGGAGAACAACAGAGAATGAGAAAGAGAGAACAATGTTGCTTAAATGGCTCAAAACAACCGCACGGGTAATTGCCATTGGTTTATATAGTCACGCAATAAACTAACACATACTTTCGGGAACCCACGGACAGCACAGCTGATGGCAGCGCTGTAACCTGCGACGACGGACCTGTCCACGAGAGGCGTGATGAATTTAGGAGAGCTGGTCATATCTTTTTCCTTGTAGGGTTGTGCTTTATTCTTAAGACCTAAGAGAAAGAGGCAGGAAGAGGATTACACATTACATATATCTCTTCAGCACAGACACTCGTGCACTAATCGTCATGTAATGCAACATTCAGTGTTTCGAGATTAATTTTTAAACCGCCAGTATGCGGGTACCTGTTTTGCAGATGACAGCTGTGTTTTTGCTGATGCCAGCATCATCGCTCATGCCACAGATGTTCTCGCTGAACACACGGAAGGAGTACTCATTCCC
The DNA here is from genome assembly GCF_964197995.2 of Scardinius erythrophthalmus. Classification (NCBI taxonomy): domain Eukaryota; kingdom Metazoa; phylum Chordata; class Actinopteri; order Cypriniformes; family Leuciscidae; genus Scardinius; species Scardinius erythrophthalmus. Next base: position 46,731,214 of record NC_138221.1, read on the forward strand.
CATCACCAGATCAGACACGGTGCAACTAGGTCTGCGATTGTGTTCAAGAACCGTGAACCACTCCTAAAACAAGTAAGAGACAGATTTGTTGAGAAACAGCCATGCCAATTAAAGAACCTCTGAATTGAGAAACACTGAAGAGACATTTATACACCAAATATTGTTGACAAACGAACAGTACATTTGTACGCTTGCTCTGTGCATTGCTTTCATGCTGTCATTGGCCTTGTGGGTAGATACAGACCTCCATTTCTCTATCCACCATCGACTAGGATATCCCCTAAATTTCCTGTGCTACTTCTTGTCAAATTCTAAATATACAATTGAATTTTTTTTTTTTTTTTTTTTTAGAATTAGAACACAAATGTTGCTTTATATATTTAATATAAACACATAATATTTAACTTTTTTTGCGAGATATTCCCCCGGTTTCACAGACAAGGCCTAGTCCCAGACTAAAATGCATGTTTGAGCTGTTTTATCTGAAAACAACTTGCACTGATATATCTTAAAATATGTCAGTGCCATTGTTTTGTCTCAAGATGCACACCAGTAATGTTTTTTTTCTAAGGCCCGTTTATAAAAGCTACTTAAAAATCCTAATTGAACTAAAACCTAATCCTGGCCAAATATAAGCCTTGTCTGTGAAACCAGGCCAAAGGGTATTCTTTTTTTTTATCCATACTCTAGGCTACCTACAACCATTCAGGTGTGTTTATTTATTGATTTGAAACTTCTAACAGCCAAAAATATTTGGTGCAGGCTGGTCAAGTTCTTACATCAGACTCTATAAGCTCATTAAACCATTTCCTCGTGGTGCTCGCGCTTTGTGTAGATGGAGCAGGAAACGGTCCTCTCTTAAACAATTGGAAATACACAATTCTCTATAATTAAACCTAGGCCTAATCAAACCTGCTAATTAGAAAGGAGTGTCCACATATACTTGGCTAAAACTTTCCCTTTGCTGGTCCAGGTTTACCTTGGTTTTCATGTCTGCCTTTTGAATGGTATAGCCAGTGATATCCGCGTTGCCATTGTCTTTTGGAGGCTTCCATTCCAAAGCAGCATTGAAACCCCAAACATCCGTTACAGTGACAGCCATCGGTGGCCCAGGCTTGTCTGTGAGTATGGGAATGAAAAGAAAAAAATTACTGTAGGTATTACTGTAGAGCTTGACACCGATACACTGTCCTAATTTTAACCATGAGACTAATTAATGTATGCTAATTGGAGAAGAAGCTACAAGTGAGTGAGCAGAGGAATGATAAAAATGAAAGAGGGATAAAATTAAATGGGGAAGAGGGTGAAAAAATGAGCGTGAGGTAGAGATAGTGAGATCATGCTACAAAAAAAAAAAGAGAAAAAAGATTGAGAGCGGGAGAGTTTGAGTTTGCGGCTGGGAGCGGTTGGCATTAATCCTGGCCAAGCTGCTGGGATGCTGGCAGCAAACTGTGACTAAATGGCTGTCTGGCTCATCTGAAGGGTTTTTTCACTCTCATTAGCTTACCTCCCAGCGGGAACACCGAGTGAGTGTCCCCTAATCCTATCCTAATCCTGTTCAACACCAGGAATAATCCAAACAAAACCCTGCAGAATAATCCCTGCAACTGAACTGACCTATGACATCCTCAATTTTGATGAAAGTGTAAGTGTTTAATATGAAACCTCTCTGGCAGTTTAAGAGTTTGAAATTCAGCGTCACTTTTGAAAGTGATCCTCAAACAGTTTCCATGGGTTAACAAAATGAACCTGACTCACACTTCACTTCCAAAATGAACCTGACTCACACTTTGTGGGGAAATTAACTTTTTGAACAGTGCAGTTTAATCCTTTAATCTTATGTCATCACTGAATTTGTGGCCAACTATGATGTTGATGTAAGTGATCTACAAATGAATTTGAAACATCTTCAACATCCCAAATAGTCAAGTAACCTATTTATATAGTGCTTTATTCAATACAGATTGCTTGCTTTATAGCAGCTTCACAGTAATAAACAAGAAAATAACAATGCATTTCAAATTTTGCTGTAAAGCAGCTATACAGTCGTTATTCAGCTCGAGTTCAATGTTGATTAAATTCAGTTCAATAGTGTCAATGTTGCAAAATTCGTCAATTATGAAACAAAAGACGATTTAGCGATAAAGCAGCTCTGCAAGAGTCAGTGGTATCATAAACCAGCTCAATTCAGTTTTATTCTCATCTGATAGTGTCAGTGCAGTCAAATCGACAATGTAACTGAATATTAAAGGAATACTCCACCGTCTTTTCATATTAAACTATGTTCTTCCCTTAACTAAGACGAGTTGATACATACCTCTCTCGTCTCAGTGCGTGCACTCAATCGCTCTGGCGCGCGGCGAAACTTTGTTCACTCAGTTCATTCAATACTGGCCAAGCAGAGAAGCTACTAAACACCTCCACGGTTTCCCTATTTAAACACAGTTACTCGCGTAGTGTAACTCGACCTAGGACGGTGACACAAAACAAAACGTTGCGCTTTTCTAAGCGTGTAAAATGGATAACTATATTGTATGGCGGAATACCATAGCAAGTGCTTATGAGCACTTCGACTTGGCGGAGTAATATCTTCACTCGTGAAAAATCCTCTCACCGGCCCCCGCTCCCTCTGGTGAAGATATTACTCCGCCAAGACGAAGTGCTTACAAGCACTTGCTATGGTATTCCGCCATACAATATAGTTATCCATTTTACACGCTTAGAAAAGCGCAACGTTTTGTTTTGTGTCACCGTCCTAGGTCGAGTTACACTACGCGAGTAACTGTGTTTAAATAGGGAAAACGTGGAGGTGTTTAGTAGCTTCTCTGCTTGGCCAGTATTGAATGAACTGAGTGAACAAAGTTTCGCCGCGCGCCAGAGCGATTGAGTGCACGCACTGAGACGAGAGAGGTATGTATCAACTCGTCTTAGTTAAGGGAATAACATAGTTTAATATGAAAAGACGGTGGAGTATTCCTTTAAGGGCCCTATTTTAACGATCTGAAACGCAAGTATCAAACAAACGCGAAATGCAAGTAACTTTATGGGCGGATCTCGACGCAAATCTAAAATGTGTTGGTCTGAAGTAGCTACATTACTCATAGGTGTGGTTTGGGCGTAACGTGCAATAAACCAATCAGAGCGTCATCTCACATTCCCTTTAAAAGCAGACGCACTTGTTCAATGGCGGATTAATGGATCCATGGCTATTATAACGGCGGATTTGCCAGGCGCATGCCAGGAGCGGTTCACAGCCGAGGAGACCGACGTTCTCGTCAGGGCCGTAAAAGACAGAGAAGTGACATTGTATGGGGATGGGAGAAACCACTTTGTCAGGTGTCCTTATATACCTATGTGTCTTGCCACTATTGGTCAAACAGGTTTGATCTGTCATTACTACAATTAGTCTGAATAATTTGGGTAAATGTGTAAGCTAGATTTATGCCTTTTTTTTACATCTTCATGGACACCACAATGATTTCCCTCGTGTGGTAATATTTTTCCTTTTAATTATGTATGGTTTGCAAAAATGGGAACTACTGCATCTGTGTAGATGAGATAAGCAAAGTGTATGCACGTTGTGCACACGCCTTAAAATAGCATCTGAATAACGCGCCACTGACTTTAGACTAGGTTTTTCCTGGTCAGTGGTGGAATTGTTTTCTGAAACTGCAAAATAGCACCAGGGAACGTTTGCGCCGGAACATGCCTCCTCTTTGCGCTGAACCGTCCCCGTGAGTGCAAGTTCATTCTCTAATTTACCGACGTGCGTCTGTGGAGGGAAAAGTCCGCTGTGCGCGGGTGCAAAATAGGAATGATACATGCATCGGTGTACAAAGTCAATTGCGCTGGGTGCAAGATAGGGCCGTAAGTTTCTTTTAAACCCCAGCTAAGCAAGCCAAAGGCGACAGTGGTAAGGAACCCAAACTCTATTAAGGTGTCAGAAATGGACAAAAATCCGTGGGAGAAACCAGCCTCAATACAACTTAAAAGTAGGAATGGCTCACCCAGATTTTTTTCTCATCTATTTTTGTATCTAAACTGTTGGCAAGGTAAAACACTCTGTGTCTTTAAATTCACCTTAATGTCACCTTTAAACCATCACCACTACTGCTATATACATTGTGACGGATGTCTTTAGCCATCGCATCACATCTCATGCTGTTTTTTGAGCATCGTGCCAAGAGCATTGCATCTTCATGACGGCATGTCAAGTTGAAAAAACTCAGAGAGAAGGCCTTGTGGGTATCACTCAACATAGCTTTGGGAAGCTTGAGGTCATATCCCGATCCCATTCCACTTTCCCATCTCCTGCTGCTTTTCCTGTTTCTCCTCATGTGCTCTTATCAACTCAACTCAAAATTATCACAAATATAAAATTAATATTCATGTCTTTCAATTAAGACCAATTATTCAGGCAACCCACAACTCTCTAACTCTTGAATTTGAAATTATGTTGTTGTGCACATCCCTATTAAAACATTAACCAAATCACTTTGTTGGCACTAACCGACGATCTGGATTTCAATGGTGGCTTTCTCCTCCATGTTCTCAATCTGCACGGACAGGGTGTACTGGCCGGAGTGCTCTCTGACCGCCTGCCTGATAAACAGGATGGTGTCGACACCACTTGTGCGGATATTCACCAGCCCTGTGTCAAGAGGTCCGCCATCCTTGGACCAGGTCACCGTTGGACGTGGTTTGCCCTGATAACAGTTAACATGGTCTAAGTTAATAATTTGAACTGTTGTAAAGACCAGTATCTGAATAGGAAAGTAGCACTACACAAGTACAGAGCAGAACAATGTACGTGCATGACTGACCTGGAAGGGAATGACAAGGTTGACCTTCTCACCCACTCGTTTGATGTACTTAGTCCTAAGCTGCCGAGGGAGGCGGATTTTAGGACGCTCTGAGAGAGGAGATTGAGAGGGGGAAAAGACAGAAGAAAACGTGCTGAAAATGACAACACACACAGTGGGGTGTTTATATACTTCATGTTCAGTGTGTCACAGACAAGTGTGCTGTGTCTGTGTTAAATCTGTATTTGAGTAGTTAAAGGGATAGTTCACCAAAAACTTAATATTCTCTCATCACTTACTCAAGAAGACCTTTTGAAAAATGTCTTTTTTTTGTCCACACAATGAAAGTCATTGAGATCCTATGTTGTTTTGAGCAAAATTTAGCTCCATTTTTTCGAAAAAAGGAACTGTGTATTTTAAATGCATATATTTGGTTTATTTTCTCAATTTTCAGGAATTTGACATGAACTAAAAGCTACAAATTCCCATTGTGATTTCATTGAGCAATCTAGAGATACTCCTGAGAGTGTGTTGTATGTTGTTTGTGTATGTATGTACGCGAGAGTCTCACCAACAATCTCCCGAATGGTGACAGCTTGCGCCAACACAGCTGGAGGGCTACGGCCAGCGATGTTCACAGCTGTCACCCTGAACAGCATCTTCTCTCCAACAGGCAGCCCTCTGACCCTGTAACTATTCTTCTCAACAGGGGTCTCGTTTGCCTGCACCCACTCAGTGGCTGTGAGTTCCACCAGGGGCAAAGTAAGCGGAAAACCAGCAAGATATGTAAACATGTCAAAAAATGATCAAAAAAGATTACTTCACTGTGATGGTTTGAAACTGAGATGGCACTCAATGTCAGCTCTATAGCAAAGTTGCGTTGTGCCTCACCTCCCTCAATGCAATATTCAATGATGTACCCATCAATGCCACCAGCTCCAATCCTCTCAGGGGGAAGCCACTTTAAAGCACAGGTACCATCTGTAATGTCGTCCACCATCAGTCGTGTTGGTTCACTAGTTGGGGCTATGAAGGAGTATAGGAAAACAAAGAGAATGAATGCTGATTGAAATACGTTTGTTGAGAAAGCAGTACAATAAATCCAAAGTTGCAGCAGACAGTCTGATGAGAACTAACCAATGGGCATGAAAGGTTTGGAGTTGGCGCTGGGCTGGGAGATGCCAATGCCATTAACCGCAAACACCCTCATCTCATATAGCACACCCTCAATCATCTTCTTAGCCTCATATGTTGTGGACTCGTGAATGTCAAAGTTCAGCTTTGTCCATCTAGAAGAGCCCTTTTTCTTCCTCTCCATTAGGTAACCTGGAAGTACAACTAAAGTAGTAAGTGGTATCCTACACATGTGAGAAGATTCATAACCTACTTAAATATTTTCTTATGTATTTCCAAGAAGCAAGACTGACAACATAGTCAAAATATTACAAATATGTAATATTGGTAGGGATGCACAATATATCTGCCACCATATCGACATCGGCCGTTATACGTTCATTTAACTAATTAATTTAATATGAGCGTTTCGGCCCGATAAAAAAATTTGGACGATATCTTAAAGCCGATAGATAATGGATTATTTCCTTCAGCCGAGACACATCAGATGTGCACTGTTCACCATAATGGTTTTGAATAGCTTGAAATATGATTGGAATCACTTCAAAAAGGAAAATATAGTTAAGTGCAACATTTGCAGCGCAAGTCTGTCATATAGGTTACATGAAATTATAATGATAACTTGGGACATGGCTTTTAATGGTGAGGCTCTCAAAAACTATATAAAAATTTGGATTTAGATTTATCAGGCAATATATGAGTTATCGGCTTTTAAATATAAAGAATTATCGGTATTGGGCAAATTTTTTATATCAGTGCATCCCTAAATATTGCATGTCAAGTTCGAAAGAAACATAAATGGTAAAGATCGGTTTTACCTTTCACTGGAACTCCACCATCAAATTTGGGTGGATCCCACTGGATTGCAGCAGTGTCCTCACCCACTCCAGAGCAAATTACATTCTCAGGTGGATCAGGCACATCTGAACACAGCACATAATAAATGCAGGGATGAAGAGCCGTATGGAACAGATGGGACACAGCAGATAGTGAGGACAGAAAGAAGAAGTTGCAGATGGTTAACATGTATGAACTCACCAACTATCTTAACCATGACATCAGCCTTGTCCTCTCCTGCTGGGTTGATTACAGTGATATGATAAAGGCCTTCATCGGATCTCTCTGCCCCTTCAATCACAAAGCAGCTTAGGCTCTTCCTGGTCTCCACTCTCACACGGCCTTCAGCCTCAGAGATCTCCTGCATCAAACAAACGTCATGTTTTCAAGCATGTGTACTATATTAGAGATGTTACATTTCAAAGTTGATTTCCATATCCTATGTGATGTAAGAAAATGAGAGAGAATGTGTTCCTGCTGGAAAGATCAGCCTGGATTTTGCTGGTTTATTTGAGTGAATGGGGTCATCCAGGATGGTCCTAATTGGATTAACTGGTTGACTATGGAAGTCTCGATGGTTAAGGTAGGCTAGTAGAGACTCAATTCGAAAAACATGCTGCTAGTCTTTTCAGCAGGGTTTTATCACTGAATCTGATATGAAAACAAGCCCATATGTGTTCTTGGCATTGCTTCAGATGAGAGAATGTGACAGTTTGCCAGCAAGCTCTCACAGTATCTCCTTTTTTCCAGCAGACAGTGGGAGGTGGCTCCCCTGAAATGTCAACATCAAACCGGAGCTTGTTTCCTGCAACGACGATAATGGTGTTTTTGTTGACCATGCTGCCAGTAGTGTCCAGGTGGATTTTGGGTGGTTCTAGATGATAATAGAAAGAATTTTAAATAACATAACAAAACTGTCGCCTTACAAAACTTGAATGTTAAATTTGTTGATGCAGATAATACATTTACCTTGACGAGGAACATAATCAATCTTGATCTCTGGGAACAAAAATATAGATCTAGGTCAACGTTGAAATTTAAAGTCTGATTTAAAAAAAAAAATCAGATTCTCTCTCTTACCCAAAAAGTTGAGTTTGGCTGAAAGGGAAAGAGCGTATCCATCTGGTACGAAGGTGTAATCTCCTGCATCCTCAGGCTTCACGTCATCTATCAACAGCTTGTGAGTCCTGAGATATCAGGATCAAAAATGTTACCACGACATAAGAAGTGTATGCCACATTGTTGTCCCCCGAAAAAGCAATGATGGAGCAAAATGGACATTTCGATGACTAATCTGTTTTTGTGTCCAAACATAAAACAATATTAGTGAGGTCAGGGACAAGGTGAGCTTGCTTATGCATGAATCGATAAGGGTGACTGTCAGTGGACCGATATACCTGCCGATGTGTGTCATTTTGATGCGGTCACTGGGAATGACCTCCACCCCATCCTTGTACCACTTGCCAGTCACTTTCTCATCAGACACTTCACACTTGAAGACAGCCTGCTCTGCTGCCTTCACTGTTAGATCAGCTATACTCTGCAAAACCTCCAGTTCCTTCTCTATAATAGAGAAAAAGGGGCCACGAGGCAATTAATACTAAAAATAAATACTGAAATATCAGCCAAACGGGGGAAGGGCTGAGAAGGGAGAGTTTTTACTCTTTCAAAAGAAGTACCTTCCACATCCAGCTCTCCCTTGGACTCCCCTCCGCTAGTGTACACATAGTATGTTCCTATGTCCTCTGTGGTCGCCTCACTGATGATGAGCCAGTGCTTTGTCCCATCTTTCTTAAAGCGATACTTTCCATCTCGGCTCAGTTCCACTCCATCCTTCATCCTGAGAGAGGTGAAGAGAGACAGAGGAAGAGCAAGACAGAGTGAGGCAAAGATGGAAATAATGTTCATAAGGAGAATCTGAGGAAGGCAATCTATGCCAAGATGACTGAAGATAAAATGGGAAAGATTGGGATGAGTACAAAGGAAACATGGATGAACAAAATGGGACATGACGGAAAGATGTACAGCAAGAAAAAAGAAACTTGACAGTCCAGGCCTTTGGATACAGCAGAAGACAGTAGTGATAAGAGGATCAATCTTGAAATATACTTATGATACTCATATTGTATCGAGAGGATTGATCCTTTTAGAGCTTTTATCATTTATTTAGCATGAGAACTTATTTACTCTTAAACTTTAAAGTGGAGAAATTAATGTAGTGAAGAGTACAAGACTGGAAACCTTCCATCTGCTTGTCTGAACACGAACAGAAATGTTGAACCACATTGCTCATTTAAACAGAGAGAGGTAATGACAGAGAAAAATGCATCATCTAAAACTAAATGTGCCATTTATTATAGGCTAATAGGTTTTTGTGGGGTTTGACATGACTATAATCATTGTTTAATTATTCATTGTGTTCTATAATTGTTGGTAATAAACTGAAAAAAAAATAAAAAAAACAGTCAGATAATTTTCCGTTTAGTCCTATTTAATGTTAATAATAGCTTGTTAATACTAAATGACTATAATTAGCGATATTGACCTTGATAGTACTGGAATTAATTTAGTCAGCTAGTCATTTATTGAGCATTTCTATTTGTGCAGCTGGCCAGTTTATTTGTAGGCCTGTTGACTGAACAAAATAAGCTGGTCACCGATTGACCAGGTCAGTGTCACCAGGTTGGTCCAGTATCTCACCATTTCACATTGGCTGATTCTTCAGACACTTCAACTTCAAACTCCACCTTCTCCCCAACCACCACATGGATGTCATCCAACATCTTAGTGATGGTGACAGGGGGTTCTGGTCATATAAACACACAAATAAGTGGTTAATATATTCAAACACACAGTAGAACAAAACACTTTTACAGCAGAATGAATATGAACCACATTACAGTTCTATATCTGTATATTCTGTACAAGATGACAACAGGGGCAGATGGCAACTACAATCCATGAAGAAATAAAACAAAAATTATACCTTACATGAAGTAAAATAGACAGAAGCAGAGACCTGGCTCAAAACAAATAGCTCAGTAAAAAAGGTAAGGACTGACAGAGTTTTAAAATAATCAATAGGGCAGTTGGCTACCACTCAAGGACAGACGGGACACAGGACGGCGACAGATAAGAAGACAGAACAAGTGAGACAGCTGAATTTACATAGAGGGGGTATGCTAATGATCCCAGTGATGATGATGAAGATGATGATTTTAATGACAGTGTACCTTGGACAAAGACCTCAGTGAAACTCTTCTCCTCTCCAACCACACATTCATACGCGGCATCATCAGCGAGGGTGCACTTGTTAATAGTGAGCTTACGGATACCACCCACACTCTCAAAGACATATCTAACAGGGAGAGAAATTCAACACAACCCTCATGTAAGGTATGGAGCATCGACCTTCCCATCATGCCCTGCTGTGACATTGTCTTTTCCCCATCCTTACAATCATCATCAATGATGACCAGTGCTCATTTTGGTCTCTCAAAGTGTTATACAAAATAGTATTTTTTTAAACACACAAACACACAGGATCATACTTGGCTGAAGGTTTGATCTCCTGTCCATTTTTCAGCCATTTGACTTGAGCGTTGGGGTCAGACAGCTCAACACTAAGCAGTATTCTCTTTCCTTTTTCCACAGAGTAAGCAGGTTCCATCTTCTTTAGGAAAGCTGAAACAGAAATAGCACTAACATATACAATCCTTACAATCCTCAACCACCAATTTCAAAACTTTTTTCCTTGGTTTGCCAACAAAATTATATATTAGGGTTAGACTTGAACCCAGGGACCTTCGTATGCATGTATGCATGTCTGTGTGCATCCATCGGGTGTCTCACCATCACTCTTTTTGGGCTCCACCTTCCTCATCTTCTTAAGTCTTTTGAGCATGCCCCTGAGATCAGTGATGCCGTATTCAAAGGCAATCTTCTCATAGTCACATGGTTTGGCTTTTTTCAGGATTTCCCAGACATCCACATCCACCTCAGGCTCCTCCTTTTGCTTCCTCTCTCTGAGGTACATATGAATCAAAAATATGGTTAATCTTCACATTTGGTTGAGATTGACTGTTTTTATATTTGGAGTCCTAGTGACCCCAGTGATGCTGTTTCCTTCTTTAATTCTATTAATAAGTTCCTGTGAAATGTTGTTAATAATCTGTTCTCATAAGATTAGGAATATTATTAAACCCCCATTGCAAATCAGGTTTATTGGCAAAATTTACAGACTTTCAGCTGTCTGCAATGAACAAATCAAACAATAGTAATTGAAATAGCTCAACGAAAACTGGTTGCAGCCGTTGATAGCTTTCTTTTTCTGCCCCGTCCAGGTAGTATAACCACTGTTCCTTTAACTTTGAACGTGCAAACTATTCTTCCAATGGTGTCTCTAGGAACATTTAGTGCCTTCACTATCTTTTTGCATCCTGTTCCTTGTTTGTGAAGGGCGATGATATCTTCTCTTAACTTTTTTGACTTAGCCATATTTCTAACATGCAGTCAAACGTGACACTCACCAAACCTAGTCAGATCAGATATTAGATGTGTTCTAGCCCAAGCACACCTGGTGCAACTAATGAAGCCCTTGATTAGTTGCATCAGGTGTGCTTGAGATAACACCTGTTTTGCAGATTTGTGCTGTTGTGAGGGATTCAATTCAGCGGGTTGAATAATTTTGAGACTGCAGAAGTCAGTTGCATTTTAAGTTGAATTTGGGGTAACCAAATTGAAGTGAGGATAAAGAGAGTAAAGTGAGGACATTTTGGTCGGTCCTCACTTTCTGAGACCCCTTTAAAGGCCTGTTTGAGGGTCAAGACTTGGTTTTAGGGATAAGGTTATAATTAGGTTAAGGGTAGGTTTAGGGTTCGGGTTCGGCAATTACTTATGATGGGTAAGGTTAGGGTTAGCGGCTAGAGATTGCATTGTGCCAATGAATGTCCTCATAAAGATAGATGTACAAGAATATGTGTGTGTGTGTGTGTGTGTGTGTGTGTGTGTGTGGTCTTACGTGGTCTTATAAGTTCTCTTACGACCTCAGACAGAACAGAAAAAATCCTCTAAATCAGATTTCAACAGTGAATAAATGACACCATGCATCATGATGGTTAAAGTGAAAATTAATAACTTAATCTGCACATACAGTAAACAGATTAAGATGAAAAAACATAGAGGGTCTAGAACATCGTACAAACCTTTTTTTGAGTAAACCACTGAAGTCCAGTTCACCTGCATCCTCTCCTGCATCTCCCCTAGAGATGAACAAGATGCATACTGCATCTTAACCAACATTTACATTTATGAATTTGGCAGACAGTTTTATCCAAAACAACTTTAAATTTTATCAATTGATCCCTGGGAGTCGAACCTATGACCTTGGTATTGCTAGCACCATGCTCAAATAGTAGATCAAGAAGTCTGGCTCAGGCCTAGGGCTAAACCTTTACCTCCCGGAGCTGGGACCTGGAACCAAACTCTCAGACATGAGGTAAAACACCTCTTAATCCATCTGTGAGATTACTACTGCTTAGAAGAGCAGCTTCTGGCAACAGACTGCTCCCTCAATCACATGCAAGAGCATATTATATTGCATGTATTAACATAAGGTGCATAAACCACTAAGTACACTTACAAAAGTATCTAAACATAAAGTGACACTGACAATATGAACAAATATATGATAACAGTACATTGAAACAAAGTGAAATCAAGACATCTACAAGTTATTAATGAGTAAGAGACACATACATACAAACAAACTTACGATCGTTTGAATGCCTCCAAAATGTTTGTTTGCTTTGTCTCTTCAGCAGCTGAAGGAGGAGATGAAATTCATAATGATGATTAAAAACCGTGTTTGATTTGCTCTACAATCTGATTACTGTCAAAGCCAATAAATGTGTAGAGGTGATTTACTAAGTGCTGCAAAACTAACAGGAGGATCTAATCAGCTAAATACCTACTGAATAATGAATCAGCTGTATAGACTTGACGTAAAGTCTGCTCACACACACCAGGTGTGTATAAACTGACTTTATTCATCTGAAAAAAGTATTATATGCTTTATAAATGTCCAATGATGTACATGAGGATCTCCAACTCTCATTACCTAGAGGTACTAGACAGATTCAGTGATAACTTGGGATTTTGTACCCATAACTGCGCAATATCCTACCGTCAACGGTGACTTCAAACGTGCAGACTTCACACTTGTCTTTAGATGTGACCTCACAACGATAACCACCAGCATCCCCATCCACAGCCTTAACAATGGTCATCTCATAGGTGTATATCTGGTATCAAAAAATGTAAATAGTAACTCTGTGCTCTAGTAAACAAATCTCAAATAAAACACACTGTCCCTCACACACTTTAGTGTTCCTATCGTAGGTTTCTTTGAACTGTAGGTGTTTTCCAGCCTTGCTGCCCAGATCCAACCATTTTCCCTTCAGCCACTTCATAGCTGGCTTCCTTAGCAGCTGAGAGGAGTCCACCTTAGCCACAAATGTGACATTTTTCCCTGTTACCAATAAAATGAAGACATGAGTAACATTGCTGTACTAAATTATTCATTATTTATTATTAAATTATACATTAGTCATTATTACATTAATCTATATACAGTATGTATATAGTATATATGGTGTATGTGGACCATATATGTGACCATTTATGTTAATATATTAAGCAATATCACACAAGAAGGAGTGCCACTGTTCTCAATATTGGTAATTTCAGCAAGATTGCATGTGATATTGACTGTATATGACAGCTCAGTAATTAAGTAGTTAATAGTCTAATACTAGTCTAGACATTAGACTACAGATACATATTGCCAGTTACTTTGTGTATTTTTGCTCCATCAACAGAAACAGTTCCATAATAACTAAAAGCTGATCAACTGTTGGCCATCTCTGAGCAACACATAGTAGTAGCATTTTTTTCCAGAAGGAATGTTCATGAATGAATCGGCTGAGTGAATGATTACCTGATTTACCTGGACTGTGCCCTGCCTAACTCAATTCGAGCTGCTGAGTCTTTAGCCATTTTCAAGAAACTGCTGAAGACGCATTTCTTTTGGCAACACATGACCCATTAATACTAACACCTACTATTCTATATATTAAAAAAACGTGTACTGTGCTAGACTAACTGGGACTTATCACAGCACTTGCATATTGCTGCCCTATTGTTAGTTTGATTGCTTCTATTGCTCTCATGTGTAAGTCGCTTTGGATAAATGTAAATGTAAAATGTAAATGATTAAATGACTCAATCATAATTAAAAGCTGGTTTCGTTCTGTAAAGCCCGGGACACAAAGCCGACATCAAAGAACAAGCGCTGACGAAAGCTGACTGTGTTGTTGCCTCTCGTTGGCTTCGTCTCGGCCAAAAAAACTGCGCTTGAACACACCAAAAGGACTAAAGGCTATACCGTCAACTAGCACGTGCATAGCGTCACGTGCATTTCGTCTGCATGTAAGTAAATATCTGTCTATATCAGCCGGTATCAATAGTACATTTTTGTCATTCAAAAAGGGAAACCGAAACTAGGACTGCAGACATACAAACCGTAAACAATGCAATGCCTGTTTATCATTTTGAATATCAATCACGCTGATTACTTTCTTCATTCCAGTCGGCTCATGTTATTATGCAAATATCTGTGCATTGAATGTTCATGTAAGATGAGAAAATTATAACAGCATTCTGTCTGTACCGTCTTGACTTCTTTGCTCTCTATCATCACTTTCGCTTATTCTCGTGCACTCGTTCTCTGAACAGCCAGAGTTTTCACTCTCTCTCACAGACGGTGATTCAACATCCAGAAACGTCCCAAAAAACCCAGATGGTGTCCAACTAGAGCCAACGTGCGGAACACACAGAAAGACCTAAGCCGACCGATGCTCAAAAACGGCCTGACATTGTCTGACGGCTGACCGTCGGCTTGGTGTGTCCCGGCCTTAAAAAGTCAGTTTTTAAAAATAAAAAATGAGTGAATGATTCAATGACACATTACCTACTGGCGTAACTGTTTAACCTGCAAAACAATTGACAAAAAAAAAAAAAAAATACCACTAATTTTCAATTTAAATTATAGACACAGCAGAGTGAATTCACCGATGCAGATGTGGTTCAAAATCTCACCTTTGTTGACAGTGACACTCTGAGGCTTCTCCACAAACAGGCCACTTGTCTCAGACATCTGAGGCTCTTCTCCTGGGACACGTTCTACCGGCAGAGTCAGAGAAACAGTGTAAACTGATATGAACTGCTGAAAGCTCACAGTAATGGACACTAAGACTGGCTAGTCAACGATGACTGACAAGAGGCTGAAAAGAGTAAATCAATTATGATATTTACTGTTCATATTGATGTGTAAGCAGCCTGGGGTAAAGCTTCCCTAAAACATTTAGCACCATCTAGCAAACCTATACCCATAATTACAAAACAAAAACAAAACAACTATTGATTATTGACTCTCACCTTTCAACCTTCCCAGATCCTTAAACCGATAGTTCACCCAAAAGTAAAACTTCTGTCATCATTTGTTCACCATCATGTCTTTCCAAACTTTATGACTCTCTTTCTTTTGTGGAACAGTTTTTTTTAGGAGGGTGAGTAAAAAAGGACAGAATTTTAATTGTTGTGTGAACTACAATTTTAGGATCTGCTCTGGGATGTGAAAGACACTTACAAAATTTCCTTTTGCATGAAAAATGAAGCAATTTTTTTTCCCTCATGTATATGTCATTGACAATACATGCTAAAGGATTTGTGTGTCTTACCATCCTCAGGCAATTCTGTATTAAAGAAAAAGAGAGAGAAAGAGTGGGGGAAACCATTAGGAAGTTATATAGGGGACAACATTAGGGCTCTTCTAAGACATTCATATACACATAATAACACAAATACATGTAGAAACTGACATCCCTTTGTCCTTCAGTTTTTCAGAATGAAAAGGTGCATAGCTGTTATTTAAGTTATTTTCTCTATAAACCAGTCATTCCAATCCAAACAACTTAAGTGTCCTGAAACCCATTTTGATCATAGTGGCACTGTTTTTTGGTCGGTTGATGCTGGTTGAACTCAAGTTATTTAGATTTGATGGCTGGTTATTTAAAACATATTTTGACATTCTTTTCCATCTCAACATCAGAATCAGATAACATCTCTACAGAAAAGGCTGACATGAAACAGCAAATGGCTACATAAACTATCCATGGTGGGATCAGGCCCGGATGATGCATTTCCATATATTCCATAAAACCAGAGAACAAAACAATCACTCTCTGTTTTATGTTTATGCAAGTTAACGTGATATATCGAACAAGGATAAAAAGTCACAGTTCAATGCATAGTTTGGCTTATATTTCAAAACAGCTTTGCATAAGGCTCTTACTGGAACTCTGGTTATATAGTTTAGACCCAACCATCCTTATAAAGATGATTTACCCATATACACTTAACCCAGATTAGATAGATGTAGAAATAGTTTAACACCAATGTCAGTCACTAAACATATACACAGTGGAAATGCTAGTCCAGCTCTGGGTGTCTTTACCTCATGTTGCTAAATGTCCTGATAATCACACTATCACACCCTAATGCTGGATCTCATACACAGATCCAGATATTTCCAATGGTGAAACTTTTAGAGGGACAACCACTTCAGAGTATCAGTATACTGCATAACCTTGGCTTCTTGAAAGGTTACCAAATTACTATTCCAAGAGGTTAAATTAAAACAAGGTCGAAGACATCGAAGCAATGTCTGTCATGATAAATGATCCATAAAAGTAACACCAACCAAATTAGTATTTCTTAAAATATAATGTAAAATGGTGGTCAGAGATTGAAATGAAATATCTTTTGGTTTATGCACTCAAGCACACATACACTGATATATACTCACTCTAATAAACAAAGTATATATCCAAATTTTCTCAAATTAAACAAATTCCATCTAAACTACAACTAAGGGATATAGTTTAAGGTGCTGTAAACAATTTTAGCCACTCTGGAATTTTTTATGGACCTAACCTTTATGGAATTAGACGTTCCAAAACCCTGTTGAGAGCAAAGAGCCAGCCACCCTCAGGTTGAGTCATCGCTGTCATTACATGCGGTATGTGGGCCAGAAGAATGTGGGAGATGTGGGCCGCAACTGGGCCAGATGTCATTTGCTATCTGTGTAATACCTAAAGAAGCTATTCGCTAGCTTTTCCCCTTCAGTAGTGACCACCATCCTGAGCTGTGACATCAAGTCGATATCACACTTTTAAAAGACCTCATAAAATGATGTGGCACTGGTAAAACATCTAAATTTACAACAATTAAATATTTTTGAATGGTGGTCAATGGAGGAAGATGCTATTTGTAGCCAGATGGCTGCAGGGCCATGCTAACTAGGTAAATCCTGACCGGTGTTGATGGCGTTAACTAAAACTAGAACTATTAAAAATCTGTAATTTCAGTAATTGAAATAAAGCTGAAATAAAATATAAATATTTCATGAAAAACTTACTCTGAACTGAAATTAGAAATATTGCTTTCCTGCTTCCACTGGTTTGCCCTAAAAACACTCAAAATGTTTGACGTGAAGAAAGTATCTTCTGTTTGGCTAAAAAAAGGAACTTTAGTGATATCTGTCAGGTAATAGAGATTTATTTCCATTTGCCTAAAATCACTTACAGCACCTGTAGACGCTAAAATATTTATAACAAATTCTGGATGCTTTGGCGAAACAGACAACGGAGATTGTTTTCTGTTATTGTGAGTCTCAAAACACAATTTGTTCGCTAAAAGACCACTGACCAATGAATTAAAATGAATGAAAATTACTCTTGCTGGCATTCGCCAAAGCAATCTCAGATTCAAACCATTTGTTTGCTTGTTGGTCTTATTTTGGCCAGTCAGAACCCCTGTGACAGGCCTGTGGACCACCGACAGAGACAGTGACTGACATTTAGTCACATGCGCAGTCACAGATAAGCAACTAGCACATAGACAAATTTTCACACACACATAGCGAGCCAAGAGGAGTGTTTCTTTCCCTTACCGTCGCGGCCCTCATCATCTGAATTAAAAGAAACAATGGAAGCATAATGAGGTTAAGGCAGCACATACAAAGAGACGGGTTAAAACACCAACATTACTACAAACTACATCCGATGTCTTGTCCCTGGAGTCTAGAGCTGGAGAGAAAGTTTAAACAGAACTGGACAAATAAAAAAACAGCACCTGTCAAACACTGCCAGCAATTAATAAATGTCACTTGTTTTGATATTTAGTTGTATAAAGCAATGACATCTTAAGTGTCCACATACTATTTGGGGTCATTGTGGGCTGTTTGCACTGAAATATAAAACACATTTGAATAAAAAAGTGCCCTAATGACCACACATGTTAACACCATTACACTGTGTACAGATCACACCTTTCAGCCAAAGCTTTTGCTCTCTTCCAGAGGGAACGATTTGTACCCCAGTGCGGGTGTTAGTTTTAAGACGCCAAATGCACAATAACATGGAGAACTGAGAAATGGAAACATGTATACCATATATGCATTGTGAGCTCTGGTAATGGGTTGCATTATCATAATAGCTCACTATCAGATTCAGTGTTCAAAGGAATGCATACATTACATACACCAATAAATGCACGCGCGCACACACACACACACACACACACACACACACACACACACACACACACACACACACACACACACACACACACACACACACACACACACACACACACACACACACACACACACACACACACACACACACACACACACACACACACACACACACAAAATGCAATCACACTTTTATCATAATGTATTTTGACCATAAATGAAATTCACTAACCAGTATAAATTATTTTATCTTCTGTCTTGTTTTCAAACTCACACTACAATTGTTTATATTATAAAATATTTAAATATTATAATATATTATAATATTTAAAGCAAATAGAAACCAGTAACAACACTGACACATTTCATGGTTATGTAGTTAGTGGTCAGTATAAAGGAAATAACTAAATGTTTATCATTGATATGAAGCATAATTCATAATTACTATCAAAAGTAGAATGACTGTAAATATTAATTCTAATATTTACTCTGCTTACAGTTAAAAAGTGTTTTAAAACATTATTTTCCAGAGAAAACTGTTTACTGCATTCCCACATTCTGCCATCTAAACAGTAGTGACGGCATCTCCCACTCCCATTGGAAAAAGATTAATATACTGTATATTTTCAAATAAATTGGCTTACATGTTTACTTTAAATTTTGTTTACATGTTTTTCAAATCCAGGGTTTATGTCTTTATGCATTATGATGAATAATTATATTGTTGTTCGACTAAGCAATGAACTAGATATATGTGCCAATATGTAAGCAGAATGTTAAGTTAGAGCACTGCTAGTTGGTTTTAGGTATGATTGATTGGCGTATTTGCTGTATATCTAAAGATGAATTGGAACACATTCAATTGATGTGTAATTCAGCACACCTCTTACTTAATCCTAATCCTAACCCCCTGCAGCACTAGCACACACACACACACACACACACACACACACACACACACACACACACACACACACACACACAGTCTGAGCAAAGCTCATCTAAGCAAAGCTACCCCTTGTACTCTTGGCAGACTGAATGAAGACACGTCGTTCATGACAAGATTCAGAGCAGTTCACCCACCTTCTGAAGGCTTATCTGTAAAATCAAAGATACAGAGAGTGAGCCCGACTGCTATAAAATGATTCATTACATCAAACAGATTATGAATATTTAGTAGAGTCAATGAAATGCATGTACAAACCAGCAGGGGGAGCTTCCTTCTCTCCCTTGGCACCTGAAAGAAATTAAATTTATAATCACAGTATTCAATTGGGGTCATGTTAAAGTACAAGTTAAAACTCTTAAACTCATATTAGTTTTTTTAGATGTATATTACAGGTAAATCATGAAACTGTCCGAGCAGGTTAACACCAAAAATTCTACTTGACTTGAAATACACAGATTAGATATGCGCATACATCCTCATAACAAAACATTTTTAAAGATGGCCAAACCTATTCTCAAGTCTGCAAGTATATATAAAAATATTATTTTTTACAGTATATTCAGTGAAGGCATGGTATTTTGGAATACAGGCATCTGAGCCTCTCTGTCCGTTCCTCTGGTGAACGGTAGGTGTAAACAGCTTTGCTGCATGGTAACACCGCCACCCTCCAAGTCACAATCTTTGCCTCGGATTGACTCCGAATCTGGAGGGTGTGGTAGGCTCTTCACTCTTTAGTGTTAAGGATATGAGACACCGAACTTGGCCTTGGTACTGAGGGTCAGATTGCGTGATCTGCTTGCATGCTGAAGTTTTGACACGTCTATTTTTGATTAGGTTTGTCTTTCAGAGCACAGTATGTTAATGGATCTCAGGCACTTCTGGTATATCTCCTCGTCCCAGAGGAGTTCGGTGGGGTACGGTGATCTGGCAAGTTATAAATGCTTTCCTAGCCTCAGGATCTAAGGAGCTGGCTGAGATGTCCTCCCAAAAAAGAACAGAGCACCGGGATCATCAGACAGCTGAAGGTCACGTCTATACACAAACAGGGACCTGTAACAACTCCACAGGGAAATGCTCAAATGCTCAGAGCAGCTCTCACCTTACCCATGATGAATTGGTCTGAGGTGTTAATTTGTTCAGCTGAAATGTAGTTAAAAATCTTTGCTGAGGTGAAGGACCCAGTCAGCTTTTTATTAAAACGGCTCTTTCCTCTTAAATCCATTGCTGAGACAACTGCAATGCCGTGCAGGCAGTTTGCTGTCGCTATATGAAAACCAACATAATTCTCTTGCTCTCATCTTGAACTCAAGTAAATATCTAATAATCATTGGTAAAATGCAGCTGATTAAGACAGTCTTGCTGGTTATGCTGGACATTCACTCACACGTTTACATTTAGCAAAAACAGCATCCTAAAACAAGTCCCAAAATTTGACTGAAGCTATATCATTTGTATTATTGATAAGCAAAACTAAAACTATTAAAATAGTTTTCATTAAACGAAAGATAAAAAACTGAAATGTAAAATGAAAATGTTGCCTTGGCAGCTAAGTGAAAAAAGTACTAAAACTGAAATAAAAATAAAACAAAGCTAAATAGAAAAAGAAAAAAACTGATACACATGACAAAAGCACGTAACATAAAATTACTAAAATGAAAATGAAAACCGAACTTATAAAAATAAAAGCTAACACAAAATATTAATAGATACTATAATAGTATATAAATGATCCTGATCTGTTGGGTGTTCTCTGGTTTCCAGTCGTCAGCACTCTCTCCGTCTTGCTAGTCTCGGTCCCTGTCACGGCTACATACAGCCACAGCGCAAAAAACTAACAGACACTCACTCACTCACAATCAACACACAAACACACGCGTTCTAAAAGTGTAGGTGTCATAAGAAGTCAAATGGAGGCCAGTGTAGCTCATGCTAAAACGCTAATGCACAGAGATGTAACTAAACCGCCTTCACTGCCACAGTGTTATTATTGTTAAACCAAAACGTATTAACTTGTATTTGGTAGCTGAAATAAAGCTGAAATAAGATATTATGAAAAAGTACAAATTGAAGTACACATTTTTTTGTTAAATAGCTATATATATATATATAAATATCAAATAATAATGACACAAAATTACTAAAACTTAAACTAAATTTAAAATGAAAACTGAAAATATAAAAATAAAAGCTCATTCAAAATATTAATAAATATGATAATAGTGTATAAATAATACTAAAATAGCATTGCACATAACATCCCTTTTTTTATTCTTATTTTTTCTCTTTAAAAGGGATGTCGATAATGATACGTAGATGCCCATTTGGCAGCATATCAAAAATTATTTTTTAAATTAAAGTACAACTTTAGAAAAGTAAAATCTCACAATCTGACTGTATTTATTGCAGCTGCAACTTTATATCTCACAATACTGATTATTTAAAACTTTTTTTTTTTTTTACTCTGAGGGAGGCAGAAACGGGCTTCCACAGAAGAGAGAAAGACAGCCAGACCGAGATCAAGGGGTCAGTAAGAAGGGCCCAGTTTAATGCGGTCATGTTAAATTAGCACGGAGAAGTCTCGGATATCTAAAAGTGCGTTACATAAACATCATATGAGAAAAGTGTAAACGAGCGGTTTAATGCCCTCTCGTCTCCTATGCCTCTCTCTCTGTCGATAATGTGAATCTATTTCCATAAATACAACATCTATGATTACATATCTACACCATATATAGGCTGGAGAATATTTCAGTTTTTACGTCCGTAATAGTTTCTGTCTGAAGGTCCTATTTTGCTAATCCATAGTTGTTTCAGATACGCCATCCCGCCCCCGGCCCCTGGGTCATGCAGCTATTCTGAAACCTAGAAAAAACAACCACACGATGCCCTGAAATTGAGTGCAGGCTGAAATGCCAGCATCAGCATTTGAAACTATATCATATACATGGCTGCACTCAGGATTTGCTCACTTTAGCTACATTAGCCTTCAGCGCTAGAACTCTCACGTTCACTTTGCTGACAAATCTCTTTCTCTCTTCCTCTCTCTTCGCTCCCTCACTCTGTTTGGCCGAGCAACTGCAGTCGAATCTTCACAAAATTAATCTCTCATGACATTTACTCCACTACTTCTCTACATCTCTTTCATGTCAGTTACATGTCAGTTAATTTCCTGCATTTTGACAGGCCAGTGGGGGAAGATTGTGAAGTCTCTCAGACACATCTCGGGATGTGATAACTGAAAGCAGGGGCCTCACTGCGTGTGGCCTTGGGTTAACATGTCTACCCACACCGCTATGCGTTAATGCCCTTCGCCTATCACCACATGTATGCCTCCAATGCACTCTGACTTGTCACATACAGTGTTGTACAAACAAAACCTGAAAGGATGTCTGAGTGTTTAGAGTCAAGCTCAAATGTGTTTCGAGTGTGACAAAAACAACAACTCTGATCTCTGCCCTTGTATGTGTATGTGGCATACTGTTATGTCTGTCATGACAACTTGCAGAGAGATTGACATGGTAATGGATGTGGCAATGTTAATGTATTTGGTCTTGCTACTGTCAATACATTCACAGAGCACTGTGAGCATGTAAGACATTCTGCTGCTGTACATATACAGGGTGGGCCATTTATATGGATACACTGTGATAACATGGGAATGGTTGGTGATATTAAAGTCCTGTTTGTGGCACATTAGTATATGTGAGGGGGCAAACTCCTCAAGATGGTTGGTGACCATGGTGGCCATTTAGGATTCGGCCATCTTGGATACAACTTTTGTTTTTTCAATAGGAAGAGGGCCATGTGACACATCAAACTTATTGGTAATGTCACAAGAAAAACAATGGTGTGCTTGGTTTCAACGTAACTTTATTCGTTCATGAGTTATTTACAAGTTTCTGACCACTTATAAAATGTGTTCAATGTGCTGCCCATTGTGTTGGATTGTCAATGCAACCCTGTTCTCCCACTCTTCACACACTGATAGCAACACCGCAGGAGAAATGCCAGCACAGGCATCCCGTATCCGTAGTTTCAGGTGCTGCACATCTCGTATCTTCACACCATAGACAATTGCCTTCAGATGACCCTAAAGATAAAAGTCTAAGGGGGTCAGATCGGGAGACCTTGGGGGCCATTCAGTGTGTGAAGAGTGGGAGAACAGGGTTGCATTGACAATCCAACACAATGGGCAGCACATTGAACACATTTTATAAGTGGTCAGAAACTTGTAAATAACTCATGAACGAATAAAGTTACGTTGAAACCAAGCACACCATTGTTTTTCTTGTGACATTATCAATAAGTTTGATGTGTCACATGGCCCTCTTCCTATTGAAAAAACAAAAGTTGTATCCTAGATGGCCGACTTCTGAATGGCCACCATGGTCACCACCCATCTTGAGGAGTTTGCCCCCTCACATATACTAATGTGCCACAAACAGGACTTTAATATCACCAACCATTCCCATGTTATTACGGTGTATCCATATAAATGGCCCACCCTGTACATTAAATAACCTCCCGTAGCAGATCTATACAGGTGGAGCTGGGGAAGGTGGAGGGTTTCTGAAAGTGCGCTGCAGACTGCTAACAGCAAACAAAGTTTGAAATGTTCATATTTGAAATGTTGAGCAGCGGCTCATTGGCCGCTGATGCCACAGCAACCAATCAGCTGCGCTATGTAGATAAGGATGTGATTGCTAACAGATTGACTTAAGGAACTATCAGCCTGTATCATCTAGAGTTTCATGACAGAACTTTGTATTCATCGGATACTGCCAATCCAGTATAATATTAATCAATACAAATAAGATGCATAATATTCTAAATGTATTGGTCTTGGGTCTCGGTTAATGTTATCAGGCAAGAACAATTTTTCAACAATGCTAAATCTGACAGTGTAGTCGTATTTATGCAGAAATGACTCTTCCAGTTCCTTTTAGTGAATCAAAAATAGAAAGCCCATCCAGTGCAGTTCCAGTGACAAAAACTTTATATGCGCTTTTTATGTGCATAAACCTTCTATGCGCTTTCATGGGAGTTTATAACTGAAGTGTTCATGAGTTTATCATTTTATTAATTTTTAGAGTATCATTTTTGACATTAGCTGAGAGATTAGCTGAGTGGACATTATAACCGAAATTTTCCCAAATGAATTGATCAAAGTGAAACGGAATTGAATCAATTGGTTCGGAAAATCGTAAACAAACTGAGTCTGGAAATCTGTATCGATACCCAGTCCTACACTTTTCTGGGTCTTGCAGGGTCTGTGGTCCAGTTGCAACAAATGCGTTACGTTAGGAAAACC
Source organism: Scardinius erythrophthalmus (assembly GCF_964197995.2). Taxonomy (NCBI): domain Eukaryota; kingdom Metazoa; phylum Chordata; class Actinopteri; order Cypriniformes; family Leuciscidae; genus Scardinius; species Scardinius erythrophthalmus. Next base: position 46,755,903 of record NC_138221.1, read on the forward strand.
TTCATTGTATTAATAACAAGGGTTTTTCTAATGTAAGGGGTTTGTTGCAACTGGCTGGTGGCCTTGACTTCAACTCTGATGTCTAATGAATTCCATTTAAAATATTTCAATTTTCTAAATAAACAGACACGGACGGGAACAGCCAAGTGATATATGTAGTGTTTCTAAGGATATCACACAAAAAAAAAAAAAAGATAGAAAAAAAGAGATGTGTTTTCCCCTCAGGCTTCATTCAGCTCCTCAGATCCGGATTGAAAGCAGCTATTTTTACAAGCTGTGTGTGTGATGGACTGACTTTGGCATTAGAAGCATTTGGAGTGGATACAAGTGCAGGGAGGGTCGGCCACACATGATGAAGTTTCCCCATTTTATGAGGATGGAGAGAGTGATTCTTTTGGCAGCAAGAGGAAACACTTAAGAGAAACGTTACAATATCTATCAGTCTCATGCGTGGCAGTACTGATGATTTGAGTTATGGATACAGATCGTAAATATCTCTTTCCTACATATATGGAAAGATGAGGGGGTGAGGATAAAAATGAAGATTAGGGAGATGGTGACTATGCATAAACAGTTTGATCATGATCATCTGATCTGAGAATAAAAATAAACTGGTTGCTATGGGTCATGCTGTGAATGTAATTACAACCTTTATAGTTTTATAAGAATAGTTATAGTTTTACATGAATTAAAATTCATTTTAATCTGAATATGATTCAGACAAAAATGATTTACATAAGCTGAAGTTCAAAACATGATTTAAAATGAAACATTTAATTAAAATGATTCTCTCTCCCAGTTTTTATTACGTAAAGACAGGGTATCATATATAATAACTGTCAAAAGGGGTGGTTTATGGTGTGATGATGTTGAGATTAATTATGGCCTCTTTACTTTCTGACAGTGATCTCTTTCTCTCTTCCACTCTCAGGATAGCACATTGCATTTTTAATAGACCAAGCTAAATTTTAACTAATCTTGACAGGCAGTGATCACCATGAATTCTCCTTAAAAAATAGTATTAGTCATTTTTTAAGTAGTTTGTCATTTTTTGTGTGTTTTTGTTATTTTTAATAATATTTAATGATAATATTTTAAAAAATATTGTCTCTTTCAAACTGGTCCCGGGCCAGTGGGCCATCCTTTTTGTTGAGCCATGCAAACACTTTCTTTATTACTTACAATACTCGTACATACAATCACATCTAAACAAGATCGTTTGGTCACCTATACATCCTAACATAAAAAAAATCTTACTGATGGAAGTGCATGTAAGATGATACAGTGGTCAATAAACATGTCAAGGTTGTAAACACAATTTTACACTGGTTTTTCCCAGTATTTTCCCCACCTTGTTTAAATGGACATGCCGCTTCTACATGAATGGAAATGATTTATACTGCGGGTGCAGAGGAAGCCGGAGAAAAGGTTGACGTTTTAACACAGTTAAATAAATACACATTAGCACAGTGGTTTTGACGGGACGCTCGAGTGGATTTACCATCCTGCAGAGTTTAGTTAAAATCTAATCAAATACTCATGAACCAGCTAATCAAGGTCATTGGGTTCACTTGAATATTTCATGTCTCCAGATCTCCAGGAGGAGGACTGAGCGCAGCTGAGGTGTGCAATATGCAACAGCGGTTCATGAATACAGTCATAAAGCGATTTCAGGTCATGCAGTACATATCCCATTACGGTTAAGTTGGAGGACATATTCAGAAACACACCAAAAGTGAGCGCTCACACATCTGCGTGTAATCCATCATGAAGGAGATGCATGCCAAGGAGCGCGTTGTGATGTTAACGGTTATGAGGTAATGCTACACTATCCCAGCTGGAAATGAGACGTTGAATGTTAAGACACTGTCACTGTATGTGTGTGTGTGTGTCTGTGAGTGAGTGAGTGAGTGAGGGGATTACTTACTTTGAGCTATGCAAAACCTCCCTTTGGGAATGTCCAAGGATGCCCTCAGTTGTAAAAATAATTTATAGGCTACGTAAAATAAAGACTCACTATTATTTTTCATCGGATTATTCATTTTCTTTACCTGAATACCACGGTTAGACCTACCTGAAAAACTTAAAGCACTGTTTATTTCATTTGTATTTGTTATATTGTATTTTGTTTTAACCACTGACCCAATTGGGCCAACAGACAAAAATCTTCAGCCATGTATGGTAAAGTCTACTTTTGTGTACTTGTATGTGTTGCTCACATACAAACAAAATGGTCAAAAAAAAGAGGACAGAGCAAGAATCTGTCCATCGTGGACCGCAGAGTTCAAAGAGAGTGTTTGTGTCATGATTTCTGTGCTCTGTTGTGGTGAAAATAGGGGGATTTGGGAAAAGGGGGCATCATGGTAATGACATTTCAGATGCCAAGTAAGAGGCTTAAACTTCACTAATACTCAATACTCTGGGTGTTTCATTAGTAGTGTTACAGGGAACCAAACTCTTGTTGTCCTGCCAGGACAGAAATGACATTATTACAGCATGGCAGGACATGCTTATAAAGAAGGAAAAGGAATCACAACATTGGCACAGAAGATGTTTAAACCACAACCAAATAATCAAAAAGCCATTTCAAAACATTTTAGGCCATTTTTAGAAATCCCAAGAAATCCTTCACCCATCTCAAACTCTCACAGGCCCGACATTTCCCTATTATGGTAAAGCTTGGATATTATATTAGACTCTTCGTAAAGAGATTTATATTAATGTGACATATCTCATAAGCTTTATTTCAGCCCCAATCCAATATTAATGCAAATGCACAATTTATAGCGCACAGCCTTGACTCACTATTACAGTACTATCATTACAGAGTATGCATAATCATGGAGCAATATGCACAGACACATGCTTCTCTGAACACTTTTCCACTGTCACCATGCCTGTTTGTAAAATTGCACACCCTTCCTAAAAGCTGCTCGGGGTTATTCTGGAAGCTGTTTATTAAGGAATCGTGCTCTTTGCCAGTAACTAAGGCTTCAGGAGATCCAGACAGACTTTGTCCTGTAAAACACACACAAAGTGGCCCGTGTATGTGACTGGGGGACTTGAGTGGAGGGTGGTAAATCTGATCTTTAAGAAGCAATAAACTAAAAGAGGGGCTTTGTGTGTGGTCTGACTCTGAAGTGTGAAGCTGGGATGAATGAGAAAACGAAAGGATATGGAGCAACAGATTACGCTCCAATAAAACGATCCAGTTATTTGACACTCGTGATGTCATGCTCTCAGACTGGGTTTAACACCAAGTCATGGGCCTGAGTTACAAGGAAAACTGAATCATAACAGAGCCAAGGCAGATCTCAAGAAGGCATGGTGACACTGATCTGACCTTGTGGCTTTTTTGAAAGGGTCGTTCCTTAGGGGACAGATTTGTTTGCTAAATGCGTTCCCATGACAAACAAATGATGTACCGAACCGAATACTGAACTTAGTCACATTGTACAATGGTTTTAAATCTGTTTAATGTATAATTCAAAATAAAAATAATAAAAATAAAACCTCTGTACATTTGAATGGTTTAGGCTATATAAATATAAAATTAAAATTGCTTACTGCTATTGAAATCTCCATTTAAAATGCTCATGCAGACTTTTTATTTGTGTCAGTGCAATTAAACATGGTCGAATTATTTGCACAAATTGGTTTTTATTTAGTTTAACAAATAATTAAAATTAAAATAATATTTTATTTTTTAATTATTTTTATATTTTTAGCATAAATGGTTCCATTTCCTGAGAATGGTTGTGGATTATTCCTTCTTCCTACTTCTAAATATCTGTAATTTCCAGTTCCATTTCCAGTAATTACAAACATCCTGATCTGTTTTCCTTAACAGCGTCCACCGTTAAGCAGCTTAGCGCCACAATTACTTCCCTGTACATTAAATGCATTTTGAGACTATTACAGACTATAAGTTTTGCTTATTATCCTGCTGTTGCTGGAGTAATGCCATTTCTGTGAGGATGACTTAGACTTCATCAGAGAAATTCAGCAGCAGCTCAAAACACTGCACAACCTTTAGTTTCTTTTGCCATCCAAACCCTGAACGGCACTTCCTCTTTCACCTGGAGATTTTTCAGGGTCTGTCAAATCTTTCAGATTTCTTTCTGTCTCAAGGCTGTGGACTCAACGATGAAAATGAAGAAGGTCGTATTTTAGAACCCCAGTCAGATACGCAAGTTCACAACATCACTACATAGACGAACATGGCTATCTTTTGACATCAACTTCTGATATTTGATGCTAATTCAATCTGCCGGTTATAATCCAGTGCCTGCGATTCACTCCTTAAAAGCTCCATAAAAAGGTGTGGTAGCTAAAGCTTTTAGCTCTGTATCAGTGCCAGCAACTTAAATCATACTGTATGTTCAGAACTAACCCACTCCAAATATCAGCACTGATACTTTAAAGGACCACACACTTGATATGCTATTGATTTTAAACTGTGCACTACTTAAATCAATAGATTCATTTTCATAATGATCAGAATTTCACTTACAGGGTCCACTGAGCATTGAGTATTTGAATGAAGGTCTTTAAGAAAACATTCCTGCAGGCGAAACGCCGTATCCATGCAGTATTATGTGATATCCTCAGAGTATTCACATATAATGAGATTTGAATTTGATCATTTTTCCCTCTTGGAATGTGATTCTACCTCTCAGACGTTTACGTTTTGTTATAGGTGTATTGTCCACTGGTTGATGATTAGTGATAAAAGGCTGGAATACACTACACAAATATTTAATTTACAGTCTGGACGAGTGAATGCTAGATGTCGAAAGTCAGTCAGTCTGTCGATTTTGGGCAGTCAGAGTATTCCAGCCTTGGCAATCATCACCAAGACACATATATAATTCAAACTGATGGGCATCAAGCTATAGACTAGAGTGTTTTCTCAGTCTACACGTCTATACTGCCAAACCCCAAACTGAAAATTGACCTCTCACTCCTGCTGCTGCCAACCCAACCTCGAAAATTCATCTTTCAACACCTGTCACAGCCGAGGCGGTCTTAACGGCTCCTTACAATAATACATTCAGGCCCGTGATTTACGTTTAAAGCAAAGAAAGCAATTTTTCTCCGCTTCTGCAGGTAGTTAGCTAACAAAAAGTGTGAGCCAATGATCAAGATTTATCTAATGATTGTCTTACACAGCTCGCTGAATGAAATGATCAACAAGTGGATGTTATTATGAATGTTAAGTGTGGGCCAGACACTGATGCATTCTGCCAGTCATCATTTACATTAAGGTGACATATGAATTGACAAATTGCGATGATTAAAATATACACTGTAGTCTTAAATGTAAAATCGATGCTGAAAATTAACTTAAAGAGGCTTACCTGGCTTCTTCGGTTCAGGCATGGTGGTTTGTCATATGTCGGTCACCCTGACTTTTCTTTCTCCCACACTTTACTCATCTTTCATGCCTTTTATTCCCTCCTCCCTTGGCATGTCCTCCCCATCCTTGAGTAAGATAGAGAAGGGTGGGTGAGCAGAGAAAAAAGCGATACATGGAGAGAGAGCAACAGAACGAGTGTCACTTGAGACAACTTGGACAGGAGGAGCAGACGAAAGACAGCGACAAGGGTGAAAAAAGTTTAACATTATAACAAACATGGCGTCTCTATGGCAAACCTGTTAATTGGTAAACTTGTTAAAGCGTGCTGTAAACCAAGCTATTTGCTAATGGCATGATATATTTGTAGATAGATATTGATTGACAGCCTGTTTGAAGCATATTAAAGCGGAGCTGCTTGACATCTGTGATCATCTATGAAGTGATGGTTACCTCAGAAAATTAAAGAGAGACCTGGAAAGAACAGAATCAAGCCTGCTGATAGGCTGTCAGAGGTTAAGTACATTTGACACGCTGACCTTTGACCTAACATCTCTCTAACCACCCCTATCTTGTCATCGAGTAAATGTGCTGACAATTCTGCTCATTCATTAGGCCAGTCATAAATCCTCACAAGTCACACACTGAGTGTCAAAAAAGCGTGACGTTTTGCGAATAACAAGGCTAAACTTTGAATGAAAGCGGTTAAACTTGAGCTAGTGGGTTAATTAACTCACCCAAACCCATTCGATACATGAGATAATTAGAACGTAGGCTAACTTAATATCATAAGTAGCCTATAAATATCATCTGCACAAGTGAAGTTGCATGCTAATCAGAATTTGCAAGCAACACTCTTTCAGCAACAATGTGCTAAAACATGAACAGTGAATAACTAAAACTTAAAGAATTTACAACATTGAGAGTTTTTGCATGTTTTGCATAAAGGCCTGTTCACACCGGGACGAATTTCGCGCGCGATATTCGCCGACGTTTAACGCTAGGGCTGGGTATCGATTCAGATGTTACAATTCGATTCGATTTCGATTCGCAAGCTCTCAATTCGATTCGATTTCGATTCTCGATTCGATTTCGATTCTAAATTCGATTTCGATTAGACTCAATGAATATATATTTAATACAAATAGTATATATTAAAAAAAGTGAACATAAGTTTACAAGTGGTTAATTAATAAAAAGAAATTAATAAATTATTTTAGGTACACTTGGGTACATTAAAACATAATCATATTTACCTGTGCCCTTCCTGTTTAACAGGGAGGATATTACAGAAATGTAATAAAGTTATCAAACAGTCTGCGCTGCATTAATTATAAATTATATATATACTAATCCTTATTAAAGTTACAAAAGTTCTTTAGTCAAGAGCAGTGAGTGTTTTTCTCTGTTCCCTTTGTTCTTTGATTAACTTTAACGACAGAGATAATTAGTGGACACTGTGTACGTACTGTCCCTTTAAGACCAGCCGTTGCTGCCAGAGACGCGGAATCGCGGATCTCAAACGCGCCTCATTCTCTCACGAGTCACAACAACTCTTCACGTTCATCAAAAGACTGCTCTTATGTTATGAAGATACTCGACAAAAATACATTTTGGCATAATTGTGTGTGCTATTGTTCGTTCAAGTGTGAAAGAGAACTGTATTCTGGGCTGTCTTGTGCGCACGCACGATATCAGTGCTAGTCTTTCTGTGTCACAGTCATGACATTCACAGGCAGCGTGCTCTTGTCGCAAATGAATGGTTTAAAAACATTTGCATGAATAAGAGCGGGATTATGTAACACTAGCCAGAGGATGACAAAAATTAACAGATGCTGCGTTAATTGCGTTAACAGCCCAAATTTGTTTATTTAAAAAAAATCGCAGCATTTTTTGCGTCATATATGCGTAGGCTTGACAGCGCGATTGCGATGATTAATCTTGCAGCACTAGTTGAGGTTATTTTATGATTAAGATAAAAACATAAAATCTCACAGCATTAGCTATAAAATGGAGTTTGCAAGCCTATAAACAGTGGATGAAAACTAATACTGGCTTTTGGGTAATAGATAAATAAATATGGAAAAAAATCGATTCGTGGCGTTTGGGAATCGATTTTGAATCGACCACATTTTAAAAAACGATTAATCGAAAAATCGATTTTTTTGCCCAGCCCTATTTAACGCCTCGTGACTAAACAAAGGGCGCCAATGTGAGTGCGTTTTTTTTTTTTGGTTTGACGCGCCGCGTCAAAAACTATCCGACCAATGAGATTGGCGCTTTTGCTCTTGAGTCTGGAGCTTCTGAAGTTACAGTAAAACACAACTTGGGAGCGCTCAAACACAAAACGGTCTTGCCGAGCACACATACGTAACGGCGAAGAAGATATACGCCGAGTAGCGTCTAAACACTGCCGGGAAGAAATAAGACGAGGAAGATGCAAGGCAAGATGAATGTAGAGCTGCTGGTCTCGTTGGTGTCGGAACATAAAGAACTATATGACAAACGCGACAGCGACTACAAAAATCTTGATAAAAGAGAACTGTTATGTTGTGGTATTAAGCGACATCTAATGTCAGGGAATGAATTTGCATGTTCACTCGGCTCATCGTCAGCGAAAATCGCTTGGGTGTGAACACGAAAAACGCGTTGAGAAACGCTGGCGAATAACGCGCGCCGATATTCGTCCCGGTGTGTAAGGGACTTAAGGGTGATGCATGTTTAAATTAATACGATACCGTTCAAACGTTTGATGTCAGTAAGATTTTTTTAAATATTCAGCAAGAATACATTAAATGGATCAAAATGTTTACAATCTTAGGGTCAAATACATTCTGTTATTTTGGATTTTTTATTCATCAAAGAATCCTGAAAAATTATTGTTTCCACAAAAATATTAAGCAGCACAACTGTTTTTTTTTGTTTTTTGTTTTTAAATAGAGTTAGAAAACAGTTGTAATAATATTTCACAATATTACTGATTTTACTGTAGCCATGGTGACTAAAAGAGATTCTTCTCAACTTTTGAAAGGTAGTGTTTATAAAATGTTTGAATATCTGGCTTAAAATGACATTTTCCTCAACTAGCATGACATGTATGACAGTTTAATTAATATGATATGACATGACATGACAAAACACTGAGTTATAGGATATTGTGTTAAAAAAGACAACCAAAACAATAAAACTGCAAAATGTAACACTTCAATAATGGTGTAAGACGCTGAACTCAGCGGTCACAAGATGTCCTGTGTACGGTCTCTCGACAAATGTCTTTAACAGCAAAACAGCAGAGATCAGAGTTTAGTCACGTCCCTGGTGTGAATGCTTGAAGTGTACCGTTCAATGACGCTCTGTTAAGCTTGACACACCAATAAACGCTCTATTGAACTTTAATTTGGGGGAGAGAAGACTGGCCAGAGACTGTGTGTGCTATTTATAGAAAGTGCAACCTGAGAGGCAGGTGTCAAGGAGAAAAATTACACAATATTACGAAGGAGAGGATCGAGACAGAAGAGACTCACGTACAAGCACAAGACATATGCAGCAGAAGCGAAGGTGATATATTGAAGACAACAGCCAGGAAACAAGATACTTCATGCTTCACAGAGTGCTAATTTAATTTATTTGATTCAATTAAACGTAATATGGACTTGGTAAAGAAAATATAAATCATGTGTCACAATATAACAACTCTCATCATGAAATGTAAGCAGAAAATGTTATACTGCTTTATAATAAAATGTCACCCCTCGAGTTTAATGCCACATAGATGCCTTCACGGTGATGAGATGGCCAGACTAATTATAGTTCTGCAGGAGTGTGGGGCTTCACTATTGTCTGGGGGCGTGACGACAGACAGCAATGACTAGATGGAAGAGATATATATTCATTTCAAAGTAGGAATGTCTTGGAAATCACATGGCAAGGGTGCATGGAAAACCCAAGCCCTTCTGCTAAAACAGTCATTACTCATTCAGGCTCTCTTAGCGATGTGTTCACGTTATGGAAATGGCAATACGCCACGCTGTATCACTTACCTCAGTGTCATCTGATTGATGTAATTGAAAGGGCGTGCGTCTGTTTGTTTTTCCTCATGCCTTGGATCTTAATGGCAGTCCGTGGGTCCCCGTATTGAGTTGCACAAATAGGTACACTATTGATTGGGGGGAAAGAGTGTAAGATAATCAGTAACTTTGATTTACAGAACAATGTACAGAACAAAATGAGGTTCTGGAACACAAACACTGCGTGCTACTGTAATTGATCGTAATCGATCTAAGCTAAATCTGATTAACCTGTGGCCCTGATGGCCCATTCTGTTGTCGATGCGGTTATTATCTTATAGGCTCACTACAATGACAGATATTGAGGAAAAGGAGTAAGTTCTCAGGTGGTTGGGGGAACATTGCAATATTTGCGTAGACATAACTTTGGTCATGTCTGTAACAGCTTAAACAGGAAAACATTTGATTGCATTATATGTCAGACCCAAGGACAACATCACAAATGATTACATTACACAGCAGGGTGTTTCTTTAATGGCCACTTCTGGCCCTGTGGACTTTTAGAAAATAAACTCTTTAAACATTTCCTACACTGTGACTAGTTTATTAAATTTGTCATTTTCCGCACTGCGACTGGTTTATTATATGTATCATGTAAATATGCATCACTGAAGACTTCTTGTCATTTTTTCCATGAAAGTTATGAACATTTTCACCACTCTGTGATTACTAACGCATCTCAAATTATGTAACGTGTTTAGCATCGAGTGGAGAAAATGACATTTTTTGGACTTCTTTTTCTTGCTAACGTTTTTTTTTTTTTTACACTTTCAGAGCTAGAATTGCATAAATACACACATTAAAATGTTTGACAATTTCTGTATGTTATTCCCTGCAATTTTCTTTGTTGTCTTCACACATTACTTATAATAATCCTCATTATATCCCAAACATGCTCTTCACTGACACACATCGCTGCCTGTAGGTTAACTTTTGGTGCCAAGTTGTTGGTTGGTTGTGATGGAATGCCATCATAACAGAGGGACAGTTATAATTTAGTAAAAAAACAACATAAAATGCATATAAACAATACAAATTCATTTTTACTCTTTGTTAAGATTATTATAGTAATTGTTTTTGCCTATTTAAGATGGATTTGAATAGTTTAAGCCAATCTGGGTCTGGTACAAGTATAAAAAAAAAAAAAAAAAGCATTTGAAAAGAAGGATGGAAAAGGGCGAGGTAAAACATTTTAATGGGAAAAAGTTTAAATCTGCGGTAAAATAAAAAGCTTTGGACATTAGGTGCCTCTGCTATTGAGGAAACACAGCATAAGACTTACGCAAAATTGACATGCGTTTCAACATCTGAATATTGAAAATAAGGTAGTAGAATAAAACATTATAATAATAATAATGGTAACACGTTATTGTAAGGTTTCATTAGTTGACATTAGTTAACTACTTAAGTTAACATGAACTATGAATGAACAATACTACCACAGTCAAGTCACCTTCATTTTTAAAGCTCTTTTTACAATACAGATTGTTTCAAAGGAGCTTTACAGTGATAATAGGAAAGTAATTGAACAGAGATTGTTTTGGCTGTAGAGCAGCTCTAGAATAATTTATTAATCTTGCATCTAGGCTTAATCTAGGCTAATAAATGTGGTAACAATTATATTGCTCAATGTTAGTTCATGTTAGTTAATACATTAACTAATGTTAACAAATTAGATCTTATTGTAAAGTGTTACCATAATAATACTATGATTGGAGGCAGTTATTTGAGGTGAATATAAAGGTCTTGTTATCAATCAATTTAGCATGTGACTTGTCTTGAGCCATGTTAGTGGGCACATTTTCCTGTTACTAAACTACTCTCTAGTGTCCAACTCCTGTCATTGCATTTTCTCTACTTGTGACAGCAGGTATAAAGAAGATAATTAACCACAGACTTGTACACTGGCGCACACATTTACTGAACGTTAAGAGCTCTATGTCTTTCAAGCATGTGTTTTTGTCCAGTTTACCCGTTAATGTCTTTTGGAAATCCGTCTTGGTCTCACAGTGAACCCTGTTGATTGCAGACTCAATGTGATTAGTCAATCATACAGCGACATCTTTCCTAAAACACACAACAACAAAAACACTCAATTTGCAGAAAACTGGACCACTGAGTATGGATTAATCGTGGGAGAAAATCTCTGTCATGAAATGAATTACAAAAAAAAATAAAAAAAGCTAAAGATTGCGAACAGCGACTCCTATTGATTCAGTGATTCGTGTTGCACAAAATGCAGGTGCAATTCAAAGTCGTAAACAGAGGGGGCAGTACATCATATATTTTCTGGACACTTTAATGCCACTAAAATGAACCAATTTTTGTGAAAAAATTTAAATTAATAGCATCCGTGACCATATTTTTTATTTTGGAGGTAGAAAATGTTGACTCTGTACCCCCCAAAAAATAAAAGTTCAACCAAAAAGGTTAATTTACAGCTATTCAATTAATTCAGTTCAAATTTAAAATGAGAATCTGATAAAACACACAAAAGACTGAGTCCCGCTGTATTACTCAGGCTGCACTGCAGTGTCTATTCACAGGCGCGATCCCACTACTGATCGGCACGGGGGCTTTGACCTGCTCCGTCACCGACCTGGGCCGGTTCACCCCTCCTTAGACGACCTGGTAGTCCCGGGCTCCCCCAGGAGCACCATATCGATACCGAACTTAGTGCGGACACCCGATCGGCATAGTCCACAGCAGCCCAGAACCCCTGAGCTCAAGCGGTCCGCCAGCCTCAGCCTCCCAGTAGCTTGGATTACAGGCGCACGCCACTGCACCCGGCGAGAGAAGAGCCGCTTCTAGCAATACTTCTACCTGACTGCGCTCCAGTGTGCAGCGCGCCCTCTAGTGGCTGCAAGGGGAACACCATTCCAACGGCTAACGGAAACATAGCAAAAGTATCAGTTTTAGACACATAATGATTTTAGAGCCTACATAAGACCGAGATAAATGAGGATAAAAAATGTTTTAGTAAAGCAAGTAAAGCAATAAAAAATAAATAAAATAAAAACTCTGAAGACTTTTAATGTGGTATCCAGTTGTATATTGTGAGAGACATATTAATGCTTTAAAAAGAAATACGTCATAATGTTTTTATATATTATATATATATATATATATATATATATATATATATATATATATATATATATATATATATATATAAAAATATCTAATATATATACATATAGATGAATATACATTTCATAAGTGAATGGAGGAGTATCTTTAATGTTTTTACGACTTTTGTTTTGAAACGCCGTATTTCCGTTACACAGAGAGGAAGTCTCTCTCAAGGCTTGCGACAAAATGTCCACGAAAAGAGTCTTGTCGCTTATTTTGTCCGTGCTGTCAACTGTTACGCTGTTATGGACACAGTTTGGCGAATGCAATAATGGTCGAAGGGTAAGTTAAGTTGAATATGTCCGTTAAACATCTTTCTCGTCATGTGTATTCTGTGCGGATTTGCTGATTTCTTGCATGTGGAGCTTGTTAGCATGTTAGGCTGCTGTCTGATGTGTCTGTATGCGGATTGAATGTAACGTTAGGCTAAATGGTTTTGTTTGACAGTTAGGAGATGCGGTGGACACCGATTTCAGCGGATTCTCTGTGCCACTAGAGCACTCATTTGAAATAGGTGAGTATTAAGGTAAATATTTCATAGTTAGCCTGTCTATTAATGTGTCTCCTCTTTGTAGTGTCGTGACTGCTTGTTTTTGTTTCAGATGATGTTCCCAGATTTCGCCTTCGTGGTGCCCTACAGTTCAGGGGTGGAAGGGAAAACGGTGTGTATCTCGCACAAAACCAGCTCTCTGAGAAAGACAGGAATACACTGAAGGTGAGAGCCTGCTTTATTTTTGGGAAAGCGAGGATATTTGTCATAAAGGATGAAATGTCGTAACCTTGTCTGCTGTCTCTCTGGTCTACATTTGTATGTGTCTGCCTGTGTCCTTCAGGATGTGGCAGCAGTTGATGGTCTGTACAGGATCCGGGTGCCTAGAGCCTCTCTGCAGGTGGACCGGCAGACAGAGAGACAGTCTGAAGGTTACATTACAGGGTTTGTTAGAGCTGTAAGTCAACCTCCTGCAAATATCAACGTTAGATATATTTGAATTTAAATATCAGTATATACATCTTTAAAAGTTTGGGGTCTGTAAGAATTTTATTTAAAGAAGTTAATTTATAATATTCGTTAAACTGGTCAAAGTTATAAATGCTGTTCTTGTGCACTTATTATTCATCAAAGAATCCTGAAAATCATGTATCATGGTTTCTTCAAAAATATCAAGGACAGCTGCTTTCAACATTGATGATATTAATAAATGTTTCTTGAGCAAATCAGCATATTAGAATGATTTCTGAAGGATCATGTGAAAATGAACACTGACAATTCAGCTTTGCCATCCTAGGAATAAATTACATTTTATAATATATAATTAAAAATAGAAAAAAGTTATTTTAAAGTGTACTATTTCACAGCATATATTCTATATTTTTATATATAAACTTTTATTAAAAATTAAATTTTTATAGATATTTTAGCTTTAAATCTTGTCTCTGTCTTTCTTTTTTGCAGTGCTCGTTAGTGGAGTCCCACCTCAGTGACGTCATCACCCTTCACACTGATGTCAGCGGAAATGTCATCGGCATTTCCATAGTGACAATCCCCGGTTCATGTCGTGGAATAGAGGTGGAGGATGAGGTTGACCTGGAAGTTTTTAACACAACAATAAGTGTTGTGGCACCTGTCACTGCACCTGTGTGAGTGCACACGCACACACACACACACACACACACACACACACACACACACACACACACACTCTTATGCTTTTACACTCAGATTGCTATTTCTGTTACCAGTGATTCTCAACATTTTTGACTCCAAAGTACCTTTTTTTTACAAGACAATATTCAAATGCCCTCCTGTCTAACCAGATATGTATCTCTGGTAAATCTGTATTAATATAATTAAATGATCTCAAATATATGATAGCAGTTTAATGTTATACGCTGAAATAATTGTAAGACCTATTGGGCCCCTCTTGGAAGTCTGCAGGCCTCATACTTAGTGGGTTGAGATCCACTGGTCTACACATTTGCTTTACTATTATTTAATAACAAATTGCACTGTGTATGTTATTATCAGCTCCTTTGGAAATTAGTTTGTCTTGTGCCTCTTATTTAGACCCGAAACAGCACCCTACATTGAGAGGATGGAACAGGAAATGGAAAAGAAAGGCAAAAACCCACAAGAGCAGAAATCCTTCTTTGCCAAATATGTGAGTATTTTTATTATATGTGTGAGACTGAAGACTCGTTACTGGTCTGAGTTGTGCCAGTTTTTACTTAACTTTTCTGTGAAATTTGAGTTCACTGAAGTAATTGTGTTTGCATTTTGACTAATTATTATTGTGACAATTTTTCCCAACTATCTAGTTCAGCGTTTCCCAACCGGGGTGCTGCGGCACACTGGGGCGCCGTTTGGTGGGAGCAGGGGTGTCCTGTAAAAACTCCATCAAACTTTAAGTATTAAAAAGTATTATGTGCCATCATTCTCGGATGTCTCTAATAACAACAAATGACGCACACAAATCTATAATAAAAATGCAAATCGTAAGTTTCCGGCGGTCATTTGTGCGGGGTGGGGGGTTGTGCATGATTTCATTCCCAGTGCGTACACATAAAACGGCCTCTTTTTCATGGCTTGTTGCGCGTACGGTCAAATACACACGAAAATATTGTCACAACGTCCGCCTTGCCGCTTAGCCTATTCACATAAACACATCGGTTATGTCCGTGCTGTCAACAGTAACGCATACGATGAATGTTTTTCAGTTTAACACGTTAAAAATATTTAACGCAATTAACGCCACATCCGTTTTTTTCTGTCATCCTTTGGCTGGCGTTACATTATATGATCACGTTCCTCTTCATGCAAAAGCTTTTAAACCATTCAAGCGCGACATGACAAAAGAGAACGTGGAAAAAGTTCACTCTCAAAAGAGAGTGTGTGTCTGTGAATTACACACACAACGCACACAACTAGATTTAGAATAGAATAGACTCTTTCGCGCTTGAACCAATAATAACACAGTTATGCCAAAATTTCCGTTTTGTTGAGTATCCTCATAAGAGCAGTCTTTAATTAGTTAAATAAAGTCTTAAATGAATGTAAAGAGTTGTGAGAAAAAGGGCACAGGTAAATATAACATTTATTATGGGCTTATGTGAAGATTGCTTTAACTTCACTTAAATTAAAATTTGTCTTTTTTTTTTGGAGCCTAATAAATGTTAAAGTTGATAGCTTTCAATTATACTGGAATGTTGAATGGCGATAATTAATGTTTAAAATGTAGAAAATAAATAAATAATTGAAGACATTTGGTATCAGTGATACCGGCCTTCATTCATTAAAAAGATGCCATTAAACAATTATTTAAAATATACTGTCTTTATGTTGTTTCTACATTAATTTGGAGATTACCTGTGAAATTATTACATTATAAAATATATTAAAAACAAGCTATCTTGTGCAATTACAACAACATTATCCCAATATAAAAACACAAATGCACTGAGTGAGCAAACATTTAGGTGAGATTTGCAATGGCAATTGAGTAATGTGATATGAATAAAAGCCTTAATTAAATATGTCATCATATAAAGTGATCTCTTCAGAAGAAATTACTGATTCCTCGACTTTCAATAGATGGACAAAATGTGATGATATTAAAAATATCTATATGACAGTAGACGGTTCTGCCCTGTGATATTGAAAATCGATACATTTCAAGGTATCGTATCAAAGTAGTTTCATAACAACACTAGTGTAGGGTGCCACACATTTTTGAAAAATGAAGGGTGCCGTGGCTGAAAAAAGGTTGGGAAACACTGATCCAGGTGGTAAAAAAGTGGACCCTTATGCACTATCATCACATTAATATTTTCTCATCTTTTATTTCACCTCCTTTTGTGTAATAACTCCTTTCCAAATGGCCTCTATTCCTGCTAATAGTTTTATTTTTTTTGTTCTACTGTGTCTCTTTAGAGTTAGTTTGTGTATCAGTGGACTGCAATGCCCAAGATGAGCGTCACTGTATTTTTTTGCTGTATTTTGAGCTAACAGTCATTTCATGACTGAAGTTGCTGGTCTGTTCTGTCCTTTCCTAAATACAGCTACCAGTATTAATGTCCCTCTTTGTAACCGACCTCTAAACTCTCCTGCAGCGTGTGTCGTGGTTGGCTGTTCTGCATTCACTATGCTGTGACTGTGCTGTGTCTGTGTTGACTTTGTGCCGGTCTGTGCTGTGTTCCAGTGGTATTTGATTCTGGGAGGTGCAGTGTTCCTCATGGCCACCAGTTCAGCACAGACCCCACCAGGGGGCGCCAGAGAGCAGAGCTGATTTCCATTCATTTCAAGTACTGAAACTCATTTAAGCCTATTTGGTTACTCTGTCACTCCCGCTGCATTTCTCATTGTGTGTGTATATGGGTCTGAACAAGCACCTACATTCACACAAACTCAAATCCTCTGATCCTTCCTTTGTTTTCAGCTTGGCGTTCAGTTGATTGATGTGCTTTTTTCGTGTACGTTTCTTGCTGGGTCATGACCAAATCAGTGGTGTTTTGATCAAATAGGGTCTTTTGGCCAGTAATATTAGCAGGTGATGATAGTCTCAAGCTCAGAGATGTTCATGACCCACCCTGCTTGCTTCACTCTTTCCTTTCAGTCTCATTTCTCCCTCATAGTGGAAAGTCATTTGTAAGAAGCAGTAAGTGGTGGAGGTTGGACAAAAAGAGAGCAAGGAAGGATGAAACTGAAAATGATTTGCTTAACTTGCCAATTAATCCAAAAGCCTGTGCCCTGCACCTAGTCATTGACTGCGGAGAGGAACCGTCATGTTGCATTTCAAACCGCTAACAGATATGTTGAAAACCTACTTGTGTGTTTTTCTTTTCTCTTTCATCACCAGTGGATGTATATTGTCCCTCTGGTTCTTTTCCTGATGATGTCTGGAGCTCAGGATCAGTCTGGAGGCGGAGCCGGAGGAGGGGCGGGCAACGGAGGAGGACGATGATCCCCGTGGCAGCAACAACTCCTGTGTTGTACATAATATTTTAAAGCAGATTTTGAGTTCACTGACACACATCATGACACGTACACATTTACAAACGAAGGATTGTTCTGGAGAAATAATAATTGAAAAGCTTAACTTATAACTGCATTCTTGGATTATGTTTTTACTACTGATTTAATAAAATAATTTGATGACCATTCAAAGTTGTCAGCATGGATGTTTACAAGAAGTACTGCCATTCATATTTATAATACAAGCACTTCGAAAACTAAAGCCGTGTCACACTGGACTTTCAGCACGCTAAATTTCTACGGACACTGCAACAGACGCAAAATAACTTCCCATTCGGTTTTTTTTTGTTTGTTTGTTTTTAAAGACAGTACATCAAAACTGTCAAAATATGCAATCTACTCCACTTTACTGCAATCTGTAGATTTAAAGTTTGCATCTTTTTACTGCAGCTAAAAAAAATCACGTTATGGCATATCATTCTTCTGTTAGTCACACGTCTTCACGTGAAAGGAATTCGCTGGGCAGAGTTTCCCGAACTTGAACTTTGAACACAGCGACATGCAAAAATTATTGGTTTGAGCTTGAGTTTCCTGTCTCCCTCATTCACATGCGTATGAATGGAATTCAGTGGAATGAAGAGTAGTTCACACGCATAGGTTTAGTTACCTATGATCACGCGCGTGAACTCGACAATCGATTACTATGGACTTAGACCGAAAACAGGATGTAAATACAGGTATGTGCGCTGGCTGAAATAACATCATTTTTATTAATATCTTTCACATCTACTGCAGTCAGATTCACCCGTGATCACTCTTAAGGAATCACTCACATTAGCTGTGCACTTGTAATGACACATCAAGGATGTTAAGAGGCTAAAAGCTGGTTTAAAACTTCCCCCATTGAAGTCAACAGGGTGCAAATTTTAAAAAGGATAACACGTGTAGGCAACACCGATTTTTGTCGTTGTTCTCTGTATTGACAGCACTCCAAATGTACAAAAAAAATGAGCTCAATGTTAAAATTGACCGGAGTTCTCCTTTAAGCAGCACAACTATTTTCAACATTGATAATAAATGTTTCTTGGGCACCAAATCATCATATCAAAATAATTTCTGAAGGATCATGTGACACCGAAGACTAATAATGATGCTGAAAATTCAGCTTTACCATCACAGGAATAAATTACACTTTAAAATATATTAAAAATATTTCACATTATTCCTGCTTGTGCTGTATGTGTATTCAAATAAATGTAGCAGTGGTAAACATAAGAAACTTCTCTCAAAAGCATGAAAAAATCCTACCAAACGTTTACTTTTTTAATGTAGGTGACATGAAAGGGACTTTTTTCCCCAGTTATATTCAGAAAAAGGCAGCTCTTGGCAACAGTTGCTTGAGATTAATCATCAAAGCTTGACTTTCAACAGACATGGCTCTTCTCTGAGATTTTATCCATCCTCTCATTGCTATTTCATAAGACGTTGCCAATCATGCGGCTAGTGGTTTGTTTGCTGTAAACAGAAGTGAACTTGGGGATAGAATGTTCTTGATCGACTCCCGCAGACCATATGCTCATGTCCCCTTTCTGTGGCTATCTTTGTCAGCTGTCAGTCATTCTCAGCTTGTGGGCCTGTTTGTCTTGGGTCCGTTCATGTATAACTTTGGCAGTGTGTGGTAAATCTGGATCTTACGAGGCTCAGCACCGACAACACTCTATCGTGTCCCCCTAAACCCTTGACCACACCACCCACCCATGTTCTCTGAAAGATTTTGTAGTCCCATGGAGCAGGACAAGTCATTGACCTTAATCAGTCACTGTCAGTCTCTTTGTGTCCAGGCCAAAGTCAAAGTCATGGTTAAACTCTGAAGCGAGCGAAACACAGCTTGAATGAATTTTAAAGTCACTTGCAAGTAAAGGGATCTGCTGGTATGCCAAGGTCTGACATCTTTGTGCTTGCTGGCCTCTGTAAACAGCCCTGGTGGGCTAAAATGTGCCAGGTCAAACGACCAAGCAGGAGACCTTCATTTGTTATCCCGGCTTTAACTGTTAAACCAATGAGAAGTAAAACATTGTACATTTGACTTTACAAATCTCAAGCGTTTAGCCCTTTCTAAATGTTTGGTATTAGGTAACTTGTAAATTTCTCTACAAATAGATCATTCAGTGAAGAACTATCATCACAGCCCTGATGAATGTGTGGATACCAAGAAGCACATGCTTGAAACTGAGACAGAACAGTGGTGTGTGTGGCGTCATAAGGGCATTTCTCTCTGGCTCACTCTTTCGCTCTCCGCCTGCCACTGTATTTGTCTGAACACACAGAGAAAGACACAAAAAAGCCCAAAAAGAGAATAACAAACACAATTTGACATGCTAGTTTTAGTCAGTTAGTATTGCATTTAGGTCACAAAATATTTGCAAGTTATTCAGACTGAAATGTTGTTGTTGTTTATTCAGGGAATAAACATTTTGTTCATTTTTTCCCCAGGAGAAATGTATCGTGGTATGCGACTTGCTCAACTTTTGCTAGTCTGATTCTGAACTCAATCCCACTTCAGATATGTCCACAAGAAGAACTGGCATATGAGAATAGAGCACATAAACATGGCAGGAAAAGGAAACAGAAACCTCTGTTTAGAAGAGGCCTCTTCTAAACAGTGGACAGTCATAAATCTCACATCCTGTCACTGTCTGATCAGCTGTCGCCATGACTACCCATTACTCAGAGCGCCAGGGATGCCACTGGGATTTTAAGTATTCTGAGAGCTTGTGTTTACTGCAAAGGTTTAGTGAGGTCTCACGGTTTTGATTTTGCTATTGACACATTAACATGATATATATATAAAGGTAACATTTAATCTGTGTATTTTATATTATATTATTTTAAATTATATTATATTAATCACAAATGGAATATTAAATGATATAAAATATTATAGTAATATATTCATAACTATTGAATAATATGTAATCATATATTTTGTATATATATTTTTTTATATTGTATATAACAATACGCACACCTATATAATATGATATATTATATCATAGTTAATATTGCATTTGTGCTATTATTTTTATTAGTTCTGTTATTATTTTTGTTAATTTATCTGTTCTGCTTAAACCACAAGTGTGTGTGTGTGTGTGTGTGTGTGTGTGTATATATATATATATATATTTGTCATGCCTATTCAGTTGTGTTTGTTTGTTTCGTTTCATAGACTTTTACTTTGTTTTCATTCATCACGTGTTCCTTTGTTTGAATTTCCCGCCACTCATCAGTTTCCATGGACACTATTCTTCACAGCTGTTTGTCATTTAGTTCATCACCATCTGTATTTAAGTTCCTCTCCTTCAGCCTGTGTTTGTTGGTTAATATTTATATTTGCATTTGTTTAAAATTTTGTTTTTCATTATGAATTTGTTTAAAAACTCTGTATTTGACCAGAGTTTACATTATTAAGGACCTTTTGTATTGGAACCTGTGGAATTGTCTCCATCTTGTGACAGATCGACCAACCCAAAAGATGGATTATGCAGCTAAGTTTTCTGTGATTGGCCAGGAGGGCGTTTAGTATTACTCGGACTTCTATTTTAGCCTAATTTAGCGATTGTGAATTATTTTTATGTTGGTAAGCAATTTTTGTAATCAGTGTTTTCATAAAAGCCTTTTTTATATATTTTTTTTTATTTAAAAAAAATAGTTCCTATTATTTAACATTTCATGGGCTGATGCGATTTCTCCTCTCTGTGACTATTTGTCCTGTTTTTGAGAAGTCTCCACTATCATTGAAGTGCAGGCAGATGCTGCTGCTTTTTCGATTTTCGCTCATTTCTTCACTTTCTCCCAACGCGCTTGCATTTAAATCCGGCTCCCCTGCCTCTCTCTGTCGCTCTATGTACCGGGCCTATACTACTACACTCGCTATCTTCGGAGCGTGTGTCCCCCTTCCTTCTTTCACATAATGGTATGATCCTAGTCTATCCTCCAATGTGATTGGCCACATGGTGTGCCCATCCAAAAAAAGTTGCGCCCCTGCCTGCGTCTGAAGATTCGGCTCTCCCCGAATGGGAGTTGGCTCTTCTTGTTCGCTACAAAGAATTGGCTCTTAGTGCCGACTCGTTTGCGAATGACACATCACATGACACCCCTTCGACGACAAGACCCTGAAGTTTTTGTTCTGGATCTGGGCTAACTACCTCTATACCATAGACCTCCCAGAAACCTCTGGAATAAACTGGAGGGATGTCATCATCTGGTTTCTGGAGAGTGTCTACCCCCTGTCCAGAACACATCTGGATCCAGAGCCTGTTTCACCACCTGTGGTCATGGAGGAATCGTGAGCCCCCCTTAGACAGAGCTACCACCCGCTGCGACGCGTCAGCCAGAGCCCGATGATAAGTGGACAACGCTGACCCTTGCAAGAAAGAGGACCCTCCATCTGCTCAGCCAGTCCTCCAGCCCCGGCTCTGCTGGAAGTTTGCAGCCCTTCGCCTTCTGTAAGGCAAAGCTGTGACGTCAAGCCTCAGGTCGAGCAAACTCCATCAGCGCCTGAGCGAGTCGATTCTATGGGTCCACCCTCGGCCTTTCGACTCCACTGGGTTCCCTCGTCCCATCAGCTCCCCCTTGGTCAGTCGTCACTCCACCTCTGCCACGGACTTGTGGATCTTCCACTTCGCTCCGTTCCTCCACCCCTATGGCTACAGCGGGCTCCTGCTTCCCTTCGGGTATGCCTCAGTCCTCCATCACACCGGCATCGCCTCAGTCCTCGGGTAATCTGGCTCCACCTCAGATGCTCGTTGGCTATGCCTCCTGTGTCAGTGATGTCGCTCTGCTCCATCGGCTCTCCTTCTGCGCCCTGTGATCCATCGGCTTCGCCTCCGGTCTTCCCCCAGTTGACGTCAGTCTCTACTCCACCTTGGCTCCTCCCTCCCTCGACTCCGCCGTGGGGTGTTGTGTCTCTAGGCTCTGGGTCTGTGCCATCGGATGTCCACCATCGCTGCCGGGGTCTCATCGCCGTCCTTCCATCACCATCCCTTCACCTCCTCCTCGTCCGCCTCCACTCCACGCCACGAGGTTGAGCCTTCCAGGATGGGACGTTCTGTCATGCTTATTCAGTTATGTTTGTTCTTGTTCCTTTTAGTTTGTTTTCATTCATCACGTGTTCCTTTGTTTGAATTTCCCGCCACTAATCAGTTTCCATGGACACTATTCTTCACAGCTGTTTGTCATTTAGTTCATGTGTATTTAAGTTCCTCTCCTTCACTTTGTTGGTCTGTTTGCGTTTAACGCACACCCTTTGTATTTTACCACAGTTTACTATAATAATAATAATAATAAAAGACTTTTTGTATTGGAAACTGGAATCTTTATCTTGTGACAATATCTTTTGATAATAGTTACTTCTGATTTATGCAGAACAGACAAACATTGTGCTGGTTAAGGTTAACCTACAAACATTGTCATTCCACCGATGCTATTTCGGCGGGAGGTATGGTTAGGGTGTCTCTTAAAGTGTCTTATACATTCACATACTCACACAATGTACTTTGTTTTAGCTAAACATAGCTTACAGTTGCCACCTATTAAAATTCCACCGACTAACTTGCAGGTCTTCAAAGTGGAAGGGAAGCCGTTTTTCATTCCCATGTTAAAGAGAACCGAAGTGCTAAGAGTGAAAAGAATGAGAGAGGAGGAATACACCTGTCTCATTTATCAGGAATGAAGATGGGCTAGATACTTACATAAGCGACAGTCTGCTTTCAAGCATTAAAGTCGAAGATGAAGAAATGTCTCATTACGAAGCGATAATGTGCTGTAATACGGTTCAGTGGATCCACCTTAGATTAGTAGATATTTGTTGTTTTTTACGATCCTTTTGTTCCATTAAGGATATTATCATTTTTGGAGGCCTTATATGAGGTTTGACAAGTTCTGCAGCCAAGTGTCAGCAATATCAGAAAATCATTTATTATAAACCGCATTGCTTCGAGGTGGTTTAGAGGTAAGATTAGTCTAAATCTTCGGCTTATTATGACACCCTCCAGGTCCATTTGCAAGTCCAAAATCTCAGTATTGCTAAAGTTGCTGTGGATACATAACATTTCCCACAACATTTCGGGTTGCGTGTGAAGATGTCCTTCAGGCGTGACAGTAATGTGAGTGCAATGTCAGGCGCCCTGCTGAACGCTGCGGTACGAAAACTTTTTCTATTCTTCTTTTTGTATATAAAAAAAAAAAAGTAAACACTTTTTGCACAAAACACTTTCAGTGAAATAAACTAAAATTAAACTTTTGCACTTTTTTTTTTTCTCTCTCATCAGATCTGCTTCATAATCACAACTGTGTGTATGTGTGCGGTACTATATCCTTATATTGGCTCATTTCATGGTGGTACACATGAACTACACATGGCTTAAGTGACAGGATCAACCTCGTGTTCACCACCTCGGCCACCTACAGACCCCCTCCCCATAGGCAGTGTCTTTTCCTCCCCCCTTTTTTCAGAGTGAATAAGAAGGGAACCCAGAGACTGAGAGACTCGGAGTCAAAAGACGCTCATCCACCCCTGCAATGCCCAGTAGTACCCCAAGCACCAACGGAATCATGCCTGAAGCAAAGAAAGCAGGTAAGGACTGCTCTTATTGCCTCACCTATATCAATGTACTATTTTCCAAACAGGCTCACCTGTCTGCCAGGACACCTTGTTGTCACTTTCTGCCTCAATTAAGCTAAGAACTGTAACTTGCTACAAATGCACAATTGGATGTTGCTTGATATTTGTAATAATCTGGCACTCTAGAAATAAATAAGTAAAACTTATGCTTTAAATAAGTGAGGAAAGAAGAAAATTAAGTTGCCTGAGGAAAAGCCCAATTAAACAGTCTATATTTGTGGTTATGGCTATTAGTTTGATTCAAAATAATATTTTTTATGTTATTTAATTTATAAATATTAGATTTTTTAAATATATATATATAAATGTTTTTTATATATATATATATACTTACTTATTATATATATTTTAAGTTTCTTGATATAAAAAAATTGTGATATGCCATGATAAACGAGAATATAAATATATATATAATTTATATTCTCATTTATCGTGGTATATCACAAAATTTAAAACATAAAATACTGACAGGTATGATTGGAACAGAAGGGGAAAATAGTGTGTGTGTCTTAACTATTTTTGTAGTGAGCTAAATCTGACAAAACCTCCTTTTAGGGACGTCCTCATTTGTTGAAAAAATAAAATAAAAATCTGTATATAAAAACAATAGTAGTCCATGGAATGTCCCCATTGAGATAGCTAAGTAAATATGTGTGTGTGTGTGTGTGTGTGTGTGTGTGTGTGTGTGTGTGTGTGTGTGTGTGTGTGTGTGTGTGTGTGTGTGTGTGTGTGTGTGTGTGTGTGTGTGTGTGTGTGTGTGTGTGTGTGTGTGTGTGTGTGTGTGATCATAGTCTGAAATGTAAAGATAATAATTTATCTCAGACTATGGAATGCACCTGGTCATGCAAACACACATCATTCTAGACACTTCAAACCAAGTCTACATGCCTAGGACCTGCAGTATTTACAGCTCTGGTGACAGTACCCAAACTAAAAGTGTCACCACAATGCTGACTTGATGGAAGGTTATTCTGACAGTTTGTGTGAGTTGCATATACTCTGAGAAAGCCGAGATCATAGGTACACAAGAAAGACTAACGGTCGACAGCATGAGGAGAGGGCACCTTGGACATTATTGTCATACTGTTACTCTCCAGGCTCTTGTGCACAGCTTAACATCTCACAGTAAAATAATAATAGTCTTTACAGAGACAAAGAGTTTAGCAGCTGCTCTACTCAATCTTTCCACAACAAATTATAATAAGAGGAAAGATGCTCATACATTGGCCCCGCATATATTTTAAGATAAGCATGTTGTTAAAAATCCTCTAGACTCAAGCAGTCTTATCACTTACATACTATTTAAAGTGCTTTAAAGAGGTCAAATGCGACATGTACACATAAACAAGGCTTTTACTCAGCATTTACAAATACTGTAAAGGTATACTGTGTATGTCCAACACTATAAGTAAATCATTGCATATTTAAAATGTTTCCAAATTCAATATCAGACAGTGAGATTGATGTAGGCTATTTGTACAAAAGTAACCCGATCTGCATTCATCAGATGAATCTTCTTCAAGGTGTTAATATAGTTGCACACAGTGGCGGATTTAGCTAATCGGGGGCCCAAGGCGAAGGTAGGTAGGCTATGGGCCCCTCCCCATCCAATCTTTAAAAGAGAATGAAAAAAATATGTACTGACTGAATGGTGGATAGGCAGGTAAAGCTAATCTACGGGGAAGTAAAGGTTAGAGTGGAGAAAAAAACGTCCCCTTTAAACCCTGCATACACTTCTTTACTCCTAAACAGTAACATGTTACAATGTTTACATACAATTTCTGGTAAGCTATGTTTTTTTTTTTTTTTTTTTTTTTTTTTTTTTTTGCTTGACAAATTTCACCATTTCGATTAAATTCTTGTCATTTGATTCAATATTGACTCATTTGGATAAATATTAGGTAACGTTTCACAAGATAGGCGTTACGTTTTCTCAAGAAATAAAAGCCCATAAAAGAAAAAAACACTTATTGATCGATATTATGAATGAGGAATATACATTTCGGTAAGTTATACTGTATCTTTCAACATTGTTAATTCGTGTTTATTTACTATTACCTATGATCAGTTCAAGTGCCGCTATAGGAATCTGTCACGTACCTTAAAACGGCAAAACGGTATTTATTGTTTGAATTTCGTAATAGAATTGACAGAATCTGAGAGCTGAGATTTTTTTAAATATCATGATTCATAAGTAAACTGCTCAGTTTTGTCTGTCGATCTCCGTGTCCTCATTGCTTAACGATTTTTCTGTGCGTTGGACGTTGTTGTTCTTGATCTGTAGCCTATCACCAACAGTAGCCGTAAAAAAGTTTGTCATCTTTGACAGCGTTCCCAAATACTTATCAGCGTCTTTTCACTTTTTTCTTTTATTTGAGACGCTTGGGTAACTTCGAAACTTTAAATTTTCGCGTTTAGACTCGTCTTGCTCTGTTTGTGTATTTCCCAGTCCTCCTGTTACTGCGTGTTGTTTATCTTTCGCGCCACGCACCTTTACGGACATTTTGCTTTCCTCCCGCTTCCTCCTTTTTTCAGCACCGCTTGGGTAGCTAGCTTCGCTTCATTTTTACTCTGTCTGTTACTCTGTAGGCCTACACTCTGTCTGTCAATCACTTCTTTTTCTTCGTCAGGATTTTTGGCACAGCCAGGTTGTCACTTTCGCAGATGCGCGCAGTAAGTGAGATAATGGAATAGTCCAATGTAGTGAGGCGGGGGGCCCCCTCCTGTCTACGACACTAATGATTTGATGCCATTTTTCGCAAATTGAGTTTTAGAAAAATATAATAAAAAAATAAAATAAAATAAAACCTTAAGCATAAGTTAATAGGGCATTTTGGGGGGCCCCTAGGTAGCTCGGGGCCCAAGGCAATTGCCGACCTTTGCCTAATGGTAAAGTCCGCCCCTGGTTGCACAGTACCTCTTTCACCCTTCTACTTTAACACGTCGTCCTCATCTGTCATCTCAACAACTCTATCTCTTTCTCTTCCATCTAGCTCTTAATTTCATTTCGATTTTAGTTTTAATGTTTTGCTCATTTTAATTTTTAATATTTATATTGTATTAAAATGTAAAAATCTTATTCATCATTTTCAATTAAAACAATATAAAATAAGTGAACATGTCAAATTAAATAACATAATATAATATAATTTTTAGTATTGCCTTTCACCTTGTTAACACCTTATTAAAAGTTGAAAAGAGGCTCCCACTGACTGCTTATGAAGTTCTCAATGATGACATGCCGCCTTCTTGATCACAGCTGTAATGAAGTGTAAAACCCTGCACAGTAACTCATCTCCACCGCTCTACTGTCCTTGTATGCCTTCTGTGATTTAGCCAAGTTAGGTCTGACTTATACCGGGCATGGCAGTATTCGGCAAGATTAGTCACCACAAGCTCATGAGACACCATGAGTGTGTAATTCTCAGGAATCTAAGTCAGCATGGAAACCACCTCAATCAATGTTAAGAGAGATCTGATCTAACCAATACCCGAGAACGTCTCTTACCCAAGCGGGTAGAATGTCTTTCTCAGGACTGTAATGTGTCACACCTCCAAAATCTCCCTTTACAGACATTAATCCCTCTATTTGTGCATCTGTCTGTTCATGTTATTTTCCATCGGGCCCGTTTCAAGTAAGCAATCAACAGAAGGCCGACACTCAGCATGTGGTTTTCAACACTCGGGGGGCCACAAGATCATATCCATCGCCTTCCCTCTCAAATCATCATGCATAGCATCTCCCTGATCCATCCATCAAAAATGAACCATCCCAGCATGCCCATAGCGGCTGGGTGCATGGCAGGGGTTGGCAAGACACGCTACGGACGTGTCCAACACAAACAACTCGCTTTCTGCACTGTCATCACCAACAAAAGACACCAAAGCCTAGCAAAGACCCTGAGGTCAACAACATAGCTGCTGATGCTAAAAAAGAGGCAAAGTTCAAACTTACTCAACAGTAGAAGGTTGTTTCAGTTTATATGATGCCAGTTTTATTGTAAAGATTTAATAAAAGGACAAGGTTTCATGTAGTTTATGTTGAAACTATAACATGGATGATATCACCGGTTTCACCATGATGCCATGCTCACGGTGTCCACAAGTGTGAATGACACAACCTTATCAATCTTTCCAGTTTTACAAAAAAATTGTGATTTTTCAAGTAAATGTATTATATTTTAAGAATATATAATACATTTACTTTAGAAGCACTATTTTTGTAAGACTGTTTAAACTTTTTTAGATAATATATCATGAATTATGTATGTACAAATGAAAAAAAAGTGTATTCATTATTTTTTAAGCTTAAAGCTCATTATTTTTTTTAATATTTTACTATATTATATATATTACATATATTACAGATGAATATATTACAATATATTGTTTAATAAATGTAATAATGTATATATATATAAAACATGTAATATTACCATGTTAATATGAAGGAATTGTAGATTCAGGGTGATGTGGCTGATGGCCAGCCCTGGATGGGAGACCTCCTGCTGCTGGAAAGTTGAGGTGTTAGTGAGGCCAGCAGGGGGCGCTCACCCTGTGGTCTGTGTGGGCCCTAACGACACAGTATAGTGTTGGGTATACAGTATAGTATAGTATACAGTATATAGATGGGGACACTGCTGTCAAAAAGCAGCGTCCGTCGGATGAGACGTTAAACCGAGGTCCTGACTCTCTAGTCTCTGTGGTCATTAAGGACGCTTTCACACTGGCAGTTTAGTTCGGAACGGGGCACGGTTTGCATGAAAAATTGCTAATGTGAACGCTGTCATGCGGACCCGGGTGCGCACTGGGGTACCGAACCCGAGACTACCTGGAAGAGGTTATCTGAGTTCGGTTGCACTCGAACCGTGCCGCGGTTCACGTGAATGTGTAGGCTAAGCAACACGGACTCGGTTGCGCACTTGTTCAGAAAGTAAAGTAACCCTGCGCACGCGTTTTAGCTGATTATGATGTATTTAGTTAAATAAAACACATGTAAGGGGTGATAGTGTTAATGATTTACCTTGGACACGAGCGAGAGTGAGCCTACAGTGTATTTGCGCATAGTATGGAATCAGAATCATCTCCTCAAAAGAGTCCGTTTGCAAGCAGCAGAAACCTTATGCGACACACACACACACACACACACACACACACACTGGCTTCATCACTGTCTCCTCTCCACCAGTAAGCTGGTGTGTGGTGGGCGTTCTGGCGCAATATGGCTGCCGTCCATCATCCAGGTGGATGCTATAGCACATACATGCAAATCCTGCTGGAAAATGAAGTCAGCATCTCCATAAAGCTTGTCTGCTGAAGGAAGCATGAAGTGCTCTGAAAATGTCCTGGTAGACGGCTGCGTTGAGTGGACAGCACAGTGGACCAACACCAGCCGATGACATGGCTCCCCAAACCAACACAGACTGTGGAAACTTCACACTGGACTTCAAGCATCTTGGATTGTGTGCCTCTCCATTCTTCCTCCAGACTCTGGGACCTTGGTTTCCAAATGAGCTGCAAAATTTGCTCTCATCAGAAAAGAGGACTTTGGTCTAGTGTTGTCACGATACCAAAATTATTGTTTCGATACCGATACCAAGTCAAGTATTGCGATTTCGATACTTTTTCGATACTTTTCCTGAAAAGGGAGAAACACTCTCAAATATCATTGCTGTGCTTTATTTTAAAACCGGGACAACATTCTAATCATATAACACACTAATAGATGAACATATGAACAGCAGATATATTAAACATTTGAACAAAATATGAAATATAAAAATATAAAAAATAAATTAGAGCAATGACATTCAAGGTAATTTTTTTTTATAAATTTAGCAGCATTATCTCATTTATCATAAGAAACATAAGAGCTTTATCTTGATTCTGAACTTTGAATAAAAATATGAACAGCGATTATATTAAACAATGTTTAATATTGGTAACATATGATAAGCCTCATTGGTGATATATTTGACATGTGGGGAGAGAGTTGTGGAATATAGCAGCAAAGACAACGTCGGCAGTGTTGACGGCAAAATAGGCTACAGAATAATTCGTTCTGTATTGAGAGGTGCAATATTTGAAAATCGATCATATTTTTTTTAATTACATTTATATTGTATTGTCAAAACTTTCAACCATCAAAATGTCATTTATTAATATGTATTCGTGTCAAAATGACATAGAAACATATTTTCCTATTCTATTTTGCCTGGGAATTAACGCTTCCAACATGCTTGCGTGACGCGTGAAAAATAGGCGTCGGTTCTATTCTAGCAGGCACGCGTTTTCCGCGCGTCTCGAGCTGCGCCCAGACACGTACGTCACGCAGGCAGTTAACATGGGAGCCGAAATAAAAACGGGCACGACACGCAGCCAGTGTGTCGCCGGCCTTACAAATCTGGAACGCGGTCATTCTTAGAAGTATGGATACTAATAAATTAAGGAATCGTGACGTTTTTAATTTCCGATTTACTTTTGAAGTATCAGTGCACCGTGCAACAGAGCAAGGTAGGCAACATACTTCCATATGTCACTCCTCGCATCATCTTTTTCAACGAGTCGTGGAGACGTGGACCACTTGTGCTCGCACATGCAGTCATCTCGCTGTAGTGTTTTGTCACATGACACTGACAGCGGCAGGTTCTTTGCTGCGTGCATCAGGAAAAAAACACAGACGTCCATAGGGAGGCGTTTTTTTTTTTTTTTTTTTTTTAAGTATCGATACTGATAAATTTAGGTATCGTGACGTTTTTAATTTCCGAGTATCGCGATACTTTTGAAGTATCGGTACACCGTGCAACACTACTTTGGTCCCCTGTGCTTTATTAAATCCAGAGTCAACGCAGCCGGCTACCAGTACATTTTCAGAGCACTTCATGCTTCCTTCATTTTCCAGCAGGATTTGCACCTGCCCACACTGCCAAAAGAACCAAAACCTGGTTCAATGACCATGGTATCACTGTGTAATAATTACTGTGTGGTTTCATGTAATATTCTAATTTTCTGGGATTTTGATTTCATGGGTTTCATAAGCTGTAAGCCATAATCATCAAAATAATAATAATTAAAGGCTTGAAATATCTCACTTTGCATGTAATGATAATATATTAGTTTCACATGTTAAGTTGAATTCTTGAAATAAATCAACTTTTTGATGATATTCTAATTTTATGACCAGCACCTGTATGTATGCATGTATTTATTTATTTATAAGTCAAATAATGGTATGAGAGTGTCAGTGGTATTATCATTGTGTTCCTGGTTGTCAGTGTTAGAGGAACGGTGTAACAACTCAGGCTTAGCCTGACAGTAGCCTGCCCTGGACCAGGTTAGTTTCCCAGCATAAGTTGCCAGAGTAACTGAGTTTGAACTATTTTTAAGTTTTCTTTATGAAACAAAAGCAAAATAAGCCTGGCTTGTATTCTAATCTTGTTTTATGGAACAGCCTTCAGGTTAGTTCCCCAGCATAAGTTGCCATATAACAACTTACTAATAACAATAACAAAACATGTGAATCACACTCATCCAAAATCTCAGAAATAACCAGTAGCGGAGTGCAGCCTTACGAAGAGTTTCCGGAAGAGATTGCAACTTTTAGACGCACCAGAGGGCTGTTCTACAAAACAAGATTAGAATACAAGCCAGGCTTATTTTGATTAGTCAGACTTGTCGGTTGATTCTGTTTCATAAAGCAAACTTATGGCGCGTTTTTGTGTGGGCAAATTTGACAAGCTATAATAAATGATCTTGGGGGGTATTTTGAGCTGAAATTTGAGCTGAAACACATTCTTGGGACACTATAGATTCATATTATATCTTGTGAAAAGGGCATAATTTGTCACCTTTAATGGAAATGCCCGTAAACTTGATGTCCGGGAAGAAAATGACCTTTTCCGGGGTTTTGTTGTTTATGTCTTCTGATCTGTGCCAAACCTTTCACAGCTGTGTGTTGATCTGGTGAAAGATGTGAATGAACGAAGCTTTCCGGATGACCCCTCATTGGACATAAGGGATTTTGAAACAAGGTTGTCCCCCCGACCCCCTTAATGTACCTCTTGTTTACATTATTTTTCCACTCATGGTCGTTCTCCACCGAGTTACCACTCACAAAACACCAGGGTTGAATCTCACACCAGGGAGAAAACCCTAACTTGAAGAGCTGTCAGTGCGTCTTTAAATCGCGTGAACAGAGATTCACCGAGATCTTGTTTTATTTTGGAGCTCCGCTTCATGACCATGGTTATAGTATAGTATGCTGGCTGTTCTGCTCGACCCCTCCCTCTTGTTCTTTCTGAGTCCCTCCATACCAGCCCCTATAAGGGAGAGGTCCCGAAGAGAGGGTGAACAGGCTATGACTGATGGAGTGAACTGTCAGCAGCAGTTGCTAATCTCTTGCCTTGATCCCTTTCAACCTCTGTTCCCTTCGTTCCTCTACCATCCATTCCTGCCTATTTAAGCCCAAAGTCATTGATGGAATTTATATGTGCACCTGGATTATTTCCAAGGTTTCATTTCATGTGCTTAACATTAATAAGGATTAATGACTGCACCGCCATTTTTCATTATCCTCCATTTGTTCGAGCTTGTATCTCATAATTACTTGATGGCCTCAAGCTTGTCATAATGAGCATACAGCATGTGTGTCTTCAAGATGTATAACATATAAAAGAATTGAGGATTGATAAAAGATGATAATGTTGGCGATGATGGTGATTACTGAACTGATCTGTTTTCAGTGATTGTCAGCAAGATCACAAACAGTGGTGGGGGTCTTGAACAGGTGTACAGAAATCCCTGTCCTGTATGCATTGGAACACAGCTGACCCGATCATTTAGGGCTGCACGCTGTCACGAAGATCCATTATAGTGATGCCAGTCATCTCTGATAGGGATATCTGATGGTATCTGGTTTCACTGAAAGTGAGACAAAAATTCTGCAAGGTGTCACTTTCAGACCTTTTTTTTAATCAGCCGACAGCAGAACCCTACACTGAAAATATGACATGGTTACATTTTATTTTAAGGTGTCCGTGTTACAGTGTAATTATACATTTAAATACTGAGTAATAATAATTAACCACATGTACTTACTATAGGGTTAGGATTAGGCTTTGGTTGTAATTATAAGCATATATAGTTATTACAGTAACTAGGGCACAGTAAAATAAAGTGTTAAAGTGTTAGTCTTTTGATCTAACGATATCTAAAAAATAAAGCAATAAAATATTTAAAAACATTTAAAAAATCTCAAATAAAATGGCTAAAATATACCTTAAAATAAGATTCATTTATTTGAGAAGCAACACTGCAAAATGCATTCATATTTAAGTCAAAATCCAAGTGTATAGACGTTTTCACTTGTTTTGAACTTTTTTATACGTAAAAATGTATATCAATGCAGTAAAACAAAGCACATTTGTATTTTGCCCAAATATTTTGACATAAAATGTTTGTTTTTTTTTTGTGGTAAAAGTGTAAAATTATCTTCTCTTAAGAATTTGTAGATATTTAACTGAGGTCAGCGCTCTGACATACAACGCAACTGCGACTCCGCAGACCCGAGTTTGATTCCCAGCTCAAGGTCCTTTGCTGAACATGTGCCTCTTTCTCCACTATATGGTTTCCTCTCTAATCTGTACTCTGTCCAGTCCAATAAAGCCATAAAAAGCCAAAATATAATCAATATATATACATGTAACTTAAAAAAAAAAGAGACAGAAAGAATTGCAACTTGCAGGCCTCAAACCAGCAACCTTTCTGTTTTAACCACTACCACGCTCTTTTTCAGGACACTATGTGGAAGTCTAGTTGTACATTTCATTGTTACAGTGACCTTCTGCCCCTCTGGCACTTAACACTTAAACTGACAAACAAGTTGAACTAATAGACTTAATGCCACTGAGCATTATGATAACCGAAGGGAGGGAGCAACTAATGTTAATGTCCAAGAAGGCAAACATGAGGGAGCACTAATGCATGAGCCAGAAGACCGCAGATGGTTTTCTGAGAAGGTGCTTGTGAAAATCAACAATTGAGAGAAAAGTGTTAAACCTGCAAGCCCAGTGCTGGACATAAACATGCCAACACCACTAACACCATGGAAATGAAGTATTCTTAGAAACTGCTGTCAGAGCCTATGATGTGTGTCCATGGTGAATATAAGTTTAGGCCTAGCATGCTTCTTAGATGTAACCTAAACCCTGACAGGTATGGGTAAACTATATGTTTCAGTGCTAACAACAGTGGGGGGAGATGAATGGCATACCATAGGGTGATACATTGCACACGAGAGGTATAAGGAAGGGGGATCAGAAAAGCAATGGATAGAAATGGAAGTCTCTGGAATGCTTGTGTAGCGTCAGTGCAATCCTAAAACTGC
Organism: Scardinius erythrophthalmus; assembly: GCF_964197995.2. Lineage (NCBI taxonomy): Eukaryota > Metazoa > Chordata > Actinopteri > Cypriniformes > Leuciscidae > Scardinius > Scardinius erythrophthalmus. The sequence continues at coordinate 46,790,493 of NC_138221.1, forward strand.
CCGTTGCTTCATTTAAAGTGGTTTGAGGTTAACCCCTGATGTTAATTGATGTCAATTTTCACTCCTACAGGAGGAAAAGGATCAAAAACAGAAGCAAATCCTGCAGGTACTTGTGAACCATGCAATCCTACATTACTGTACTGTTTACTGTTAACTTCCACCACTTCATCAGAGCGCCCCCTATAGACAGCTGACATTTAAGTAGGATTGTGCAGTCGTGGTAAATAATATAATGACCTCTTGCTCTTTCTTCTCCCTTCCATCACAGCAAAGGCACCACTGTATGAGCCCAACATCACCGAACCCAATACTAGAGCTGAGCTGATGAAGTGTACGCATCAGCATGGGACAGTTCTTTTATATATTCTTTACTGCAAGTTTATAGCCGCTTGTCCTCTGAAATGTTATTTCTCTCTCAGATTGGATAAATCTTTCTCTGGATGACAGAACTGCTCAGAAAATGTTGTGGCTCTCAGAAGGTGGGACCAAAGTGTCACGTATGTCAGAGGAAGTGTGTCCTGTTCTGGACAGACCAGAGAGATATGAACATTCACCACAGGTATGTAAGTCAGTCTCCTCTATCTGTCTCTGTTTTGTTGTTGTTGTTGTTGTTGTTGTTGTTGTTCAGATCTGTAGTATAATATAAAAATCAATTTTCTATCCACTCATGTAACTCTTTCTTTTAGTACTGTCTTTTTTATTTATGCTTTAAAAGGGTCTGGTCACACAAAAATGTACATTTTGTCATCATTTAAGCCTCATGTCTTTCCCAACCTTTCATTCATCTTCAGAACAAAATTAACGTTCTCTCATTTGTTTTGTCCATCCATTACGTAGTCAAAATTGTCAAGCTTCACATACAGAAAGACACTGTAAAAGTAATTTATATGAATTTAGTGGTTTAATCCATTTCTTCTGAAGAGACACGATGTACATGTACACGATATATATATACAATATGATTTGATCAGATTTAACTGAAGTGCTTATTCACATATAAACATTGATTAACAAAAAAACATAATTATGACATAAAAGTTGAAATTATGAGATACTAAGTCATGATTATGAGAAAAAATCAGAATTTTGACATGTGAAATAATGTCTCATAATGATTTATGTAATAATTATTATTTTTATTTCATAATTTTCATTTATTACTGAAATTACTATTTAAACTTTATTATTATTATCATTATTATTCTGAGACTAAAATTTTCAACTCTAACTCCTCCAAACCTTCAGAGTGTTCTGACTTACTGTGCTTCTTTATATCTTTTCTAACTGATCAAAACTAGGAAAAGTCCCAAAGACTTTCATTCAGGTGTCAAAACTTTTATACAACAACTCTAATAGAGTATTTAAGCTTCATCCACCAAATATCTATCACTAGCAAAAGCTAGCAACTACCTTAGGACATGCTAGTGACATGCTAATTCCTGCTAGCAATGTGCCAAAACATGCTAATTCATGCTAGCAGTGTGTTAAAATACGCTAGAACCATTAAACATTAAACATTAAGCAGTAAGTCTGTCATCTATCTATCTATCTATATCTGTCTGTTTTCTGTATTGCCTTAAAAACCTTCAACTTTAAGCTTTAAAATTACTTTAAACTTCAAACTACTTCAAATTGAAAACTCTCAAAATCCAAGCTTTTAACACTTTTTCAAACTTTCAGGCTTTCTCAAGCCAACTTCAAAGTTCGTCTTGTTGTCACCTGTTTTTGTCATATTTATGACTTTTTATCTCTCTTTTTTTAAACTTTTTTTCTTACACATAATTACAATTTACCAATCTTTGTGTGTGGCATGGAAATGGACGTTCATAATTCGGTATGTGATTGTGAGTCTTGTCTTTTCAATGAATCGGTCGATTTGCCTTACAAGACGAGTCTGAATGATCCGTTTGCAAATCAAACTGATCCAGTTCTCAAGTTCAACTCACAGTTCCACAGAAGAAAGAAAGTCATACGGGCTTGAAATGACATGAGGGTAACTAAATGATGACAGAATGTAATCTGTAAGACTGTCATGGTCAACATGTAGTAAGCATATAACTGACTTTGACAATATCCTCCTGAAGGTGCTGTGTAAGGAGGGTCTTCTGGGCAATCGTGGATACTGGGAGGTGGATTGTGAGGGCTGGGTGGTGATCGGGGTAGCGTGTGAAAGCGCGGGGAGAAAAGCTAAGGATGGCCCGTGTGGCCTGGGAGAGAATGACCTGTCATGGGGTGTTGGCTGGGCCGGATCCTGCTACCATGTCTGGCACAATGGAGCGAACACAGAATTCCAGGCTCCTCTCAGCCCCGTCATCGGCATCTACGCTGACCAGCCAGCTGGCATCATCAAGTTTTACCTTGTTGAAGAGGAAGAGAACGGCTCCAAGGAGGTCAAACTGGTTCATCGATTTACAGCCAAATTAAATGAGAAGCTCTTCCCTGGTTTCTGGGTAGGCAGGAACTCCTACTGCTGGATCCGAAAGAAGGACCAGTAAAGGGGGGATACATGAAAAGAAGGAGGAGTTGGAAGAAAACAGGGTAAGGGTGATGTAAGGAAAAGAAGAGGATAGCTATGCAGGAAAATTGTATTGGTAGTAAGAAGCAAAAAAAAAAAAAAAAAACTACAATGACGAAATAAAACTGTAAATGGAGATTTGCATTCTAAACCTGAATCTGCCTTTGTTACAAACCATTAGGTTGGTTCAAGAGTGTGCATCCTCATAATATATTACTTTAACCAGTAATTTAATTGGTGTAGCATTAATCTTTATACTAATGATTTTGAATAGTCCCTGTTTTCATTTTATATTCCATGTGATGACAAATGCAGATTCTGTAGTGAATATTTATTTCTGTGCTCTAATAAACCAGTTCAAAATAATACTAATTTGTGTTTTATACGAGTGGTGTGTTTTTATTGCTAGAAAAACAAACAAACATTTTTCTATGTTGCCTATGTGTTCTTGTGGTACCACCAGCCAGAGTAATTTACCATTTATGTCTAATTTTTTTTTTTTTTTTTACATTTGTTAAAGAAACTGTCAAGCAACTACCATTGAGATGAATGGGACTGACATTTGAAGTGGTAATGGGACTGCCTAAATTGAATCTGTTCGTCATATAAAGCGATCGAGTCTCTGCAGAAAATGTTGGACTAAACCGCTCAATTCATATTGATTCGTTTTAAGATCTCTTTATTAACTTTTTGAAGTGTCAATGTGGTAGTTGTGTAGCGGCCAATACAGGGACAGAAATCACTCAGATTTCGTCAAAAAGATCTTCATTTGTGTTCTGAAGATGAACGAAAGTCTTATGGGTTTGGAACAGCATAAGGGTGAGTAATTAATGAAATGCTTTGTTGTATTTGTCTAAACTCATAAACGAATGCTAAGGATAGCTCGGAGTAACTGTACACAAAACAATTATATGAAAAAGTCAACACCGCCCTCTGCTGGACACCGGAAGCATACCTTCCTCAGAGAGTCAGACATTCAGACTTCATCTTAACCACACCAAAACAAAAACTGAACTTTTAGAGGAAAATAAGACAAAAAAGGCAACAGGTTTCGACAACAAACAACTTTTATTCAAAACGGATTTACTTAACCATTGAACAGTTGTGAAATGTTTAAGATGAACACAGCTGGTTGACATCTGTAGTGTTATAAACCCTCATTTTTGACATCCTTCAGTCTAGCAATTTTTTTTTAGAGAAGTTATCAAACTAATCAACAATTATACAACACACATTCCTGCATTCATATCCATTATCAGCACATTAATCAGTTATAATGCAGAAACAAGTCATTTGTCGGTGAAAAATCCCAAACATTGGTGTTTTTTCAAAGCTTTGTCCTCTCATTGTCCTTTTGCTTTACAAAGCATTGATTTATAGAAAGTCTTCAGGACAGTATCGGAAATAAAAGTGAGCCCACACAGGCAGAGAATGACATCATTTGCAAGCATTCACATTAACATCTAGTCAGCTTTGGCAATCCTGCCATGGAATAGACATTACTGAATTCACAGTAGTCTATATTTCCAAGAACATGTAGTGTTTGCTAATGAATAATGATCCTCTGGTGATGGATGTGCGAGTGTCTCAGTGTGTAAATAGGCTCATATGCTATCAGTAAATCCCACACTGCAGAGGACAGTTGCAGGGCACGATTAGTAATGTAATGCAGTTATGACATTTTCTCTGTTAGTGTTTCTCAATGAAATGCACAAAAGTCTGCCACAACCATCATTCAAAGCTAGAAGAAACTCTTCAATTAAGACATGCTAATTAAATCCTCCTCCTTCTGCTGCAGATGTGAAGGTTTGGTAAAGGTTTTGCCACTTTCAACGCCATAGAAATACTAATGATATGCAGGAAAAGCTTCAGATTTGGCAACATCTTTGCTAAAAACATCCATCAAATCTTGTGTCTTTTAAACTCTCCAGTTCTGTTCAAATCACTTTCACACACAAACAAGCTCACGGCTCGTTCTCAAGCACGCTCAAACGCTCATACATACGCACACATTGGTCTTCTCTCAATGCTTAAGAGAGAAGTCGCCCGTGTTAAGGCGAGGTCGCGGCAGTGCTCCAAACATCTCCGTTCCATCGGTCGCCCCTGGAACCAGCAGGGCTTTCATACTGGCAGCTATGTGGTCCAGGTCGGCACAGCCCACCTAAAATAAAAGAGTCCTTTTAATCAAGCTGAACACAAACGTAAAAGTAATTATATATGACAAAATTATAAGAAGTGTAATAAACATTTTCTAAACCTAGGTGGATTTAATCACAATGTCAGCAAGGGTGGTAGTCAGAAAGGACTCGGCAACAAAACATTGAATCTATAACTAGTATAACAATAATATTGCACCCGTTTATGTTTAGTACATAGATTCACCCCCCAAAATGTATTTAAATACATCCTGTTTTTGGTCGAAGTCCATAGTAGTCGATTGTCGAGTTCACAAGCATAGGTTTAGTTACCTATGATCACGCGCGTGAACTCGACAATCGACTACTGTGGACTTAGACCGAAAACAGGAAGAAAATACAGGTATGTGCGCTGGCTGAATTAACATCATTTTTATTCATATCTTTCACATCTACTGCAGTCAGATTCACCTGTGATCACTCTTAAGGAATCACTCACATTAGCTGTGCACTTGTTATGACACATCAAGGATGTTAAGAGGCTAAAAGCTGGTTTAAAACTTGCCCCATTGAAGTCAACAGGGTGCAAATTTTAAAAAGAGGATAACACGGTGTAGGCAACACCGATTTTTGTCGTTGTTCTCTGTATTGACAGCACTCCAAATGTACAAAAAAAAATGAGCTCAATGTTAAAATTGACCGGAGTTCTCCTTTAAAGGTGCCGTAGAATGGATTATTTTATTATTTTATAATGTTTCCTGGGGTGCCCTTATAATGTTAGTATGTTTATTAGATCAAAATTTGTTATAATTTAGAAATAAAAGGCATATTTCCTAGCCTGATTTCATACCCTGATCTGGACACTCTGTTTGAAGGGGCGTGTCTGCTGTGAGACTTCAGTGTAAACGCCCACTGCTGTGATTGGCTGACATGCTTGCATATGAAATATCTGGCATTACATGTAGAGCTATCTGCAAAACATTTACTATTACAGCGATTATACGTTTTTACTATTACAGCTATCGGGATTAACGAATCATGATAAGTTTTTTTAGTATTTAGATCTATTCCAGCATTGAGCAGATGACAGCCTGTCGATCGCGTGAATGAAGATCTTATCACTGCAACGCGATTTACTGAGGCATAAACAGTGTTGAACGACTTTGAGAGAAAGATTATCTCTCTGGACTTGAACAATTACACATCAGAAATTCACATAACCCACTGGTTCTCCAGAGGCTCGGATGAAGGAGCTAAAAAAAATGTTTTTGTGTTCATTTGTAGTTACATCCAAACACTGAACAACTGCCATGCTTCGTTCGCTCGTCTGCAAGCCACGATGTCTCTCGAGGAAAAAACAATATCGCGCTGGATCTAGATAACACAGTGTAAATTATCGTTAATAAAATCACTACTTGCCGCTTGCGGGAATATAACGTTAGTTGAAATTGCCCCCTTCGTCCGTTTGAGACGCCGAGAGAAGCCTGGCTGCTTGATATTGTTCCAGGTTAGAAAAACAGTCCGCGGTGAAATGGGCAGAGCGACTAACAACTTCGAATTAAACTGTAGCGGTATCCGATTATAGATAGATTATAGATAGATCTGCCATTTTCTCTATGATCCTCGCTTGTTTCTTCACCTGCAGAACTTCCGATGATTCGGCTGTGCAGTTTCGCCTGGCACTGAGCATGGGCTGGCTTATGCAAATATTTAGAGGCGTACATATTAATGATCCCAACTGTTGCGTCACAGTTGGTGTTATGTGGAGATTCGCCTGTTTTTCAGGGGTGTTTTTCAAAAACGAGATTTAAATAAGAAAGAGAAAACTATGGTGTTTGAGACTCACTGTGTGTCATGTCCATGTACTGAACTCTTGTTATTTAACTATGCCAAGATAAATTCAATTTCACATTCTAGGGCACCTTTAAGCAGCACAACTGTTTTCAACATTTCATATAAAACATTAAAATAGAAGTTATTTTAAATTCTAATAATATTTCACAATATTACTGTTTTCACTGTATTCTTGATTAAATAAATGCAGTCTTGATACATAAGATATTTCTTTCAAAAACATGAAAAGAATCTTACCAATCCCCAACCTTTGAAAGGTAGTGTATATTGGCAATATCCATTTCCTTCTGCATCATTTTCCATTTTATATGAAATTGTTAAAAAATGGTGCATCGCAACACATACCATATTGGCCAAACGAGTTATCTAAGTTGGTGGCATAATTTTGCTACCTACAATTTAACACATGTTTTGTACTAAAAGTGCATACATCATCTGCAAGAAAAAAAAAAAAGCTGTAGAAGAAGGGTATGTAGATGAGGGCATGTATGAAGCGGATGTGTAACTGACCCGTTCTCCACTATGGGAGTCACCCTGATGGGCATGGTTGTTCCTGTAGCCCCACACAGGTACAGACACGGGCAGTGAACGAGCCATTGCCATGGGGTTAGAAGAGCGAGATGCCAGGTGACCCATTGCCAAGCCACGGGGAGGGGGAGGGGCTTCTTCACTCAGAGAGCCTGACAGCAATAAAAACAGATATAAATACATGAACAGCAATAAAGACACATTTATGTTCCAGTGTCAGACACAACTCAGATAATGATCTCTTTGAACAGCACTTAAAACATGGAGAATCATTATATTTACTCACAGTCTCTCACACAGGGTTTCCATACTTTCAATGATATTACCAATCGCTTGTGATCACAGAATAAGGATTTTAAACTATGAATACATGTTATATTGGTAACATAGCTGGTTTTAGAGATTATAAGTCTCCCATGATAATAAGTCTCCTATGCTCAAGACTGCATTTATTTGATCAAAAATACAGTAATATTGTGAAATATTACAATTTTAAATAAGTGTTTTCTATTTTAATATATTTTAAAAAGTAATTTATTCCTGTGATGGTAAAGCTGAATTTTCAGCATCTGAACTCCAGACTTCAGTCACATGATCCTTCAGAAATCATTATAAAATGTGGATTTGCTGCTTAAAAAAACTTTTCTTGTTCTTATTTAATGTTGAAAACAGTTGTTATAGATGCTTAATATTTTTTCTGTGAAAACTGTGATGAATTTGTATTCAGGATTCTTCGATGAAATTTTCTGTAACATTATAAATGTCTTTATTGTCACTTTTGATTAATTTGATGTGTCCTTGCTGAATAAAAGTATTATTTTCTTTTAAAAACAAAATGAGTGCTGCTGACACCAAACTTTTGAACAGTAGAGTTACTGTATGAGCTGAAGATATATTTGTGTATGCTTATTTCCCCTATCTTTGCATTTATCTTGACCTTCTAACACCCACTTAAAGTTAATCTTTTAAAACACCAATAATTAAATAACAAATCTATATTTAATGCTGCATATTATAATGCTGTAATGTCTAAACATGAGGAAATGTGCTAATTATTTTTGGCTTTTGTCAGAATTTGGTACATTCCCATTAAAAAAAACTAATAAAAATAAATAATAATAATAATAATAATTCACCATCAGTGCTCTCCTCCTCCCCATCAGACTCAAAGAAGGGCTCACAGTCCCGGGACAGAGAATCCTCATCCATTGAGAAGACACCTGAGAAATAGAGAGAGTTGTATTTGAATTCACAAATGACCTAAAGAACGAATGACAAACACCATCTCATCAACAGGTGAACTCACCTGCCGATTCATTCAGGTTACGTCTCCTTCCATCCAAATCTTCTTCCTCCTCCTCCTCCTCATCATCATCATCATCCTCCTCCTCTTCCTCTAAGTCCACAATTTCCGTTCTCTCTCTTGCCTTCTCACGTTCCTCCACCGCCGCTTTCTCCCTTTCACGCTCTCCATGCTGACCACCTGGCTGTCCAATGACAGCAGCTGAGCTGTAGATGGACGGGTAGCTCTGAGAATAGAGCCTCATGTTGGGACTAACTGTCCCGACTCCATCTCCAGTCAAGCTCTTTGGAAAGAAGACACAGAAAGTCATGAGGTGTTGCGATCAAGGTGCCCCCCCTCCCCCAGCAGTAACGAATCACCACTCACCAGCCTGTCAGACGGCACATCCACGCCCAGTTTGGCTCCTACCTCCACTGTATTCAGGCGTTTGTGTCTCTGTGCCGTCAGTACAGTGGTGGAGTGCAGAACGGCGATGTCATCCATGTATCGCCGTGACGACTCAGCCAGTGCCCCTTGTCCCCAAACGTGATAGGCATAATCAAACGTTCTGCTTCCGGAAGTTCCGCCCCCACCGTTATTCCTTGTTCCTTCCACTTCGATCCCGGAGGGACGGAACTTTTTATACGCGGTCAAAATAGCCAAATCACAACCGGACGTCTGGCTGTAAGCCTCAGCGGCAGCAAGCAGTGCCAGCCAGCTCTCCTTGTGATTATCAGGGATCTCGGGGTGAGAGGATTTGGTGACAGAGGCCATGATGTGTTTATGCAACAACCTATGGCTCTATTGAACGGTTTTTGGAATTCGTTGTTTTGGAATGCTAAAATGCTGGTGTGTGTGTGTGTTTATGAAATGTGTTTTTGTGGTAACAACTCTTTGGTAATGAGAACTTGGTTTAGTTGATGCTGACGGGACTGTTAGAACTAGAAGAGGCACATTTGAAATGAGTGACGTGTCTGTGAGCATGAGAGAACTAGGGGAGAGATGGAAGGACGCCACCACTTGCTGATGTTACCTAGAAAAGGAAAGATACTATACATTAATCAAACATGCAATAAAAACATATAATTATGCTTATTTAGGCAAAATAGACATGCATTTTTATTTCGAATTGGCTCGTCAAATGCTGTGCCACAACCCCCCCACTCACTTTAAAGGGTACGCCTCCATTCACTCGCACGTGTGGCACACGTACACCTCTGTTTGGGACGTTCTCGTTTAAACGAGGAACAGTCTTCGTGAAACGCTAAAAATCATTTTCGAGGCCTGTTGTGCAGCTACATGCAGCGGACTTGTCTGTCTCTCGCATTTTCTGGACAACATGACGGACAGCCAACCATTATTTCTGCTGCTTTCGTTTGTTTGTTTGTTTGTCACTGTAATATGTAACTGCCAAAATCTATGGCTAAAGAGCGGGGTATTTGCATTACGACATTAACTGATTTAGAGCTTGTTGCTTAGTTCACTGGTAAGTGGCCAAGTGAAATACACAGACAGGCCAATGCGCTCCTCCAGCGTTAGCAATGCAGCTAAAAATCTATTTAAACGTTTTGCATAATCAATCGGGTTGCTTCGAGGAAAGAAATAAAATTAGTTGACTTACCCTCTTAATATCCTCTAGCCTCTGTCACAATCGTCCTTTACTTCCAACTTTATTCAGCCCTCTTTGTTCGGAGCCTATTACCCCTGTGCCTGTCTCTCTCTCTCCCTCTCCCCTAGACTCCAGTGCAGCGTCGCGCACAGCCCTGTTTACAGTATGAGCACAACCGTGTTGCCAGATTGCGCATGAGAAACAAATGGTCTGAAAACCATGCACAAAATAAGCGACCTATTTATTTTTACATGCGTTCTTTTCTTTGTCAATTAGCATAGAAAACTCAAAAAGTTTCTATTACACGACAATGACATTATTACATTTTATGTATTAATATAGGCCTATATGTATAAACAATTTATTTATCATTTATTCATAATTTTTTTATTGTATTCATTATTCATTTTTTCTCTAGACTTTTCGACGGACCCTCTGAGAATAAGCCCCCCAAAACGCAATCCTCTACTTACTTGATCTGCAATCGCAAAGAACAAGCCCCAGATTACGCGTTGTGAGTGGACATGGCAACATTCGGAGCGAGATCGTGCGTCAACACATTTGTAACGTGCAGAATGTACAACTAAGAGAGCAGGTGTGACATTGAAGGAAGCTGATAATGAACTATGTATAATGATTTACCTGACTCAATGTGCAGTAATGCTTTTGGCACAGATTAAAACGACAACAGAGTTTAGCCTACTAATTTAAAATTCATAGTGGCACCCAGTATAGAAAAATTAGTGTGTCATATCATATCTCATATCGCATAATCAACTTACAATTTTCATCAAAGAGATTTTTTTTTATTGCAAACTTTTATTGCAATCTTATTGCAATTTATCTGGCATTACTCAATGACATGACTGACTGTCTTTCTTAAAGATCATTCATTAGACCTTATTCGGAGCAGCGCCATGACAGGTGAGAGCGAGGTTGTGACGGTGCTTTCAAGCTAAGATGAGATCACTTATAATTTTCCACAGCGCATGTTATCTGGAGTTTTTTTCTACTGAAATTACTTGGAAATATATTTTTTGCAGTGTTTCGTAAGCAGAGCAATACAAAAACACGTTAAATAGCTGAAGAGAGGCATGTCTATCACTCACCCTCGCTTTTTTATTCCCGTTAAATTTGCACTGCCGTGAATAAGGTGGATCACAAAATTGATTGAGACTGGCTGCTATCGGAGATTGCTTTCTTATAGGGAGATGAGAGGGTCTGTATCTCTTACCATTGGAAAAAGCGTAACCGACCGGTTAACTTGGATTTTGTGAGGCACCTCAGCCTGGCTGTCCCATCGTCAAATAATGGCAGTGACGTCAGTGGCCAGAGTTTTATGACAGTCAGCAGTTTACGTTACACGTTTCTTGAGGATTAGCGCGTTCGTCTTGTGGATGTCCTATATTTTGTTATATCGCTAGTAAACGTACAGTAGGCCTAGTAGTAGTCTATTGCAATGTTTGTGGAATATGTGCTTGACTGAAAAGAGCGCGAATTGCTCTGTTAGCTGCAGATTAGGCTATACTTGGTCAATATAAAACCACATTTAAGATTATATTATTATTAGATTACAGATTACGCAAAAAGTGTAATTTAGTTTGTTGAAACCTGGAAACCATAGAAAAATACATTTATTCATTAAAATCTTTCTATTTTTGTTTGTTTGTTACTACCTTCATTCGTTAAAAAGCGTTAGAATTTGTATTAGGCGTAGGCCTACAGCAGACATTAAAAAATCATTACAATTAAAGTCTAATTTATTTGTTAAAACTTGGAAGCCATTGGGATCATTTTATTTATTAATTCATTAAACAACAACATAATACAATATTTATAATTAAATTATGTTTTTTTAAAAATGCACTATATCAGCATCATAGTGCATGGCAGTCCTAGTCATTGTAATAATAGTCCACTGAGGAGTCCACAGAGTTGCAACTAAACGGAAGTGCAGTTATTAAACATAATACAGATAAACAAAACAAGAAGATGACTAGAATTGGGCTTGATAACATGAGCATAAACCCAGGGGCAGTTGCATAAACTGCTTAAGACTAAGTTAGCCATCCAATTGTTTTTCTTAAGACTGTTAACTTTTTTTTTGATACCAGACAGAAAGACTGATTACTAGCCTAGTGATGGCAATTTCAAAACACTGCTTCATGAAGCAAAGGTGTTTTTATGCATGTTTGGCCTGGGTTTTGTTGCATTTACTCTGTTCTGACCACTAGGAGTCTCCTTGGCAACGGGTGTCGGATTGTTTGGAAGCCTACGGCACATTTGCTTCAACTGTTTCAGTGTTCCACGAAGCCTCGATCTGCCCACCACTGATTACCCCTAACTAATTGCTAGTTGGTCATACTTTTTCTTAAGACTCGGTTTTAACATAATGGCTATGTTTCTTCTTCTTCTTCTTCTTCTTCTTCTTCTTCTTCTTCTTCTTCTTCTTCTTCTTCTTCTTCTTCTTCTTCTTCTTCTTCTTCTTCTTCTTCTTCTTCTTCTTCTTCTTCTTCTTCTTCTTCTTCTTCTTCTTCTTGCTTGTTTATGGCAGTTGGCATATGGCTATGTTTATGCAACTGGCCCCTGAACATGACTCGAACTGACTCACCAAAAGCAGGTTGCAACAAATACAAAACAAGAGATGATGGTAACATGAGGTCTATACACAAGGACTAATGACTAACAAGAAACACCTGTGAACAATCAACCAATTAACCAATAAGAACATGACACATGAAACAAGGGAACCAACGAAAACAAGACACGTGAACAGGGGAAGCACATGACACGAACATGATCACATGAGGGCAAGAAACTAGAAAACATAACTATGAGTATTACAAAATAAAAGATATGAAAACGAAAAGTGTGTTCTACATCGGCTGCGGCAGCATGTAGGCTAAGTTGTAACCGATCAGCGAGAGTTGCCGCTTGCAGTCGGGGAGGAGCTGAAAACAGAGATCTGAAGTCGGACACTTTCTGCTTCCTGTAGTGACGCTCACATGATGTTTGCATAGTTTAAGCAATATTTGTGAAATACACTATACGTTTCAGAGACGTATTAACTTTACTGCTTAATACAGCGTCTGTTTGTACAAGAATAAATTTCAACATAAGCCCATACTATTAAATACCAGTGTAGCGGGGTCAACGTTTTTTTATCAGTTTTATTTCGATGTACATGACCAGATGAACATGACCCTACTGTTATAAAAATGCAGATTTGTGAGCGTTAGTGGAACTAGGTGTTCGAATCTTAGACTGTAAAAGCTGTTTATTCAGCGCAGTGAAGCCTCTCCTCCGTTTATATAAAAAGCCTGCCTCTTGTCTCCATACTGCCACTGCTGGAGCGTTAGCTTGTTATGCTTTTTTGGCTTGCTTTCTAGTGGTTTTGCTCATAGACTGTTTTGCTGTTATCTCCAGAATAGCAGCCTCAGTTAGCCTACCGCTTTCTCTTTTTTTTCACCCATACATTGTTATTTATTTATGTATTATTTATTTATTTTAAATTACAATGTTTAGGGTATTTTAACAATGATAATTTTATTCCATTTTATCCTCCCCACAATTTTAATATATGATTTGCATTACATATTATTATATTGTAAAATCAATATGCTTTGAACATTATACTCATCCCAATCTTCAAAATAAGCACAACTAAACAATACAACATACACTTTGGAAGCAGGGGAGCAAAGAAAACACATAATAAATAAATAAATAAATAAAAACTCACAAAAAGACAAGACCTTTGTATCATTCAAAGATTTTGAAGACAGTACACAAATGAACAGTCTAAATAGCTTTTCCAAATTCATTAGTCATTTTCAAATTCTTTAAGGATACTGAGAAAAGGGGCTTTTTGTTAGAAAACTTACACTTATGAATGTGAAATTTGACTAATAAAATAAACAAATGAATTACAAAAGCCTCCTTATTCACACTGTTATAAATATCCAAAAATTAAGGAGTACCTTTTCCTTAATAAACATAGGCATCTATACCATAACTTTTTCACATGACTACAATGCCAGAAAATGTGGGGTATGTTTCCAAGTGCAAAGAGCAAAAGAGCAGCTAGCTAGCATCAATGTCTTTCTTAAACTTACTAAGGAAATGTTTGATAGGGTAGAATTTGTGCATTATCTTGAAAGAAGTTTCTTTCACCTTGTTTGTAACAAAAAACGTATGAGATAATAACCAAACACTTTCTTAATCAAGGTAATTAACAAATTTAGTCCAATAAGCAGAGCCAGATTTGGTGTCAACCTTCTTTAAAAATAGAGAACAAATAGATTTGTTATTGTTTTTGAACTGTACAAAACAAATTTGACCACATATACTGTATCAGTTTAATTATGGGCATATCAACCGATGACAACACATCTCTAAGGACATTATTCCCAGAATTGATTGCAGAAAATACAAGAGAAAATTCCTTGGCAGTCACAAGAAAATTAAAGTGCAAAAGAAACTCGTCATACGTCATAAGGTATGTGTTAAACAAATGACAAACTAAATCAATACCCTTATCAAACCAGCTTTTATACTTTTGTGTTTATACAACTATACAATTATTATTCCAAAATAAAATAATGTTGAGGAGAAAATCTGTGCTTGTAGATCAGTTTCCAAGCCAATAAAGCGTATAAGAAAAGCAGAAAGTTTCACTGGCAATTTGTCAGTTTTATAATCACACGTGACATTAGGAAAGGCCCCCAAGTCGGTCAAAAATTTATTTAGGAAAAAATTCCACAAACAAAAATGTAACCAATTCATTTTGAGGGTTTTATTTAAAGTAGAGAAATCTAGAAAATCAAGGCCACCATTTTTAAGCGAATTTTTTAAAACAGATTTACGAATGTAGTGCACACGATTCTTCCATAGAAAATTAAATACAATATGATCGCACAAATAAACAAATGGCTGTCAGTGCAGCGCCAAAGATACGTCATGATTTCTGAGTCTCTGATTGGCTGATGAGGAGGTGGGCGGTGTCATCCAGAAAAAAAAAACGGAAGTGCGATTGTTTTGGTCAATCTCTACTTGAACACACAGGGGGAGGAATGGAGGCGAAGCAAGAGAGTCACAAGGTAAGTAGTGATAGTGTTTGTCAATAATCTCAAGTTTAGATCGACGATGTCACATGTGACATTATACTACCCAAAACTATATATAACGTTACTGATGTTACCTTTTCACGCATCTAT
The DNA here is from genome assembly GCF_964197995.2 of Scardinius erythrophthalmus. Classification (NCBI taxonomy): domain Eukaryota; kingdom Metazoa; phylum Chordata; class Actinopteri; order Cypriniformes; family Leuciscidae; genus Scardinius; species Scardinius erythrophthalmus. The sequence goes on from NC_138221.1 coordinate 46,805,632, forward strand.
TGTCACTGGATAAGACAGTTTTCCACAGCTGGAGCTAGTTAGCGATAGCTCTGACTAGTGACTGACTGACGCTGTTCAAGCCTGACGGTTTAGTCACTGTCAGGTCTTTATGATGGACTGATTTCAAATACCACAGTCGCTCATTGGGTAACACGTTCAGCAAGGCAAATGTTTTGAAGGACGTTAACTTACTGGTTAAACCAGTTATCTGGAGAGATATTGCTCATAACGAAAAACAATATTATAGATAGCTGAATTGACACTACCGCTTTCTCCCTGTGATTATTATCTGTTGCTGAGCTGACTTCTGAAATAGGCTAAATCATTTGTAACACGCTGAATTATCAATCCATTTAAGTGTATTAGGAAATGTACTCTCTCTATATATATTTTTTTTGGTGGTATTAGGGGGAAAAAGCCAACCATTTAAATGATTTAAATCTGTTTAGTGCTGTTGATATGATCAAAACTGTAGGATCGTATCTTAACATCTTGTTTCTATCTATAGCTTTGGTTGGCATTCCTACTGTAAAAGTGTGATTATATTATGTCATTCATCAGCTGATCTTTGAGAAGGAGGGAGTTTACCTCCACACCAATGCCAAGAGGAGCAATCAGGACACAACCATCCCCGGCTTTATCCGGATAGTTGAGCGGGTATGGCAAACAGACAGTATCAGGATTATCAAATGTTATTATTAAACGCATGTAGTATTGTATAATATATTATTAATGTTGTTATATATTAATAAATACTTTTGTCTTTAGGAATATCTATTAACAACATTTACAAAACCTGAGAGTATTTAAAGGCTGTTGTGATGGTTAAACTCTTACAGGATGGAGAGCCGGCACTAGAATGGAGCCCTGTTGAGGATGATGGGAGAAATGCTCCCGCTGTCTTCTACACCAAAAAGGTTGGTAAGAAAATGACTAGGTGTTCTTCAAGCACAGGAACACTCACGCTGTGTCTGAAATCGCATACTGTCTGAGTAGGTACTACATTTGAATTTGAACTTGGCGAATGGCGACCATTAAAAAGTATGTTCTATATATGAATGTGGGTAGTATGAATGAAATGCGGACGTACTACATCTGCCATGTTACTGTCACGTGACCTACCAGCATCAATTGAGTTGCTTCGCTTCCATTCTTAAATCCTCTCCTGTGGCCTCATGGGATATTAAAGTATCTATCGAATGCGCACTTTAATATCTCACTGAAAGTAGTAGGTCATCCTTTTCTCCTACTGTTTTTCGAATATGTTGCGTTTGGACATACTACTCTGTTGGCAGACTGTTTTTCACACATTATATAGTAGGGAAGTTTGCTCTTCAGCCAGTTTGCTCTTCAAAGTTTAAAGATCACTTGTCACATGCTCAGTTAAGGTCAATATTGAACTTCATGTTCAAAGAAAAAAAACAAATGGGGAAATTTTAAAATCGTGATTTGCAGGCCTGGAAAAGTCATGGAAATAAAATCCTAAAGGGCATGAAAAACTGACGGAAATTAAAATGTTTTTGTCTTACTGGAGATATTTAAATCTCTTTAAATCTCTTTAAATCTCTTTTTAAGTCTTTAAATCTCTATAAAAGTAAAATTGTAAAAAAGTAATATTGCCATCAAGAATAACTGTAAAAGTCATGAATATTTAACCAAGAAAGTGGTGAAAGCCCTGAGAAATGATTAAAGTCCCCCTGTGGTGAAAATCAAGATTTTAATGTTGTTTATATGTTTGTGTGGTGTTTTTAATGTGCTATAAGACAAACCATGTACAAATGCATAAGTCAACACCATTGCTAAGTATTTTCTCCTTGAAACTGCGGTGAACCAAAGACAGTCTCAAAAATGTGGTTGAAATCTCTGGTGTTTCTGCCGTCACAAACTACATTGTAACGAATCTCGTCAATCGTGATCGTCAACAAGTGGCTCTCAGCTGGTGTGAGTGAATGGAGGCGGGGCTAATTTACATATTCATAGAACTGCCTATACAAAGTGAGGCAAGCGTGTAGAGTTGCAATTGAGCTATTTTAAAGGGGTGGTTGATTATGATTTCATTTTTCTAACTTTAGTTAGTGTGTAATGTTGCTGTTTGAGCATAAACAACATCTGCAAAGTTACAATGCTCAAAGTTCAAAGCAAAGGAAGATATTTGCTTGTAAAGAAACCGTTTTTTAAGGACTACAACAAAAGGCTGGTACGGCACGACATTCCTCCCGGGTTAGTGACATCACCAACCCCAAAATTTACATAAACGCTGCCCCTGGGAACATGCAGTCCATGTTGAGAAGAGGAAGAATTGTTGTTGTCGAGCACATTTGAAAGTCAGCTCAAGCTGTCGCATCCGTCTTTTCACATGCAATACAGTACGTAACACAAATGCAATAGCATGTCACTCTATAGACACAACAATTCCAACATGAGCGATTTTATAGATTACCATGACAGAATACGCTAATTGAAGATAGTTAACTCCACTGAAAGAAATTAATACTTAATTTTAGCACATTAACATATTAAATTGATTAAAAAAAATGTGACCGTAACAAAAGATTTCAATTTAAAATAAAGGCTGTTCTTTTGATCTTTCTATTCATCGAAGAATATTGAAAATTTGCATCACGGTTTCTACAAAAATATTAAGCAGCGCAACTGTTTTTAACATTGATAATAATAAGAAATGTTTCTTGAGTTTCAAATCATCAGATTAGAATGATTTCTGAAGGATCATGTGACACTGAAGACTAGAGTAATGATGCTGAAATTCAGCTTATAAATTACATATAAATTCCATTTTAACAGTCCTTAACAGTATTTTGAATAAATAAAAAAATGCAGCCATGGTGAGCGTAAGACACTTCTCTCAAAAACATGGAAAAATCTTACTAACCCAAAACTTTTCAATGGTATTATATGCCACCTAAACCTCTGTTTCTCTCACTCTTAATCTGTCATTACATTCTGTTTCTTGAAAGGATGGCGAAGGAGGGGAAGAGGAAACTAAGTTTGACCCAGGCTATGAGCCAGACTGGGCCGTCATCAGTAGAGTCAAGCCGGACAGACGGCAGGAACTTCCACCGGTCAGAGAAACAGGTACTGTGCTAAACTGGTACTTGTCCGATGATGTACACTTGCATTTTAAACATGCTTTCACAAAAGTTGATGTCCTCCATCTTTTGGCAGGTCAGTGGGGCTCATTCTCTCTGCCCCTGTCGGAGCTGTACTCCCTTCGGCGGGCTCGCTTCTCTCTGGGAAGAAACTTCTTGGTTCTGACCAGCAGAGGGGGCGATCCTCTCCCACCCCTGCATTTCCGTCGAGGGGGCACTAGAGAGCTGCTGAAAGCCATGCAGCGTTACATCAGACTGGCCCCGTGAGTGGCATGCTAATATCTTTTTGCAACCATCCCTTTTGCATTTTAGTACCTATGTATTTACATACTCATGTGACACATTCTGCTCTAAGGTCCCCGATGGATGGTAGGCTCTTCCTGGCGTACCCACATGACTCTGGGGCTCTGTCGCAGTCGTTTGATGAGCTGCACCTATTTGATGATACCAGTGCAGACCTTGTGTCTGTAAGTCATATTTATTGTGTTTTTAGTGTGGCTAAAGCCATAAGCACGGGCCTGTAAACATGCCATCTGATTGGTTGTATCTACAGAGGTTCATTCAGGACCCTTACGCGACCACATTTGGGGGCTTCTCCAAAGTGACTAACTTCTTCCGGGGAACACTTAGACATCCAGAGTCGCCCCACAGTAACCGTTCACCTCAGGACGCCCATTTCCCACATCTAGCTGACGAGGAGCCAGGCTTTGAGCTCATTACCTGCGTGAGTCTCAGTGGGTTCTGTCTGTCTGTCTATAAATGTTGATTTAGTGTGTAAACATGAAAAAATATATATATTCCATCAGGGAGCGGAGCTCGGTCCCAGACCAGAGGTCAAAAGAGGTAAGCCTCTGGATGATTGGGATCAGTTTTTGGATCCAGAGGGCCGTGTCACAGATCCACAGAAGGTCAAGGAGCTAGTGTTTAGAGGGGTGTGTCTATGTTTCACTGATCTTTTCTTAATCCTGCTTACATGCCACAAACCAGTGGAGTTTCCATTAAATAAAAACTTTTCTGCTTTTTCTAGGGCATTGTTCCATCTCTGCGGAAGGAGGTATGGAAGTTCTTACTGGGGTTCTACCCCTGGAACAGCACAAGCAAAGAGAGAGAGGAAATCCTTAGGGTCAAAACGTAAGCTGAACATGTTTTTTTTTTTTTGTCTCAAACCATAAAGATGTCCAAGTTTACATGCTGTATTTGTTCTCTCAACCCAGTGTGAGCTATTTGCAGCTCTTGTGGTTTCCTGTGTCCTTTTTCTTTAGTATTCTCGTGATCACTTTAGACCTAAGCTTAGCACAGGATATGCACACTGCTGCTCAAAAGTTTGGGGTTGGCAAGATTTTTTTTAAATGTTTTTGAAAGAAGGCTGTGCTCACTGCTCACTTGATCAAAATTACAATTTATAACAATTTAATATAACTGTTTTCTACTTTAATGTAATTTTGACAAAGCTGAATTTTCAGCATCATTACTCCAGTCTTCAGTGTCACATGATCCTTCAGAAATCATTCTAATATGCTGATTTGCTGCTGAAGAAACATTTCTTATTATGAATGCTGAAAACAGTCTTTCTGCTTAATATTGTTGAGGAAACTGTAATTTATTTTTTATTTTATTATATTTTTTATTTTATTTTATTTTTCAGAATAAAAAGAACAGCATTTGAATGTTTTGTTTAACCTTATAAATGTCTACACTGTCACTTTTGATCAATTTAATGCATCTTTGCTTAATAAAAATATTAATTTCTTTTTACATTTTTTTTATTACTAACCCCAATCATTTGAACAATGGTGTATATGCATATTTTTACCACTTTGAACTTGTACCCTCTTTTCAAATATTTCTAAAACCTCTAAAAATCAATGTAAATTACTCTATTAACTTTTATGAGATGTTTCCATTCGTTCTTTTCCTCTTCAGGGATGAATATTTCAGGATGAAGGTTCAGTGGAAATCAGTTAGTGAAGAGCAGGAGATGAGGAACTCTCTTTTCCGAGGATACCGAAGCCTCATAGGTACGTTCAGCTGTGTCATAAATCTTACAGCAAGTCTAACTGGTGACTTTCTACATCTGATTTGCTCCTACTCTCTGATATGACAGAACGGGATGTGAATCGAACAGACAGACACAATTCCTTCTTTTCTGGGAACGAGAACCCAGGGCTTGCTCTGCTCAATGATGTACTGATGACATACTGCATGTATAACTTTGATCTAGGTATGTGCAATTCACTCATGTCGTTTTAATTCCACCTACCGACCACTAGAGGATGCTGCTATCTCACGTCATCACTCTCTCACTTTGCCCTGTAGGTTATGTCCAGGGGATGAGCGACCTTCTGTCTCCTCTCCTCTTTGTTACCCTGAATGAGGTGGAGTCCTTCTGGTGTTTGACAGGCTTCATGGATCTACTGGTCAGTAAACGCTCTTGTTTTTCATTTGTGTGTTATTCAGTTCATGCATTAAGTCTTTCTCTGACTTCAGCACCAAAACTTTGAAGAGTCTCAGGAGGCCATGAAACAGCAGCTCCTTCAGCTCAGCCTCCTACTGAGGGCACTCGATCCAGAGCTGTGTGACTACCTGGGTAAATACAAACACACATTCTCTATAAATGTAAAAATAAAATCATGGTGGCATGATCTGTTTAATATTTGTTGTGGTTTTCTCTCCCAGACTCTCAGGACAGTGGTTCGCTTTGTTTCTGTTTCCGATGGTTACTGATTTGGTTTAAGAGAGAATTCTCTTTTGAAGACATCTTGAGTCTTTGGGAGGTAAGATGAGATAAATGAGTTAATTGTATTTCTATGAATTATGTAGTAATTTACATAAGTAGGTATAAAGGTGTTTTTCTACTGAGGTGTATGTTACACAATAAATATTGTCATGCACAAAAAACAACACCACATTATTAATGTTAAATTAGGGTAAAATTGCTCTTTTGTAAACTCAGATGATGTCACTGTCTCTTAAAGGTGCAATAGGTGATTCTCTACAGATTTTTTTTTTGTTATGCTGGTTGAAAATCTCCTCATATCCTGATACCAATTGCTATGTGAAACGGTCTAAATGTATTTTTATAAATGTATATCATCTATGGAAGGCGTAGGACCATATAATGTAAATCCAATTATTATATTTGGTCTGAAATGAAACGATATGATGTCCTACCTGCCTGTCAAAGTTCATTTTTACATACCCTCACACAGCCTGTTCGCGCAGACATCATACGTCATCAGCGCGCTTCATGCTATGCAGAATACAGGCAGCGTCGGTCATGGAGCACCACAAACAAATAGCAGCCACCGGTAGTTTCTCCAAAACAACAAGCGTGTGCTGCGTTCACCCCATGACTACCGCAATTAAAGGAAATAATTAAAAATTTAAATTAGCCCATGATTTTCTCACCCTCAAGTCATCCTTTATGACCTTCTTTTTTCAGACGAATACAATCAGAGTTATATTAATAAATCTCCTGGCTCCTCCAAGCTTTATAATGGCAGTGAATGGCCGTTTATGTTTTGAAGTCCATTAAAAGTGCATCTATCCATCATAAAAGTGCTCCACACGGCTCTGCGGGGGTTAATAAAGGCCTTCTGAAGCGAAGTCATGCGTTCGTGTAAGAAAAATATCCATATTTAAAACTTTATCGACTAAAATAACTAGCTTCCAGAAGACGGCCGAACGCATACTACGCAAGTCGACTTACGCCACAAGAGTAACCAGTGACGCATGTATGACGTAGGATGTAGGAGTAGCGTAAGTTTAGACGCCTCTCGCGGTTCAACCAAACAGGGCTGGGCAACAAATTCAAGCTCCTCCGACATTTCTCTTTAAAAATTGTCGTTTTAGACTTCTAATTCGTGACTGGTGTTTTGTTTTGCTCTATCCTCTGCGCTTCCGCGTTGGTCATTACGTTAAGGCTGATTTATACTTCTGCGTCGGACCTACGCCGGAGCCTCTACGCTGTAGGCAACGCGTTGGTTTTCATTTATACTTCTGCGTCATTGTCCGCGTTCACGCGCGCAGAGGGAGCATGTGAAACCCGAGGGAGCGGTCCTAGCAGACCAATCACAGCGTTTGCGTCCGCGTAGAGTTGACGCGTTGTTACAATTTTGGAGAGGTGCACGTCAGGGTACGCCGAAGGGTACGCGCGCTACACACAGCCTACGACGTAGCTACGGCGTAAGTTCGACGCAGAAGTATAAATTGGGCTCTATGCATCAAGGTCAAGTGTTACTCTTTCGCTGTAAATCGATGTAAATGCTCTTCACTGAATAACGTTTTTGTAACTTTAATAAGGATTAACCTTTATTGAATTTGTACAGTGAAGATTATAAACACTGATTATTTCATTTGTAGCTTTGTTCTATTGTATTTATTTGTATGCTTGCTTGTAGTTGAATTATTATTATTTTTTTATTTTTTGACTGTTTGCTTGTTTTTTAATAATCTTTGATATTATCTAATCTTAGTAGTTTTAGCTCTGGTATTGAAATTGGAATTGAGAATTGTTAAATTTCAGTGGTATCTAACATTTTTGGTGTCATAACTTCATTTATTACAATACAAGGATACAATGCATGGGTCAAAAACAACAAAAAATACTATTTTATTTATGTATTACTTTGTGGTGGGGCCAGTGAAAATGGAATAATTGAAATCAGTGAATCGAATTGAGATCTTGTGAATCCATATCGAATCGGGACATCTGAATCGATACCCAGCCCTAACTTCATTTATGTTCATATTCTACTATTTTTAGTAGGATCAAGTATTCTGTATTTATTTAGATAAATCAAGTATTGATTAAATTTATTATTTTATATTATTATGTGAATGTAAAAACCAAAACACAATTTATCATAAGGCGTTTTTTTTAAAATGCACACTATAAATAATCATCATAAATAATATGTTTATAAATAATTTGAATTCATATATTTTAGCATATTAAAATGACTCCAATATATAAACCACAATACAGCATGTGAATGTACATAGTTTTCTGTAGTTAAATTAGCTTTGAGGTGATTTACAATCAAATATTACATATTAAAGAGGGGACATTTTTGGGGACAGGGACACGTTTACTTACTGGAGTAGGATTTTTCTCCATCTCTGGTAAGATCGCAATCATGATGATAAGCGTGTTCATTAATTATTAGGGGTGCAAAGGATTGCAGTTGATCTGTGATCCATACGGATCAGGCCCCACGGTTCGGCACGCATGTGATTCGCAAATTAACTGCTAGTTTAACCATAATACAGTGAAAGTTTATCATTTGGACGTGTTTTGTCTTGCCAATTTACACATTCAAACGATTTTAAACGCAAAAGAAGAGGTGAAAATCGGGACTGCCGAGAAAGAGAGAGGGGAGAGGAAAAGGTGTGTTTCAGACAGCGCTCGAACACCGAATTGATTCCTCTTTTGCATTTACTTGCGCTTGAACGGACACATACACACAAAATTATGTCAAAATACCCATCTCCGCAAGTATTCTCTCGTTTATATCATAAGTGAACAGATGAGAAAGAAAGTGAATGTGTGTCAGTATATTCGGTCTTAAAGGTCCCGTATTATGCCCCTTAGTCTCTGATGTCCCCAGAGTGTGTATGTGAAGTTTCAGCTCAAAATACCCAACAGATCATTTTTTACAGCATGTTCAAATTGTCATTTTTTGGGGCTCAGAAAAACGCGCTGTTTTAGTGTGTGCCCTTTAAATGCAAATGAGCTGCTGCTGGACGACCCAGGGGGCGGAGCTTCATGAGCTCGCGCTCAGTCTGTCAGGACAATTTCATCTCACGGAATGATGATAATATCAGAAAATCCCAGTAACGGCGTTCATTTCGAGTCGGACAATAATGCCTACAGAGTCAGAGTGCTGTATAGAGATGAAACCGGTATGGTTTAGTAGTTTAATTACGGTTATTATAACGTATTTGTCATCTGCTTGTATGTATCCATTATTTATTAATAGCCTACAAGTCTGCTGTCTGAATGATGATCAATTATACTGATGAGTTTAATAAAGTTTATTGTACATCACACAAAAGATGAAGCTTCAGTTTTACTTCAGAAAATCACTGTTAGAGCTGAGTAAACACAGTAAGTTATAAGAAGTGAGCAAGTACATAAACAAATTTCGGTAGAGTTGAGGGAGCATTCCTGTGGGCGGAGGTTAGTCAAAAAAACGGTTTTAATGACGTCATTAAAGAAGGAAGTAGAGGGATGTAGTCCAAACAAGCCGTTCGTTGTAGTCAACTTCTGTTAAATAAAATATCTCGCTTGGCATTGAACTTTGAGCTTTATAATTTTACAGATATTATTTATACTCTAACAACAACATTACACACTAACTAAAGTTTGAAACATGGGATCACGAAGAACGGGACCTTTAAAGTGACAGCAGCCTAGTATTCCTGCTGTTGTCTGTGTCATTAATGTTAATAAAATAAAAAATACGGCTTTAACAAAGATGAACCTATATTTAATTTCTACAGTGAACAAATAGTGTTATAGTAAGGAGAGCAGTCAGGAGGAAAGTAATGACGACAGCTTGTAGGATAAGTGTGCCGTGTAAAGTGTGAGAACCAAGCAGCATCTCCAGGTGCTCTCTTGAGTACCAGACAATACTTTAGTACAAATAGTTCAAATATTGTATATATCAATATTTTCAATTAGCTTTTAATGTGTAAGTATCATAATTGATCATAGTTTATTTTTTGCAATAATTCTAAAGCCTATGAAAAAATCCTATTGGGTTTCTGTCGAGGGAACCAGTGTAATGCTAACTTCCGGGTTGGCCTATAAAAATACGTCATCACTGCAGCACTCTATAGTTTCAGTTCACAATAATGAGACTGTTTCCCATGTTTTGCAGGTCCTGTGGACTCGTCTGCCTTGTGAAAACTTCCACTTACTTATGGCCTGCTCCATTCTCGAGTCACAAAAAGGGGAGCTGATTGGTTCAAATCATGATTTTAACTCTATACTTAAGGTGTGTATGAAGGCATTTTAGCCCGTTGAGACGTAAAGCGGAATCAGGAAAATGACGTATAGAGTAAGTTTGTTGGTTTATTCTAAGTGTGTGTGTGTTTACAGCACATTAATGAGCTGACAATGAAGCTGGATCTGCAGTCTGTACTCTGTGGAGCAGAGGCTATTTATTTGCAGCTGGCACACTGCAAGGTGAGATGCTGAAATGCTATGAAAAATAACCATTGTCATGGATGCTACATAATGCTTACTAACTGCTCCATTCTCAGGAGCTGCCTTCAAAGGTGCAAGAAGTTATTGGGCTGCGTGTCCCATCAAGCTCAACAGAAGAGAGTCCCGACTCAGAGACCAGAGCACAGGACACCCTTGTCGCTCATTCAGAGGCCAGAGGAGCCGCTTCCTGCCAGCCGTTTAACGGGCAGATGCCACAGCGCCCGCCTCCTACGTACCCCTAATTCCACAAGCTGATCGGCAGAAGGGGAACAGATGATTTTAGCTGAGATATGATGATGAATATTCCAAAAATGATGATTGTATTTATAAAAGATGGTGGATGTAATTCAGAGATTGAAATCTAGATCTGCAGCAACCTAATAAAAAGGAGATCAGCTGACTGTTTCAAACTGTACTTTCCTAAGAAGGGCCGAGTATTTTCGACATGCTGTTCAAAGTGATGTGTGGATGACTTTGGGCATTGCAGACAAAGTCACAGAACAGAGAGAAATCTGCTTCTAGTGTGCCTATTATAGTCGCAGCTCATATTTTATCGGTTAATATTTTATGCATTTATGAGCATTAGATATCTAATAGTTTGATCCACTACTTGCAGTCCTGAATTCCATGTTACTCCTTGTGTTGTATGATAATGTATATTTGTTCCTTTCTTGTAATGTTTTTTTTTGTCTCTCCCTCACTCACTTTTTCCTTTCTTTACTATTACCGTACGCTCAGTGACAGCTAGAATATAATGCTTTGCACTACTAGTTTGCATGCACTGTAGCAAGAGCTGTCATATTACATATTTTGTTTGTTTTTAACATTACCCATTTTCATACAGCTAAAGCATCTATAAAATAAAATAAAACATTGAAATTGAGTTCATGATATTTGAGTTTGAAGTATTGTTCTTTGCCAATGCCCATTTTATTCTTATTCCTTGCCCCATTATATTGGTTCAATATAAAATAATAATAAAAAAAAAAATTCCAAGAGATTTTTTTTATCTTAATCACATATGTATTACATTTATTTAAAATATTTATTATTATGTATCTTAATACCAATGTTTATAACCCCTTACGTTTTTACCTACCTCTCTCTTTCAGATTCTCACCCGAATAAGCGGATAGATCACACTTCATTATTTAGAGGATTACAACAGATCATCCAGATAAAAAAAAAAAAAAAAAAAAGTCTTGAGAGAAATTAACTGAGAGATAAGAACTTGGAGCACTTGTATTTAGAATTTATTAATGCAAGAATTTATTAATAAACAAAAATTAATTTATTTTGTTTAGTTAGTAAACCAAAAAATCAATGTTTAGAGTACAACGATGAATTAATAAGCCAGAAAATCTTTTATTTCAGCATATGTTTTTTTTAAACCATTTAAATTCTGTCTGGCACAGAACGGCATGGCTCACCACCAGTGCTGTCGTCCCACAAACAAACACATTCACACACTCCATCAGCAGGTGTCTGACTGGGGTTAAAAGATCAGGGTAAATGGGGTCACTGTTGCCCACTGTCCTACCAAATGAGCTGGAAAATGAGGGGTGGAGAACCACGCCTCCTTCTCGCCGTCCTGCTCACTGCTCTTTCTGCTGGTCGTCCTCCTCTTTTCTCTGTCTGTCTCTCTCTCGCCCTCCCTCCATTTTCCCACTGTGTTTGTTTGAATACAGCTGCAACATATGAATTTAGCATGGCTTAAACAGCCCTGCGATCTGCCACCCTTCTTTGTCTTGTACACAAACACACTTTTACTCCTGAGACTCATCTTGTCCCTTTTACGGCCGGCATGACCTCGCTTTATGGGGAACAGAAAAAAAGAAGAGTGCCTCATTCAAAATCAATCCGCTCTGAGTTAAGCTCTAGTTAGTTTTCAAGGACTAAAGCAGCTCTATGGTGTCTGAGTGAAGTCACTCTTTGTACATTTGAGAACTTCATCGGTTTTTAGAGGGTTATTGTTGTGTGATTGTGCCAGTTTGGCCAATATCTCATTGGACTGAGTTATATTGGACTCCTGAAGTTTCCACATTGTTCTGTCCTCTTTTCACACAAATGAAGGTAGAGATGAATATGTTCTTGAGAAGTGCTATTGAGAAGTGAACTTGTGTTATTACTTTTCCAAATGTCTTGACTTTATAAAACAGCCAAAATAAGTCATATTTAGGAATCTGAAAATTATTATTATTTTTTTAAACCCAAGGGGGTAAGTTCATTTGACTTGGCCCAGGCTAATGTATACTCATGTTTAGAAAACCTCAACTTTTGCCATTTGAAATGTCCAGCCACCTGTAGACACGATGACAAATCCAGTCCACTTAAACGTGTCCTGCTGTGACTGTGAGGGCCATCCAGGAGTCGAGTGTGAGCGTGTGAAGTGTGTGTGAGTGAGTGGGAGCAGAAGGCCAGGCACTGGTGTCTGACAGTGATTTGTATAGAGAGACAATACGGCTCATTGACCTGCCGGCTCCACTGTCTGTTGCACATACCTCGCCCAGCCCTCCCATGAGGACTCACCGCTCTTTAAACAGGACACCAGATTGCCACAGGCCCAGGGAGGGGCCGAGTGTGTGTGTGCGCTGTGAGATGGAGAGACATAATGGGAGACTAGTTGCTTTGACAATGAGATTCCACAGAAAACAGGGGGGTGACAGGGTGATTAGGTGGCACGTGAGTAAGTGTGACTTCAGTTCGACGAAAACAAAAGTTGTACACTCTCCAGTTCTAGCCATCAGTCTCAGTCTCTGTATCAGATTTCAAAAAGCTTCTCCATCTGCTCTGAGCCTGATGTCATTTCAGACCTGGAAAATCAGGTGTTCACTGTTTCTTCAGTTTTGAGGCTTCATTACATATTCTAGACAAGACAAAGTAAGTCTTCACATGATACCAAAATCCAGAGCTAAAAACTGAACATGTTTTTTATGTTTTTAATGTCAGCACTTCTGACATATATAGGGCCTGAAACTCTTGAACCAGAGTTTCCCAAATTGAGGTTTGCAAACCCATGGGGGTTCATAAGTTAATAATTAATTGAATCATATAAATGTGCAGTTACATACAAAATCTGAAATATTTTGCTTTTTTTTTTTTTTTTTACCTGCATGTCATGTGACCAGCATCTGAGAACCGTGAACATGTGCATGTGTTGTTAAATTATTAAAATATTAAATGAAAATCTCAAATTTATTTTTAGTAAATATTTTAGCTCAAAGGGGTATTGCAGACAAAAAGTTCTGGAATCCTATTAATATTATATAAGTTCTATTTTCTTTTAACTTGTTTGCAAATGTTTAACCCTTCAAAATACTATTTTTAATAATATAATACAGGCTAATAACGTTATAATAATCAAAAAGATAATTTATAAAACTAAAAAAAAATATTAATATGAGGTGGTTTGTAGTTAATGATAAACTTAATGTAAAAAAAAAGTAATCCATAAATGTAAGAAAAAAAAAATGTTTTTTTTTTGTTTTGTTTTTTTACAACATGGGTAACTGGGTTGAATGGTTGAGCTTTAAGTTAATCATTCAAAATGGTGTTTCATTATAATTAACTTAATATCAATTCAATACATTAAGTCAAAATTATGTGTGATGTGGGACAGACCAAAATCACAATTCCCAAGAGATACAGACACATACAGACACATTTGATGTATTTCAAACTCTTCTTTACGCTATAGGTTAACTTTATGGTAGACAATATTTTGTGCCTCTAATGCTAAAGTTATGAGACACTTAAGAATGTACCATATTTGTGGCTTGAGAATTCTTTAAAAGCCATGACCTTCAACAACTAGCAGGAGTTTTTAGGAGTCAAATACATCAAAGTTCATGAATTACTGCATATCTTTATTCGATATATAAATGTGTAAATTTAATCTTTATCTGATACCCTTCACTGTCACCAACATCACGTCTTATTGTTATTCATTCCCATTGTCACAGCATGGTGATGACCTCTTTCTCTCCCCTCTCTCTCGCTCTCTCTTTTCTTCGCTCACTGACGGTGACAAGCTGTTGCCGTGTCCCTCTGGACGACTCCCTCTCTCTCTTACTCTCTCTCTCTCTCCACCTGTTGATGCCATTGTTGCTCAGCCAGCATTGTGGTCGTTTAATTTTTTACTCCACTCATTTTACACACCCCTCTTTTATTCTTCACTTTATTCATCACCAGTCACCCTTTCACTCAGGGGATATATAAGCAGACTGAAGAGAGAAGGCGACTGAGAACAACATGAGAAACAGACACTCACCAGCACACATTTAAACTTAAGCACTTTAAAGAGCACAAGGAAGTTGGCACTTACTCTTCTACTCGGGACCAAGACTGGTGAGACACACTTTGGACAACTTCAGTATTGGACCACAACTGCTGGCAGGAGTGATGTCGGTGTCTCTGTGGTGTGAGGAGGAAGAGGGCCAGGACAGGACTCAATCTTCAGTCCGAGCCCCATGGGACCCCAGCGCCTCCGGGCTGAGGGTTATTCAGAGACTTCTGCAGTCAGAGGAGAGATACCTGCCGTCTCCTCTCTACACCTCTCTCATCCAGAGAGAACCACAGCGCAGAGAGGAATTGGCCAAGTGGACCATGGAGGTAGTTCTTGCATGCTAAATACCAAAATCCAGTTCTTAAAACACTAGAAAAGGTTCTATATAGAACCTTAAAGGGTTCTGTCAGGCGCTTCATATATTGAACCTTTTATGGATTTAGCTTTAATTAATGTTAAAACTGTTAAACATGAAAGCATCATGCAATCATTTAAGATATTTCTCCTTATGAACCTTTTAGGCATAAAGGGTTCTTTAAAATTGAGTCAAGAACTCTGATCCTTTTTTTACTAGCTGTGTATTTAATACCAGTCATTTTATATTCTAAGCGCTTTTCACAAGAAAGGTATAAAAGAGGGTCAGAAGCTCCAGGGTTTTCCAAATTGTGGTAAGGGTTAGGTGAGTAAAAAACTAATAATTAAATAACCAAACATGTCAAATTAAAATAATAAACCAATCAAAATAAAACACTTTTGAAACTGGCCAAGTGGAACATGAAGGTAGATTTGGGGTTTTATGAAGATCTGTAAACTATTTAAAATGGTTTGAAATATATATATATATATATATATATATATATATATATATATATATATATATATATATATATATATTACAATTAAAGGGATGGCTCACCTAACAAATAAGTAGAAAAAATATATTTTTGAATAATGTTTCAAATGTTTTTGTCCAAATAATTAAAAAGTCAATGGGGTCCAAAACCACACTGGCCCCTATAGTGATATGGACAAAAAAAACCCTGCAACAGTTTTAGGAATATCTTCTAATAAAGAAAGTCACACCGGTTTGAAACGACATGCGTAAAAGATGCGTAATTTTTGTGTGATTCATCCCTTTAAGAAGAAATTATAGTTCTTCAGATCAAGATGAATGATACTAACAATAATGACAGGGACACAGTTCTACAGTCCAAATGTTTTTTCAAGTCCGGGACATGTTTGCTCTGACTGAGGTTTTTTTTATGTTGCTCTTGTTGTTTAAATCATCCATCCCTCTTTTAATAGGTGTGCTGTGAGTGTGACTGCGATGAGTCTGTATTTCCTCTGGCTGTCTCCCTGTTGGATCGATATCTGTCGGCCACTCTATCTCTGCCCGTCTCTCCATCCTGCCTGGCTGCGGCGTGTGTCCTGGTGGCCTCAAAACTGACAGAAAGTGACACAGTTAGTGCAGACACCCTCTGTGCAGCAGCAGAGTATGACTTTCTCTTATCAAATCTGCGGGTGAGTGTTTTCACCATTTGAAACTTTTTAAAAAAATCTATCAAAGGTCACTAATGCTCAATATTATGCACAATGTCTCTAAAGTATGAAACAACAAAATGAAATATGTGAACCTGGACCACAAAACCAGTCAGCACTGGTATATTTGTGGCAATAGCCAACAAAACATTGTATGGGTCAAAATGATAAAAAAAATGTTTATGCCAAAAATCATTAGGATATTAAGTAAAGATCATGTTCCATGAAGATATTTAATAAATTTTCTACCGCAAATATATCACATTTATTTTTGTGAGTGGATGCAGCAATATTGCCAACAGAAATGGACAACTTTAAAGGCAATTTTCTCAATGTTTTGATTTTTTTGCACCCTCAGATTCCAGATTTTCAGATAGTTGTATCTCTGGTAAATCTATCTTAACAAACAAACCACACATCAATGGAAAGCTTATTTATTCAGCTTTCAGATGATGTATAAATCTCAATTTCAAATAATAATTTACCCATAAGACCCAAAGGTTTTGTGGTGTCCAGGGTCACATATAATAAAATAAATAGTGTTATATATATATATATATATGCATAAAGAGAGAGAGACAGTATAAGTCTCTGCTTATGCTTATTCTGCTATATGCTTATTCCAACAGGAAATGGAGCGTGTTGTCCTGGCGACTTTGCGATGGGATGTGGCAGCAGTGACCCCTCAGGACTTTATCCCACACTTCCTGCGCACTCTCGGGGAACTCAAGGGTGGCGACGTGCGCACGGGAGACTTTCTCGCAACGCTGCGGCGCCACAGCGATACACTCGTTGCCCTGTGTGTGTGTGACTCGCGTTTTCTGGGGACACCTCCGTCACTGGTTGCTGCGGCTGCACTGAACTCTGCCCTTCGGGGTTTAAGGGCCAACGGTCCGGGAGAGTTGAGTGTCATGACCTCTGCCCTGGCCACACTCTGTCAGACCGATGTGGTAAGCAAAGCTCTGCTCGTGTTGGTCTGTGTCTGTCTGTCTGTGACTGTTGTTGACCGTCTGCGCTTCTGCCAACAGGTGGTGCTGCAGTGCTGCACTGAGCTGATAGAAGGAGCTCTCAGGGAGAGACTGAGAAACGGCGCACAGGGAGAGAAAGATGCGGCTGATAGCGAAGATGAAAGAGCCAGCACCCCCACAGACCTAAGAGAAATAGACTTTTAATACAGGGTTCATTTATGAGTCATATTTATTGCATCTCGCTTCTATTTATCAGTAAAACTGATTTAAACACAATGTGACGTTTAGCCTAGGCTATATCTTTTGTAACTTCTGAAGTGATCTAATTTATAATGATTTTTTTTATTTATTTGTTTAAGGGATTGCGATTTACTTGTGCCATATTTATTACTTCTATTGCCATAACTGTAATTTTGACTTTTTATGTATTTCAGGTTTATCCTTTTCACTTTATGTATTACATTTTTACATTTTATAGTTGATTTATCATATTATTTATTGTGTGCACATTTTTATATTTAATTTATTTTGTTTGTCAGTGTTTCAGCCTGTATGTAATCAAAGTGTTGGATAAAAATGTATATCTATTTTTCGAAGTTATTGAAATAAAGTGTCTATGTTTGCACACTGGTGTGCATTTCTCAACGTCTATTTAACATGCAAGATGAAAAGAATCAAAGAAAACGTGCAAGATCTTGGTCCTTGCTCTTTTAGAAAGTTACTGGCATAATAATAATAATAATAACAATAATACAATAATAGACACTATTATAGTAATATACACTATTGTTGTTATAGTTATTATAAATAAAAAATAATATAAGAAATAACTTTTATTATTAATTATTATTATTTATTTATTTTTTTACAAACGAGTTGATTTGTTACGCGATACTTGCATTACATGGATGTCATGATTTTCCGAAAGGTTTGAATGAGCCTTTTTGGTAAACTGGCTTAATGGAATTATAGAAAAATGTATTACATTTATAATTTTAATAACAAACAGTGTTACTATACAAACAGCTACGGCGAATTCATGTTTGCACCTTTTTTAGTCCATGGTTTGCGCGCAAGTAGCGTCGCGTTTGGATTGCGTCATAATCCATAGCCGCAGTTTTTTAAGCAGCAGTGCTGAGTAATTTGTTGGCGTCATCATAGCATAGGATCACTCACCGCTCAAACAGGATCTAACCCTGTGGTAAGAGAACTCGCTGTTTATTTGATATAGACTAAATAGGACCAAACGACATTACAGACAGCTGTAACGTTAGATATCTGTGGCGGGTTTTTTTTCTCAAAAGTTGGTTCTGTTGTCAAACGTATTCAGTGTGTTTTCGCGAACTGCCATACAGACTTCCCTTATTTGGCTATTCTCTGTCGTCGTGATCGATGTGTACTTGAACATGTGTGCTTAAAGGGACAGTTCTCGCAACAAAAATATAAGCTAACGATTCTGCAGTGTCGAGGTGTTCCTTTAGGGTGAAAGTGAAGGCTGGCTAATAAATGTCCATCTGTGCATTTTCAAGATATCCAAGGATGACAGTCGGGTTTAAAGGGTTGATTCTTCTGTCTCTGTGTCTGGTGGTGTGGACAGTGCCAATAGATCGCAAACAAGAGCCCCCTCAGGAGGAGAAACCAGAAGAGAATGCGGTAAGACTGGTCTCAGATCAGGAGCATGTCATGTGCGTTTAGCATTTAGTTCAGAATTGACATGCACTCTTGTTTATGCTGTATGTGTATACTTCAGGACACTGGTCTGTACTATGACCGTTACCTCAGAGAGGTAATTGAGGTGTTGGAAACAGACCCTCACTTCAGAGAAAAACTCCAGACGGCCAACACAGAAGACATCAAGGTAAACCACACTCTCTGTGGAGCACAATAGTAAAAAGCCCACTCATCCTCTCCATAGAGTTATAGATATCCTTCAAGATAGATTTACCATGAGAACAGAGATTTAGGCAATATCATATGCTTCTGTTGAAGTAAAGTTCAAACTAGTCGGACACTGTACTCTCACAACCAACTTCTGTTGGTTTATATTTTCTATATATTTTATTTTAGCTTAATAGCTCAAACCTATTGTATTTTATATTTATAATGTATTGTACTTTTATTATACAAGGGACAGTTCACCCAAAAATAATTTACTTACCCTCAAATTGTTTCAATCCTGTATGATTGGATAAGAAGATATTTTGAAGAATGTGGGTAACCAGACAGTTGAATGGCCCCATTGACTTTTTTCATACAATGGAAATCAATGAGGAGCGTCAACTGTCTTGGAGTGATCTTCTTATGCGTCCAGCAGAAGAAAGAAACTCATACAGGTTTGAAACAACTTGAGGGAGAGTAAATGATGACAGAATTAAAAATTTTGGGTGAACTATCCCTTAAAGTCAGTCATTTACATTTTTTATGCAATTTGAAATGTCTAGGTCGTCATTACCTAATGAATAGCACACAGTCTTGTAACTTGTCTTTTTCTTAGATTTTCATACTTTTTTTTACTTGCTACAAATTTAAGTTTGTGATGATGTGATTCATCTCAGCACTGAGAAATCCCTCTGGAAAAAATTAATAGGGAAAATACAAATGTGGCTGAAAATGTGTTGAGCTCTGTTACCTTTGTGCTTTGTATAGTTTTATAACTTCATCTGTAGTTCAAGTCTTTAATGGAAAGATACTCAACTTTAGAACGGACGCCTCAGTAAGGAGCTGGATTTGGTGGGCCATCATGTGAGGACTCGACTGGATGAGCTGAAGAGGCAAGAGGTCTCGCGTCTCAGGATGTTGCTGAAGGCAAAATTGGACAGCACCAATACGCAGAGTATGTTTATGAATTACTCAAGTGATACTGATGAGCAAGAAAATCTGTTGATTCTGTTGATGTGACTCCCACGCTTATGTACACACAAATATTTTATTGTGATTGCAGGTGTTCAGATGGATCACGCCTCTTTGTTGAAGCAGTTTGAACATCTGGATCCTCATAATCAGAACACATTTGAGGCCAAAGACCTGGAGCTGCTTATCGCCACAGTAATGCCCATCACTAACATTATGCTACAGTTGCACAGAGAGATAACAGACCCATTTGCCTCAAATTAATATTCCACAGTAAATTAGCAAAGCCCTTACAAATTACATAAATTAAAACTGTAAAATAAAATACCTAGGAATACAATAAAATTAGAAAAGAATAATACATAACAATTAATACAAAAAAAACAAACACAAATACTGTATTATTGTTCCAAATATAAGATGACCCTGATTATAATACCCCCCCCCATCCTTTTTCAAGATGTACCTTCAAAAAGGCTGTTTGATAAAGAAAATGCTTTTATTTGGAAATAATTTTCATACTGCATGTGTTTCGTATTTAATTTTTTGTATTGAAAGTATGGTGAATACTGGTAAAACGTGCCAATGATCAAAATAAACACTTTTTGGCATACCATAAAAATCACCTGTAGCCCATCTGAATTATATAACAATTAGGCTCTCCGTCTCGTAGTGAAAGCCATGTAGCCTACCAAAATTTCATCAAGAGTAGTTTAAAATCTGGGTACCATTTCACATTTCAGTTTGGTCGCGCAAACATGAGTCACGCGGTTCTTAGACGATAAGGTTTTCTTAGATAGTTTGCGTTTTTAAAACTCTATTTATGCACTCGTGATCTTCTAGCAGTACAATCTGACACACCGTATTTCTGGGCACACTTATTTTATTTGTATTTGGCGCCACCTATTGTTGTGGGTGTATTATTACTGACATGTAAATCCATTCAGCGTTATTAAACACTCCAAAATACAATTGAAAAAAAGAATAACATTCTGAATGTGTGGAAACTCAGCGATCTGAAGGCGGCTCGATGTTATCAATGAACAGTTCCTCTGTCAGAACAAGCAATCGTGTCTATGTTTGTAGCGTCTGATGGTCATGTGTACATAAACACCACTGATCCTTCGGTGAGCATCCGTTATAAAACACTCAAAGTACATTAATTTTGACACCTACTACGCGAATATATGAACTCATGCAGAAATACAATGTTATAGTGACCAGTGACCCGAGAGCACACATACATGGTTTGTTTGCGCATCAATAATAATGGGCTCGTGTATGCCTGATGTACAACTCCTGTGTCACTGTAATCTTCTTTACCTTCATTACAGTCGTCATCCATCAAAACTTTTTTTTAACGACACTGGTTTTCTATATCCAACTGAAAGATGTATCCTAACACCGTTCAGTCTGTATTTCACACAGCAAGATGGGAAACTGCTTGGGCTGCTCCGAAACAATCACAATACATATGAGAGATGTGGTGCTTTGTTTAAAAAAATGTATTTAACATATTAACATTTCAATTAATTAATTCTAGTAATAACTTAAAATCAGTGAGGCCCCCTAGTCCACAATTTGAAAACCACTGGTCTAGAATATAAGACGACAACTTTTTTTTTTTTAGATTTATTTCGAAGAAAAAAACTTTGTCTTATATTTGGAACAACACGGTTATAAATAAACTAAATAAAAACCTTAAATGGGGGGGGGGGATGCTCAGCTTAACTGTCTGTAGAATCATACGCATTTGTTTTGTGCTTTTGTCAGGCCACTAAAGATCTTGAGAATTACGATGCGGAGCGCCATGAGGAGTTTAAGCGCTACGAGATGCTGAAAGAACATGAGAGGAGGGAGTACCTGAAGAGTCTGGACCAAGAGAAGAGGGAGAAGGAGGAGAAGCGAATCGAAGAGCTGAAAGAAAAGCACCGGAAACATCCGAAAGTTAACGCTCCGGTGAGAGGGATGAAGAATGGGAGATGTATGGATAGATAGACTGAGAAGAGTTGTATCCGTTTCTGCTTACTTCACATTTTCTATTAGTAAAGCTTTCTTCTTTTATTCTTTCCTCACCATCCATTCAGGGTAGCGTGGATCAGTTACGGGAGGTCTGGGAAGAGACAGATGGGCTGGATCCACAGGAGTTCAATCCCAAGACTTTCTTTAAGCTCCACGGTTAGTCTTTTTGTCCTCAGTTAGACCATAAGCAGCCGTTTTGCAGGCTCAATTGATTGAATAGCTTTTTCTCTCCTAGATTCAAATGGCGACGGTGTGTTGGATGAGCAAGAGCTGGAGGCCCTCTTCGCTAAAGAGGTAATGTTTGACATTTGAGGTTGGTGAGTCATGACAGTCTGTTATTGACAGTGACAGAAGCCTCTTTTATGCTGTAATCGAGTCAGCCGGTAAGGCTCTAGTGGCTGTCCTGAGTAAAACATCCTCAGCATTGGAATCCATGATGACAATTTTTTGATAAAGCCATAAAAGCATAACAAGCAAATATCAGTGCAAGTGGCTATTATCTCTTCAATGTGTCCATCTTTTCTTTTCTTTTTTGCTGTCTTAGCTGGAGAAAGTGTATGATCCCAAGAATGAAGAGGATGACATGATGGAGATGGAGGAGGAAAGGCTGAGGATGCGAGAGCATGTCATGCAAAACGTAAAACATTCACTTTCTTTCTCAATCACTCTTGTTGAGTGTGTTTGCATGTACAACAAAACACTGAAAATGACCAAATTCAGCCATAAAAGCCGTAACGCTATGTAAACTTATTTGGAAATTTGATACATTTCTTTGATTTTGCTGTTTAAAATGTAACCATTCAATAAGCCGCCAAAATGTCAGTGCAAAATTGATAATCTGCAAAAATGTGTATCTGCTGATTGTGTTTAAACTATTTATAACTTTTATCTGATAAAAGAAACACTGTTCAGAATTGCTTTATAGGTTGACAGTTTAAGCGTAACTGGTGTAGTAGTATGTGTGTAAATGCACTCATTGCCTTTATCGGCCATTCTCAGACTCTCCTTCAGCTTTTTAACACTTTCCCAATGTGTGGAGCAGCAGTGACTCCATCTGTCCTGTTCCTTCAGGGTGCATGAGATGAAGAAATAGTCATTCTTTTATCTGGCTTTAAATACTCAGTGCCCTAATGTCTTATTTTTTTAATTAGTTTCTTCAGTTGGCTTTTACATACCAAACCATAACTGCTGAAATAGGCTTTCCCTCCCCCTCTCTCACTGCTTCCTCACACTGCAGGTAGATATCAATCATGATAGGCTGGTCAGCCTGGAAGAGTTCCTCAAATCTACAGAGAAGAAAGAGTTTAATGAGCAAAAGGAATGGCAGGTTAGAGCCAGATTTAGATGCATGTCTGGATTCATTATTCTGTTTTTACATGGCAGTGTTTTGTGCCAACTCATTATCTTTCTACACTCTTTATGACTCAATTTAAGACGCTGGATGATACAAAGCCAGTGTACACAGAAGAGGAGCTGCAGCGCTTCGAGGTAGAACTTCGGGATAAGGAGGTGGAGCTTGGCAGAAGGGCAGAGAAATTACAACAGGAGCAGGAACTTCTCAAAGAGAGAAGCAAAGCTCTAGAAGCACAGAAACGAGAATATCAGCAGGTAGGTAGTTTTATATGTAATTTAAGTTCATATTGGTAAATTCCTTGGGTTTTTTGTATGCGTTTGTGTAAAAAATACATAAAAAAAATCACGTGTTGTAAGTGAAAGCCAAAAAACCTTAATGTTGAGCCATACCATACTAAACATTTTTTTTAAATGGATCTTACAACATCTGTACTGCATATTATTGTATTTTTGGCATATTTTTTTGGATGCCTGAGAGCTGAGAGCTTGTTTTACTTCTAATCAGGCAGTAATGGAGATGTCACAAAAACAAAAGGAGCAACAGGCAGTGAATAGACAGCCTCCCTCGGGTCCTAATGGAGAGCTCCAGTTTCAAAATGAAATCCAGAAACTAGCAAATGAAGACAGTCAAGGTGAGACGAATGAAATTAATAGTCCATGATTCAGCCTTTGGTTATAACCTTAATATATATTTTTTTAAAAACTGATTATATTAACCATTTCAGGGTAAATGTTTCATCACAGTAAACATGGCCTGTTTTGTCTTTTAGTGGTGAAAGTCCCAGTCGATCAGAATGGCGATGTTAAGAATAACCTGCCAGCTGAGCCACCACAGAATCTGCCTCAGCACACCTCCTAACATACACACACACACACACACACACACACACACACACACACACACACACACACACACACACACACACACACACACACACACACACACACACACACACACACACACACACACACACACACCTAACTGATTTGAACTTATCTAGAACTTGCCTTTTAATTGTCCATTGCACATACACAAACAAACCTACTGGCTTATCCTAATCTGAAACTCAGCATACCATAACCAGACCAACACATATGAACAGTATACACTCCTCAAATACTTACTAATGGTGTTTTCTGTTTCATCCTCAACCAAATATGCTCAAATCCCTAATACACTGGCATCATAGAGCGTTCGCATGTTCCCTTCTAAAGAATGGCATATTAATATTGGATGTGTGATTTAGTTTGGTGGTAGTCAGGGTTTTTTCCCCTTAAATATTGTTACGGTTGCCCTGGTTTCAAGGTTTACGGCCTTGTTTGCTTTTGGTATCTTTTTAGACTCTTTTGAAAAAACGTGGTTCTTTTCTGTGTCAGTAAAACAAGGCTTTCTGATTTTATGGTTTCTTTCAGACTGAGACGAGCGCAGACCTGTAAACCAAACATTAAGAGACCGCAATGTGCAATGAATCTGCATTTTTGTTAATGTAATATAAAATCCCAATTATTTTATCACAGTGTTTTATTTCTTTCATTTAATAAAGACTATTTAAAAAATATGCCACTGTTGTCAGATTTTGAATCCTGCAATGATCTATTGCAAAGAAAATGTGGTTTTCTGAAAGGGATATTTCAGCCAAAAATGAAAATTCTGTCATTTACTCACACAAACATGTATGAACATTTTGTCGAACACGCGCACACACAAACACAAAAATATATTTTGAACAAATTTAATCGTTAAACAAGATTGGGCCCTTATTGACTTTCACTGTATATCCAGAAAACATGCTGGTGACATTTTTCAAAATGGTTTGGATTGACATGAGGGTGAGTAAATGACAGAATTGTCTTTTTTGGGGGGGTAAACTAACTCTTTTACTCAACTGATACTTCGAGATTGTAGTGTTGTGCTTTCCTTTATATCATGTTTAGATCACTGTGATCTCCAACAAATACCATCAAAAGCATTCATAGGATGACTCGACCCATATGTTTCCAAACTGAAACTGTCCAAATGTCAGTTTCAGCTGTTCTGCATTTCTCCTCCAGTAAATCAGTTTGCGCCTCTCTTGTTGTGACATCGGCATTGTTCTGAAGTATTCACTGATCTGCGTTGAATGCCGTTTGCTCGCACTCCTTGCCACATGGCACATACTTGCTGTAAATTCCATTCCAATTCTGTCAGACACTCTCTCTAACCCCAGTGACCCCGTTGCTCCGCCTCTTCTGCTGCAGCTGTCACCTTTCAGTTACACTTACTAGTGATGATGCTACATAGATATGTAAATAATGTCCTTCCACTCAAACATCACTACGGCGCTCTGAAACTTAAGTGCTGTTCACATATTTAAACTCTTCTCTTGTTTACTTGAGAGGTTTTGCGCCAAGAGATTTCCTCATTCATTCTCTGTCATGTTGTTCCAGACCTGTATGACTTACTTTCTGTGAAACATAAAGATGACATGGTAACACTTTTGTTATAAGGTTCTATTTGTTAACATTAGTTAGGTTAACTACATAAATTAAAGGTGCATTATGCAACTTTTCATGTTAAAAATACCCGTTTTTCTAACCCATACATGCTTAAACAATTGCCTGATGGGCTGAATGAGCCCTTCTCTGATCACTGCGATTGCCTCTATAATCCTGTACAGTAAAATAAATAAGAAGGATTCGGGCCGAATTTGAGACTGGGCGTGACGTCATGCGCGTTCAGTTGCAGTGTTGCAGTTTTATTTGTCGCCAGAGGGGGCA
Organism: Scardinius erythrophthalmus; assembly: GCF_964197995.2. Taxonomy (NCBI): domain Eukaryota; kingdom Metazoa; phylum Chordata; class Actinopteri; order Cypriniformes; family Leuciscidae; genus Scardinius; species Scardinius erythrophthalmus. The sequence continues at coordinate 46,831,726 of NC_138221.1, forward strand.
TAGTTCTGCAAAAACTCAGAGACTTGCGTTATGCACCTTTAACATGCTAACAATAAAAAATCATTTATTATTCTTAGTTGATGTTAATTTGATACTTTATTCAAATCAAAAGTTGCATCTGTTAATATGTAATGGAACTGAGCTGTCACACTAATAATTGTCATTTTCATAACGTATTGTTCATTCTTAATGTAAGTAAATTCATTAACGTTAACTAATGGGACTTTATTGTGAGGTGTTACTAAAAATATTTTGAAAATGTTTTTTTCTTCATAAAATAAAAATCAATGGGCTTTATATGGGTAGAACATTCTAAAAAATACATTATTCTGTGATCTGCAGGAGAATTTAAGTCATACAGGTTTGGAATGAGTAAAGCAAGTAATTTATGCTGAGTAAATTATCTCTTGAAGTCGACATGAAATTGTGTTAGGAACCCATTTTACCATTTTTTCCATTGAAATAACATGCACTGATGAATCTAGCGAGATTGTTGTTGTTATTGTTAACTAAAACTATTACCAATCGTTAATTGAAGCAAAGCATCCTAAAAAATAAAGTTAATGTACTAAAATGACTAAGATAAAAGGTAGCCTAACTCAAAATATTAATAGGCCTACTATAATAAATAATACTAGAATAACACTGATGGAGATTAATCAAACATAAGACTAGGAATGTGCGTTAAGAAAGTAAATGGAGTAGATTATGATTCGATTTTTTCTTTGGTTTGATGTCATTTCGCAAGGACAGGGAACTCTGTGTTAACCAGCAAACAGAGGAAGGAATTATTTGTTGAATGCTGTAGCCTGTAAAAGACAAGAGGAATGAAATAAAGAGCCAAGAAAGATGACTCAAAGACTGTGGGAAGAGAGTCTGATGAAACGAGTACTTGCTTTGGATAGTGTGAAAGAGGGCTTCTGTTCGAGTCATTTGCATCACTGAGTGGGCTGACTGCTGCTGAATCATCCACTTTTCACAATGCCCCTCTTTTTTTTTAATAATATCAACCCTCATGAAGTCGGTAGGTATTTTACAGAAGTCTCTGAAGTATTGACAGTCTGGTTTCCCCATCCTGTCTCTCGCATTTGCTTATGTCAGGGGCACATCTCAACTTTTGTTCTACTCTCAACATCTATATCTGCAAAAACCGGTAACGAAGTTTTTTTTTTTTTTTCTTCTTTTTTTTTTTGACAGGTTTCTTAAAGGATTAGTCCACAAAAAAAAAAAAAAACTCTCCTATTCACTCACCCTTAGATCGTTTTTCATCGCCATACTATGTAAGTGAATGGTGTATGAGGTACAGGTTTGGAACAAAAACAGAGTGAGTAAATGATGACAGACTTCTTATTTTTAGGTGAACTGTCCCTTTAAAATCGGAAGTTCTTGCGTAGTATTATTATTATTATTATTATTTTTAGCAGAAACAGATCTGAGGCAGATGTATTGGTCCTTCTATAGGAAAGCGGCCACTAGAATGGCACAATAGCTGATTTCTTATTGGACAGCCAGGTATTTGATACTCTCTCTTGACGTCCTCTCATTCACATTTCCTGTCTCTACCCTTGATCTTTCTCTCTCCCTGTCTTTTCTCAGCCTGTGAGGTCTGAGTGATGATAAGAGACAACTAAGCATTTAACACAGAGCACTATTATTCAACACTACAGCACCTCTTGTGTTTGTATCTGGGCCATATTGCAGTAGCCTTGATGGACAGAAGAGGGAGCTATGAGCTAATAAAACTTCCCACTGCACTTCTAGACGTGTGCCAAACATAGTGTCATCTCCTATATCATGATATCCACATATGAGCCATTTCTGCTGCTTCTGCACCATTATGCAGTATCTATTGTTCTCTGTGCTGTATGGTCAGGCAGCGGTGAAAATGCAGACAATGGATTGCAGTCTGAGCGTGAAACATTGGTCCTGATGTACTTTCTGATAATGCTCGGGTGTGTTTTGGGTCATCACTTTGCTATTGACAGAAGCAAACTGTCCTGCACTTCAGGCCACCAGCGCGCGCGCGCGCACACACACACACACACACACACACACACACACACACACACACACACACACACACACACACACACACACACAAACAGAATATAAATGTGCTGAGTTCACAGGGACATACAACAGTCTCCCTCTGCGATTTCTATCTCTAGTCATTTGCAGGACATGGAGACAAGAGTAGGCTATAGTACAGCATGAATAATTTAACATGCAAAAATTGTTTAGATAGTTGAAATGCTACAAAAAGCACGTTGATTGTATGAATCTGCTGTTTGGGTCCTGGAGCAGCACATAAATTGACATCTGCGCACTCATAAAAATAAAGGTTGCAAATGAGGGTGTTTGCAGCGATGCCACAGAAGAACCATTTTGGGTCCCCAAAGGATCTTTCAGTCAACAGTTTTTAAAAGAACCATTTTTTTTCTTGGTGTGCAGAACATTTTAATCATCTAAGAAACTTTTTCCACTATAAAGAACTGTTTGCGGAATTGAAAGGTTCTATAGATGTTAAAGCCTATTCAAGGAACCATGCCAATAAAGAACCTTTATAATTAAGAGTGTATCAGTTGCAACAAACATCTTAAAGGGATAGTTTACCCCAAAAAAGAAAATTCGGTCATCATTTCCATGTTCCGTGGAATATAAAAGATGTTGTGAGAAATATATCTGGGTTTTCTTCTCCATTTGATGGAAATCAATGGTAAGTAACCATAACTTTTTGGTCGCCAACTTTCTTCAAAATCTTCTTTTGTGTTCTGCAGAAGAAGATAAAGTTATACAAGTTCGGAACAACAAAATGGTGAGTAAATGATTACAGAATGCCCATTATTGGGTGAACTTATCCTTTAAGTAAAAGTAAACAAAACCCTCAGTTGTAATTGTAATGGTAGTATCGCTCAAGGTTTTCTTCTTAGCTGAGGCTTTTTTTTGTGCCCTGCTGCTCATCCTGAACTTTTCCTGAACCTGTGAGGACTAGGGTTGGTTATATCCCAGTGTTCCTCAACAGTGTCCTCTCCTTTTCTCCTTTCCTAAGCGCTCACTGGCCTGGAAAGCTCTGATGCTGCAGCTCCAAAAGATACTCTGATAAACACCATGTTGCCTCTGTTGCCATGGTTACTGGCAGTGCATGGGTAGAGATGCTAGTACTACAAGCTATGCAAGTTACAGATACATGTAATGCATTAGAGTAGTGTGTTATGTTTAAGACTCACGTGCATTTTGGCACCTTGTTATATTTGGGGGTGTTGTGTAAAATTGGCATATGATTTGGGGTTCTCACAGTGAGAAGTGGAAAAACCGCTTAGAAAATATCACGTGAGGTCGTTTTATTTCGACTAATGTAAAGCTGACATCCACCACATTGTTCTCGTGCAGTACTCGCTCCAGCTGCAAGTTGTACCAAAGCACAGCTGTGTCTTTAAATCCTCTCCTTGTGCACAACGATGACATCATCCTCTAAAAACACATTACGTCATCCCTTTCGGGACTCTTCTCATAGCTCCACCCTATCCTACCCTTGTTTTATTGGCGTTTATCAAAGTCGAAGCTCTCCTCGCCGTTTGTTTTATTGGTGGAGATGTCACCGGTGTCTATTTTATATTGGCTTATTGCATTCATGGCTGTTGCCTCCACCACTGAAAGGGGATTCTCGGCGCAAGACGTGTCGCGGGCAATTTAAAGGCAATTCTGACCTGCAAAAAGCATTTACATGACCGGAGAACGCGTAATTACAAGACTCGGAATATCGTAGACTTATCGTAATATTCTGAGAGCTGTACGGTTTGTACCACGTGACCGCGCAGATTAATTTTGTAATTAACAGTGAGAAACGTGTAAAACCTTACCAGAGGACGCGAGCAGCTCCAAGTAGCCTACAGCATCACTTGTTGTCATCTCTTGTTTACGGTGTGAACGCAGCATGATTTTCCGCAAGCGCTCGTCATACGGATAGCTTTTTATTATTTCATGGCTGGTTATAAAAATAGGCTATGCTATGTGATAGATAGGCTATATATATATACATCACAAATGATTAGCTTTTTTTATGAGAAAGGTTGTGGGGTGTCTGAGGCGGCTAAGGAACTTTCTCAAATTCTGTCAAAGTAAGATTATGGGTGTTACAAACAGGCTTCTATTTTACTAAATAAAATATTGATATTTGTACTGTAACAGCGTTTAAGCCAACATAAGTTATATTAAGTTTATTGAAATTAAATTGGTGCGCTAAATATGAAAAGACGTTACGTTTGTTTGAGGAGGAAACCATAGCAACAGTAGGCAACTCAGCTCGTGCGCTTTCAGTTCGAAATCTGACGGGAAAATAACAAAACTACCTCCTAAAAGTTTTAAATATAAATTGAACTTTAGTTTTATCAGGCGTTCAGTTCTTAAGTAGTCAAATATAATTCCAAATAGATAAAACAAATAGAGGAGTTATTTTTAATGTAAAAAAACAACAACAACAAAAAAAACTGCTTCATAGAGTTATTCGTGTTGCTGGAAAATATTTAGGACAGACAAGTGGACTGACGGATTTCGAAAAGGAAATGCAAAATATTATATATATATTATAAATAACACAGTTATCATAAAATTACCGTTTTAAACCCAATAAAACCCCCTCTTGAGTGACGATGCAATGAGAATCTGAAAAATTAGGTGATAATTGGCAACAAGTGCGGATGGTTTGAGAGGCGCAATACCGAAAGTGACCGGTAGAGGGAGTGGATGTGACGAGTGGACAGACTGCTCAAGTTCTCAGTGGTACCCTGAGCTGACAATTTGGACCTTTCGCCCATGAATGCTCAAGCATTGCTCTTAAAATAACACGTTTATCTTCTTATGTGAGGCGGCGGATCGTGTATTTCACAGACATGATATCATACAGTTTACAGTAGCCCTAGCAACAGCTCTTGTCTGTGATTACTGTGGTGGTGAAGCAGGCGCGAGTGTTTCTTTAAGAGCCAGCACCTTTACATCGAGAGGGAGGGAGGGAGGGGAAAGAGAGAGAGAGAGAGAGAGAGAGAGAGAGAGACTGTGGTTAGGTGTAACGTTTGCTTGCTCGGTGCCGTCGTTACATGTGTGAGGAAGAGGGAAGGGGGAGGCTGATAACTGGGCAAATTCGGCACCCGAAAGCGCTGCGCTCCGATGGGGTCGACGGGGATGAAATGATGATGATGATGTCTAGCGTTTACTCTTCGACGATGACAACGGTGAGCGGTGCATATGTCAGCATCGCATGTATTTTCTTATATGCATGTTTGTATGTGTGTGATATCGCCCAGCTGTGGAGATGAGGAGGGGGATGGAGGACTTGGGAGGAGGGGGCGAGGCGAAAGGATGGGAGGAAGAGAATAAAATAGCAACATTTGAAGAAATGACACGATGCGTTATTCATAAGACTATAGTTTAAATGTAATCATTTCATTTCGACACGGCATGTCCAGTCGCGTATCTGCAGGAGAGAGACGGCATATATATATATATATATATATATATATATATATATATATATATATATATATATATATATATATATATATATATATATATATACACACATCATGGTGGAGCGAGCGGCAGAGGAATACGTCAACACATACATTCAGCCTTTTACACTATGAAACTGAGCGTCGTTTGGGCGAAACGGAGCGGTGCTTATTTTTGATCATTCTCTTCATGTTAGTACGGAATAAACAAGATCAGCAGCTTCCAATCACGCACTGGTTCCCTTAAAACGACACCCGTTTCTTCCTTCCTGCGTTTCGACAACGTCCATGGACACACAAAAAGCGCTGCCCGGCTACATGATCGTTACACATCATGAATTTCATTTCCGTATATCATGCGCAACCATTAGCCTGATGACTAATAGGATCTACAAAGCCCATCTAGCAGATACACCAAAGGAATATATATAGGAATATAACCGAACGGAGAATAAAAGCGGTGAGATGTGGTATTAGGAAACGGCTGCTGTCTATATTGAAGGGAATCTGAAATAGGTGTGTGTCGGAGGAAGAGAGAGAGAGGGAGGGAAGCAGAGAGACGGATGGACCGACAGACAGAGAGACAAAACAAATGGAATTGGGTGTTGATTTGAATGTTCTGCATGACAGTCGCGGAAACGAGGCTGATACATTGTCTTCATTCGCCTCGACGTCGTTAACATTTAAGACGGAGTATTTAACACGATTTGTGGCCTGCATGTGCGAGGAATCACTGCTCTGTTGATTCTTCCAGATTCCTGTGTCCACATTCACTGGATCAGGACGCTCTTTCATGCTATTCCCAGATTTCTGTAATGGGGAAACCCGATGGTTACAATGTTATTTTTAGTTTGATGCTCCCCAATGTGTCTGCCACCATCTAGTGCTGACTCCTGTGTCGAAGAGCCGAGTGATTTCAGTCCATGTCTCTCACTCAGTGCGTTTACATGCACAAGAATATTCTGATGTTAAACAGAATTTGGTCATATTGTGATAAGGATACGGGTCATGCGAACACTGCCATAGCCAGAATGAGCCAGTTTTGATGGCATGTTTGTGTAGTAATAAGATTTTTGGGTTATATTCAGAATATCCACCGTTACCGAACATTCTTTATATGTGCATATGTCCAACCAAAGGTAATTCGTGGGGATATTAGATATAAACAGTTAAAAAAACGCTGAGACACTGAAAACTCTGTTTCTGTTCTTGCAAAGATTTTATGAAATTAAAAGCAAGATCATGGCCTATATTTGTAAGAGTCTCATGACCTATATGTTGCAATTCATAGCCTGTGTGTTATTGTTAGGGATATGAATGATATTTCATGAGTTGTTTAAATTACTAAAATGTACGATGGACTATTAAGTGGCACAAGCAAACAAAAACATGTGCAGGTCTTATTCATTTCACCCATATGCTGATTACATATAGAAATGAGTAATATGTCAAAAGCTCTGGCACATATGAAAGTCTGTTTTCAGAATAAAGTCTTACACAGAATATGGACCGTAATCAGGAAGTTACAGTATGTGCATGTAAATGTTTTCACCATCAAGATTGGCAGATAACTTTTAAGCATTAGTGTTTTCCATTCAATGTTTTAATGGTGTCCATAATCACAATATGTTTTAAAGATTTAAATGACAGCTGATAGTAATCCAACAGCACAGATGCTGCCCTTTCCCACTGTTACCTGACAGCTTGTATTGCAACATTTAATGCATTGAAAGCATGTTTTATCAGTAATTGCAAGAGTAAGATATTCTAAAAGTTTTCTATCACCTCTTGCTGTCCGAATGCTTTTTGGTTTTGTTTATTGTGTTATTTTCTCCCTATTTACTGTCTTGTTTTTCCTTTTTTTATCAATAAAAACACTATTGCAAAATACCAAAAGTAATTTGGGACACTTACTGCTTTGAAAATGAAACATCAACCCATCAGATTTACTTTCCAAGTCTGGTTTACTGAGAGATTGAGAATTCACTGGATTTGATCTATAACGCTTGCTTTCTTCATGACTTGCCCATGCTTTGACCATTTGTGCTAATGTCACTCTCCTTTATTTCCCTCTTCAGCTCTCCTTTACTTGAAGTTCGAACCCATTGGGTAGAAGACTCTCCTCAATGCCCACCCTTCCTTTCACCCAATCCAGTCCCTGCGACCCAGCGACTTTCCCCTCCAACTTTCTCCTACTTTTGTTCCACCTGAGACCACACCCTGCTGCTCAACCCAAACACACCCAAGCCAAGGATTTTGAACAGCACATACTAAGAGCCAATCAGGAGCCTTGAAGCCATTCAGGAAATAGCAACACAACTCGTGAATCTACCTGAGTACTGAGGAAAAATAAAGGAAAAGACAGTGGATAATAAGCTCAAAAAGAAGACCTCTCAGATAAACTGGCAGTACTGGTCCACCCTTGAAGAAGAGCACAGCAATTAGGATATTCCACCAAGAAAGCTTGAATAGAGGGTGAAAACAAACAGACACTAACTGAGGGACAAGATATAGAGGAAAAGTAAGAGAGAACAACTGTACGCATAGTATATCTGCAATACTCCACACAACACACATTCCCACACACATTACACAGACTGTTACGGCACACATTCTTACCACAGTCCTCACGTTACTCCATCCTAGACATCCGCATATGAATGACAAGTTGTTTTTCTGTTTGCCATAGGCTCTCTGGCACGCAAATACTGTCAGATTTGCGGTCCCATACAGTGATTCTCTCAAATTCCTCTTTGCAAACTTGTAAGGCCAACACATACACACACTCACCTTTAACCTCCCTCACGCTATCAGATAACGAACTCTCACACCTGTTCACGGCCTCAAGATGATGTGTGAGGTGATGCCCACCATCTCGGAGGACGGGCGGGGTGGTGGTGGAGGAGGCTCGTCCTCTCCTGCCGGAGGTGGTGGGGGTATGGGAGGCGGTGCAGGGGGCATGGGTGGTGGCTATGGGAGCCGAGAGGCCCGTGGTGGAGACGAGGGGGGGAGCACTGGAAATCTGGAGTCTCTTATGGTGAACATGCTGACGGAGCGAGAGCGGCTGCTAGAGAGTCTCCGAGAGACCCAGGACAGTCTCGGCACGGCACAGCTACGTCTGCGAGAGCTGGGTCATGAGAAGGACTCGCTACAGAGACAACTCTCCATCGCACTGCCACAGGTACGCTTAGGGGCTTCTGTATGTGTGTTTAAAACCTTGTTTTAAATTGCATGATAAAGATATGTTATGCACCTTGTATCTTAACGTCCAAATTATCATTTTGGCTTTGGAGTAACATGTTTTAAAATAATATCCAGGGCTCAGTGCAGGTTGCATGTAAGCTTAATTGACAGCATTTGTTGGACTGGCATAATGTTGATTATCACAAAAACATAATTTTCTTAAAAAACAAAGCAAAAACCTGGGTTACAGTGAGACACTTAGAATGGAAGCGAACGAGGCCAATCTGTAAACATTAAGAAAAACCTCACTGTTTCAAAAACAATCTGTTTTGACATGTGTCAAAGTTTGTGTAAAGTTATATCCATTCTTACAATGTTTTTGCCATGACAGCGCAACAGCATAAACCCTAAAATGACTATAAAAATTAGGATTTAAACAGGTTTACATTTCTGTTCAAATAATACACACGTTTTAACAGAAGAATTGATGTACATGCTTTTACAAAATGATAACCTCACATTTTTGCTTAAAATTCTTCAAAACTGGCCCCATTGTCTTCCATTGTAAGTTTATCACTGTAACAGAGTTTTTTTTTTTTTTGATTAGGGTCAAAATAGTTTTTTTTGTGATAATCCATCAACATTATACCACAAATGCTGTCAATTCAGCATAAAGGGGTAATTCACCACTGACAAAGCTTTTTATAGAACTTGGCTGTCTATGCAGTAGAAATATGAAGAAAGAAAATTAAATCAGTGCTATATTACTAGAGAAAAAAAGAAGAAAAGGGCTGTGATGTCCCCTTTTGCCAAAAACTTAAAACACCCATAATGCACTTTTGATTTTGGCACCGCACCTCTTTTGATTCGACTGTCTGTGGGCAGACAGGCAAATTGCAGAAGTTCAACCTGTAGTTTTTAACAAAAGCCCCAGCATCCGGCAAACTTTTGCAGACAAATAAATGGGGATATCCTGGGTGCAGGGAACATGGAGAAAGAGTACTGAGTAATGTTCATTTGCATATACTACTGTCATTGTAACAATACTAGGCTGGTTGAAATTTGGCGAACATATTCTTTAACATGTATTGAACTTGGAATATTCCTGTAAAGGGATAGTTCACCCCAAAATAAAAAATCTGTCAGTAATTACTCACCCTCATGTCGTTCCAAACCCTTAAGACTTTAGTTCATTTTCGAAACACAAATGAAGATATTTTTAATGAAATCTGAGAGATTTCTGTCCCTCCATAGACAACTACTCAACTACCACTTTGACGCTTCAAAGAGTTCATAAAGAGATCGTAAAACTAATCCATATGAATTGAGCGGTTTAGTCCAAATTTTCTGATGAGATACGATTGCTTTATATGATGAACAGATTGAATTTTGTATTTTATTGACATAGACATTGAGCAGCGAAAATAAACAGAAGCTGAACCGAACCTGCTTGAACAAACCTCTTGCTGAAGCTCAAACGTGCTGCGTAACACAAGAATGAACCTCATTGGTTCTTGCTGAAGATCAAACGTGCTGCGTAACACAAGAATGAACCTCATTGGTTCTTGCGGAAGCTCAAACGTGCTGCGTAACACGAGAATGAACCTCATCGGTTCTTGCGGAAGATCAAACGTGCTGTGTAACACAAGAATGAACCTCATTGGTTCTTGTGGAAGCTCAAACGTGCTGCGTAACACGAGAATGAACCTCATTGGTTCTTGCTGAAGCTCAAACGTGCTGCGTAACACGAGAATGAACCTCATTGGTTCTTGCGGAAGATCAAACGTGCTGTGTAACACGAGAATGAACCTCATCGGTTCTTGCGGAAGATCAAACGTGCTGCGTAACACGAGAATGAACCTCATTGGTTCTTGCTGAAGCTCAAACGTGCTGCGTAACACGAGAATGAACCTCATCGGTTCTTGCGGAAGATCAAACGTGCTGCTTAACACGAGAATGAACCTCATCGGTTCTTGCGGAAGATCAAACGTGCTGTGTAACACGAGAATGAACCTCATTGGTTCTTGCTGAAGCTCAAACGTGCTGCGTAACACGAGAATGAACCTCATTGGTTCTTGCTGAAGCTCAAACGTGCTGCGTAACACGAGAATGAACCTCATTGGTTCTTGCGGAAGATCAAACGTGCTGTGTAACACGAGAATGAACCTCATCGGTTCTTGCGGAAGATCAAACGTGCTGCGTAACACGAGAATGAACCTCATTGGTTCTTGCTGAAGCTCAAACGTGCTGCGTAACACGAGAATGAACCTCATCGGTTCTTGCGGAAGATCAAACGTGCTGCTTAACACGAGAATGAACCTCATCGGTTCTTGCGGAAGATCAAACGTGCTGTGTAACACGAGAATGAACCTCATTGGTTCTTGCTGAAGCTCAAACGTGCTGCGTAACACAAGAATGAACCTCATCGGTTCTTGCGGAAGATCAAACGTGCTGCGTAACACGAGAATGAACCTCATTGGTTCTTGCTGAAGCTCAAACGTGCTGCGTAACACGAGAATGAACCTCATTGGTTCTTGCTGAAGATCAAACGTGCTGCGTAACACGAGAATGAACCTCATTGGTTCTTGCTGAAGCTCAAACGTGCTGCGTAACACGAGAATGAACCTCATCGGTTCTTGCGGAAGATCAAACGTGCTGCGTAACACGAGAATGAACCTCATTGGTTCTTGCTGAAGCTCAAACGTGCTGTGTAACACGAGAATGAACCTCATTGGTTCTTGCTGAAGCTCAAACGTGCTGCGTAACACGAGAATGAACCTCATTGGTTCTTGCTGAAGCTCAAACGTGCTGCGTAACACGAGAATGAACCTCATTGGTTCTTGCTGAAGCTCAAACGTGCTGCGTAACACGAGAATGAACCTCATTGGTTCTTGCTGAAGCTCAAACGTGCTGCGTAACACGAGAATGAACCTCATTGGTTCTTGCTGAAGCTCAAACGTGCTGCGTAACACGAGAATGAACCTCATTGGTTCTTGCGGAAGATCAAACGTGCTGCGTAACACGAGAATGAACCTCATTGGTTCTTGCTGAACCTCAAACGTGCTGCGTAATACGAGAATGAACCTCATTGGTTCTTGCTGAAGATCAAACGTGCTGCGTAACACGAGAATGAACCTCATCGGTTCTTGCTGAAGCTCAAACGTGCTGCGTAACACGAGAATGAACCTCATTGGTTCTTGCTGAAGCTCAAACGTGCTGCGTAACACGAGAATGAACCTCATTGGTTCTTGCTGAAGCTCAAACGTGCTGCGTAACACGAGAATGAACCTCATTGGTTCTTGCTGAAGCTCAAACGTGCTGCGTAACACGAGAATGAACCTCATTGGTTCTTGCTGAACCTCAAACGTGCTGCGTAATACGAGAATGAACCTCATTGGTTCTTGCTGAAGCTCAAACGTGCTGCGTAACACGAGAATGAACCTCATTGGTTCTTGCTGAAGATCAAACGTGCTGCGTAACACGAGAATGAACCTCATTGGTTCTTGCTGAACCTCAAACGTGCTGCGTAATACGAGAATGAACCTCATTGGTTCTTGCTGAAGCTCAAACGTGCTGCGTAACACGAGAATGAACCTCATTGGTTCTTGCTGAAGCTCAAACGTGCTGCGTAACACGAGAATGAACCTCATTGGTTCTTGCTGAACCTCAAACGTGTTGCGTAACACGAGAATGAACCTCATTGGTTCTTGCTGAAGATCAAACGTGCTGCGTAACACGAGAATGAACCTCATTGGTTCTTGCTGAAGATCAAACGTGCTGCGTAACACGAGAATGAACCTCATTGGTTCTTGCTGAACCTCAAACGTGCTGCGTAACACGAGAATGAACCTCATTGGTTCTTGCTGAAGCTCAAACGTGCTGCGTGACCCGAGAATGAACCTAATTGGTTCTTGCTGAAGATCAAACGTGCTGCGTAACACGAGAATGAACCTCATTGGTTCTTGCTGAAGATCAAACGTGCTGCGTAACACGAGAATGAACCTCATTGGTTCTTGCTGAAGATCAAACGTGCTGCGTAACACGAGAATGAACCTCATTGGTTCTTGCTGAAGATCAAACGTGCTGCATAACACGAGAATGAACCTCATTGGTTCTTGCTGAACCTCAAACGTGTTGCGTAACACGAGAATGAACATCATTGGTTCTTGCTGAAGATCAAACGTGCTGCGTAACACGAGAATGAACCTCATTGGTTCTTGCTGAACCTCAAACGTGCTGCGTAATACGAGAATGAACCTCATTGGTTCTTGCTGAAGATCAAACGTGCTGCGTAACACGAGAATGAACCTCATCGGTTCTTGCTGAAGCTCAAACGTGCTGCGTAACACGAGAATGAACCTCATTGGTTCTTGCTGAAGCTCAAACGTGCTGCGTAATACGAGAATGAACCTCATTGGTTCTTGCTGAAGCTCAAACGTGCTGCGTGACACGAGAATGAACCTCATTGGTTCTTGCTGAACCTCAAACGTGCTGCGTGACACGAGAATGAACCTCATTGGTTCTTGCTGAAGATCAAACGTGCTGCGTAACACGAGAATGAACCTCATTGGTTCTTGCTGAAGATCAAACGTGCTGCGTAACACGAGAATGAACCTCATTGGTTCTTGCTGAAGATCAAACGTGCTGCGTAACACGAGAATGAACCTCATTGGTTCTTGCTGAAGATCAAACGTGCTGCGTAACACGAGAATGAACCTCATTGGTTCTTGCTGAAGATCAAACGTGCTGCGTAACACGAGAATGAACCTCATTGGTTCTTGCTGAAGATCAAACGTGCTGCGTAACACGAGAATGAACCTCATTGGTTCTTGCTGAAGATCAAACGTGCTGCGTAACACGAGAATGAACCTCATTGGTTCTTGCTGAAGATCAAACGTGCTGCGTAACACGAGAATGAACCTCATTGGTTCTTGCTGAAGATCAAACGTGCTGCGTAACACGAGAATGAACCTCATTGGTTCTTGCTGAAGATCAAACGTGCTGCGTAACACGAGAATGAACCTCATTGGTTCTTGCTGAAGATCAAACGTGCTGCATAACACGAGAATGAACCTCATTGGTTCTTGCTGAACCTCAAACGTGTTGCGTAACACGAGAATGAACATCATTGGTTCTTGCTGAAGATCAAACGTGCTGCGTAACACGAGAATGAACATCATTGGTTCTTGCTGAACCTCAAACGTGCTGCGTAATACGAGAATGAACCTCATTGGTTCTTGCTGAACCTCAAACGTGCTGCGTAACACGAGAATGAACCTCATCGGTTCTTGCTGAAGCTCAAACGTGCTGCGTAACACGAGAATGAACCTCATTGGTTCTTGCTGAAGCTCAAACGTGCTGCGTAATACGAGAATGAACCTCATTGGTTCTTGCTGAAGCTCAAACGTGCTGCGTAACACGAGAATGAACCTCATCGGTTCTTGCGGAAGATCAAACGTGCTGCGTGACACGAGAATGAACCTCATTGGTTCTTGCTGAACCTCAAACGTGCTGCGTGACACGAGAATGAACCTCATTGGTTCTTGCTGAAGATCAAACGTGCTGCGTAACACGAGAATGAACCTCATTGGTTCTTGCTGAAGATCAAACGTGCTGCATAACACGAGAATGAACCTCATTGGTTCTTGCTGAAGATCAAACGTGCTGCGTAACACGAGAATGAACCTCATTGGTTCTTGCTGAAGATCAAACGTGCTGCGTAACACGAGAATGAACCTCATTGGTTCTTGCTGAAGATCAAACGTGCTGCGTAACACAAGAATGAACCTCATTGGTTCTTGCTGAAGCTCAAACGTGCTGTGTAACACGAGAATGAACCTCATTGGTTCTTGCTGAAGCTCACACGTGCTGCGTAACACGAGAATGAACCTCATTGGTTCTTGCTGAAGCTCACACGTGCTGCGTAACACGAGAATGAACGTTTTGAAGCGTTAAAGTGTCAGTTGCGTAGCTGTCTATGGAGGGACAGAAATCTATCAGATTTCATCAAAAAGATCTTTATTCGTGTTGCGAAGATAAACGAAAGTCTTATGGGTTTGGAACGACATGAGGGTGAGTAATTAATTTTGGGTGAGCTATCCCTTTAAGAATGTCTTGTGCTGAATAGTTATCCCTTTAAGAATGTCTTGTGCTGAATAGTTTGGAAAAACAGGTCATTGAGATAAACCATGTCTTCAGGAAGGATAAGCTGCCAGTGAAGTATAAGTAATGTTACATACAGACAGATTTAAAGAATCTAGAAAGAGATGGTCAGAACTAAGCTTGTGTGGTTTGTATTATTTCCTTTGTCTGAATTGCACAGTCTGTATACCTGTCTGATTTGGCTAACATTCAAGCTAATCTTTATCTTCCAGACTTGTTGGCTGTTCTGGTCCTTTTTGCATCGGGTCTTGAACTGTTTTCTCTCCTCTGATCTAATTTAAGGTGTTCTACATATCTTTTTGAGATTATCTGCTTATCTACAATTAGGGCGCTACTTTTTTTAGTTTTTTGGTTAATATAATCTTTTGAACAGTCCTGGTTGTTTCATTGGTAGATTTAGTCAATTAATGAGTTTAAACTCTTTAATGACATCATAGCAGCTTAAGGTGATGTAATATGATGGGCATTGTAGTTGTATTTAGGATCAGAACAGTATTAAAATAAATATATATTCACAATTTGCGATTCACTAATGCGTAAACCTAATTCGCAAAATATAAATGTGTGTTCATGAGTTATATTTATATTTAAATAGAAATAGATTGTTGAATCCAGCATTTGCAAATCTTTATACATTTGACCTCACCTTAGATTTGTGTTTAGATGTTTTGAGATTTTTCCCTCTTATTTTCATTCACAAATACATTTCACAAAGTTTGTACTCTCTGCCGATCAGACATTTTACAGTCAGGCCAATCATAGAACAGTTTTGTTCAGCTCTGTAACTCATGTAATAGCGTGTCTTTTTAGGAAGAGTTGTGTTATGTTTAAATGTTACAATTACACGTTAATACTTTTAGTTTTTGCAATTTAAGTCGCTTACTACCTCTCTGTCATCCTTGCTGCCTGTTTTGTCATATTATAGTGCTAAAGAACATACAGGTACACAATATTCTGCAAGCGGCAACCACTTTTATTTGCAGAAGTGAATCTTTTAAGTAATTT
This sequence comes from Scardinius erythrophthalmus, assembly GCF_964197995.2. Lineage (NCBI taxonomy): Eukaryota > Metazoa > Chordata > Actinopteri > Cypriniformes > Leuciscidae > Scardinius > Scardinius erythrophthalmus. Next base: position 46,847,580 of record NC_138221.1, read on the forward strand.
GTGTACAGAATAATGGAGTCACTCTTAATATCCCAAACTCTTTGAACCACACTGTATGAGTTACCTAACTGAGAAAGTAGCTGGTCTTTCTCTGCACACAATGTGGATTTCATTTTTCATAAAATTTGTTGCCACTATGAATTTGGTTGTGATGTCATACGAGTTTTGTTCCTGTGTAACTGTAACATTTCAGCATTACATCTCGCCCTAAGAGACACAACACGACACTGCTTGAGTCACAGAGTTGAACATAAATATTGTGATTGACTGCATTGCTAAATGTTTTCTCTATTTGTCATTTTACAGAATATGTCAGTCATATTTCCTACTGCATTAGTGTTTTTTCTTTTATCAGTGTAAAATTTAAAAATTTTTATGTTACTTGTTTTGTTACATTTATGATACAAATGAAGAAAAAAAAAACTGCAAGGTAATTCATCACCTGTTTTTTTTTTTTTTTTTTTTCTCTATTAAATGAATCTTGGTTTAAGAATGTTCAGTTGTTTTAAAATGTAAATAAGACAAAATTACTGATGAACAAAACATTTTTTTTTTGCAGTCTAAAGAGACGGCAATGTACTTATAAAAATGAATTTGTGATTCAAAACCTGTCAGAAAAGTCACAATTCAAAACTGACCCACAAATGTGTGACAATTTGCAAATGCTGATTAAACAATAAATAATTAAATGCAAAAAAACATTAAACAATTTGTATACCAAACTAATAATCAATTTATGCAGCACTGGAAATTTTTTGGAGCCAACCGCCACTGACATGTGGCTTGAAATAGCATGTATCAGAGAGACCCATTTTCTGGGAGAATGAATTTAAGGGGCACAGAGAAGAGGGAAATCAATATCCATAACACATACACATACACAAAAACATATGCAAACACTCTCTGAAATAAGCAGACTCATATTCAGAGCAGTGATTCAGTGATACATTAAGCAGAGTTCATTCGGTGCATCCCATCAGTGTTGGGCGTTTGAGAGAAAAACGCATCGAGAAATACTGAAAAAAAGAGGATGTAAATCCATTGTTGAGGTCCTTTGTGTCAGTGGAACTGTTGTAGGAGTCTGAATGAGAGAAAGAAATAAGGCAGGACATTATCACGCAATTGTGTTTGGCATACTTGTGCCAAACATAATTCTAGTCCAATCTCAGCAAGGTACATTTCCAGAATGCCAAAGTCCTATGGGCCCACTGAGTTACCATCTGTGTACCACTATACCACTCCTAAGCTTAGCCCCCCTACTCCTCCTTCTTTTCCTTTCCTCTTCTAATTCTTGATCCAGCTTCTTTCCCCTATTTTTGCTTGTTGGCAGAAAGTGAGGCAGTTAGATATAGACGGGATGGATGGAGACATGACCCACCAAATACGTTCATCATGAAGGAAAGGGAACATGATTGGCCGATTTGAGCTCAGAAGGAACATGCAACAAGATTGGTCTAGAATTGGGCTTTGCTTGGTAAATGCCGTTTGATTGGGGTTTGGTTTGCATTACAGAGTGAATGTGTTTGCTTAGAAAGATTTGGCTCAGATTTGCTTTTGTTTATGTCCAAAGACTTGCTGACTTGATTGAACAGGATTTGATTCACTTTTAGGTTAAGTTATTGGTGGTTCTTTACTTACGAACGTTTGCCATGTCATCTCGCACGTATATTTCAACATCGTCTAATAAAAATCCCAAAATCTACTGCGCGTTGAAGTAAATGAATACACAAAGTACATACTTCCACGTGCACGTAGCGATTCTATCTACGTAAGACAGGGAAGGCGTGTCATGCGTGATTCCTGATGAAGGCACCCGGTCACATATAGGTAGCTAGAAAAAGATGGTGTGGCTTTAGGCTCGCAGTGGCAGCCATGTGAGGCCATATGTCATCTTACACAACATGGTGCTATGAAGACCTTACACCCGAGAGTTGCTCATCGGAGTGTTCAGAATGTGGACTTTGTCATCTGTTCACACAGAAGCAAAAAAAGTAACGGACTCTGATTCAGTCTCACATGTACGCAAACAAGATTTGGCTGTACGATACCAAGATTTTGGCATTTATGAAACCAGCCTCTGTTACAAATCAACAGCCTTAGACAACCGATGAAACGGCACTGGGCTGTCAATAAATGAAATTGTTTAATGTTGATAGTTTGTGGTTAATCTCATGTTTTTTAGGTCAGTGCATTAACACATTCAGTTGTTGGGATCGGCGATTTGTTTGCAGAGAATATATGCATATAGAAAAAGAGCAGGTAAAGAGATCAATATATGCAACACTGCTCGTACACGTGAGGATATAACAAAAACACGTAACTGACAAAACACACGGGAAGTGCAGACAAGCTTTGGTCTCAGTGTAAATGATTGAATAATCTTTTCTACACTTTTGTAACAAAGATTTCTTGCTGCTGTCGTCTGATGGTCTTCCCAGTGATGGAGAAATAATTTGTACTTGTTAACTTTTGAAGACCATTAAATTCTCTACACAAAGAGTATAAATGACTACTTCCTATCTGGATTGGTTTATACACATTAATTACATTTATAGATATATAAACTATACTATTAAATAGTTCAAGTATTTAATAAACTATTTAAAATATGTAATTTAAAGCAGTGGTTCTCAATCTTTTTGACCTGAGGGCCCTCCATATAGGCCAAGATATTTCCTCTGTCATTTCTGTAATTATGACAACGCTACTTGTTTTCAAACCTTTCGTTATTAACCGAAACCATTGAATTAATTAAACATGATTCTGTGATTGAAGATTCTGAGTTTTAATAAAAATAATAGTTATTGAGGTGGAAAAGGAAATATAATTTCAGTTTACATCAAGATTTTTTTTAGCATTTTGAAGTTTGCTGAGGCCCCTGGATAAGAACAACTGATTTAGAGAATCTCAAATGTCATCCCATGAGATGTTGATTAATTCACATCTCACTGCCTGAACTGTTGTGTTCATTTGCTTTTGACACAACCACTTGCTTTCATTGAAAGTTTTCTTATGTGTAAATATAATTAGGGATTCAGCGATCATGATTTTTCATGGCTGATTCAGATTTTTTTTTTTTTAAAAATTGCTTTTTTTAAAAAAAAAAGCAATTTTGGGTTGCTTTTTTTTCCTTTTTCTTATTTATTTGCTCTATTACAGGCCAAACTGGAAATTTGCTCAAACACAAGTTTGGAGCAAAAACCGCCTGTATTCGGGAAAACAGTAGGCGAAAAGTACCCAGATGACCTGTTATTTCCTGCGAGATTCTGAAGTGCACATGTGATGGACACTTTACTATCCCATGAGGCCATGGGAGAGGATTTATTAATGGCAGTTAAGCAATGCAACTGATGCGGGTGGATCACATGACTGTAACAACATGACTGATATAGTATGTCTGAATTTCATTCATACTACATTGAGCATAGGCCTACTATTTTAATGGTTGTCAAATGTAGTACCTGCTCAGACAGTGTGCGATTTCAGACACACCCTTACGAAAAAGAAGTATACTTCAAGTTAATTTTATGAAGTATACTTATGTAATGTTCAAGTATATTTTTAAGTATACTTTATGTAGTAAGTATACTAATATCAATGTGTACTTGTAGTAAACTTGTAAGTGTACTATTTTACTACTGCTTGGGACTAAATTGGCCCACTTTAAGTATATAAAAGCATAGGCTACGTTTAAGTGTACTATAAGTGTAACAGTAGTAAACTACTTAGTTTACTATTTTAATACTAGTAGTACATTTTTAGTTGATGAAAGTACACACTTAAGTGTACTCTCAGTAAACTACTAGCTTAGTAGTTTATACTGCAAGTATACTTGAAAGTTTTCTTTTAAGTGAACATAACATTATACTTATAGTTTACTATTTATATATATTTTTTGCACTTGCAGTATACTACTATGTTCAAATGTAGATATTATTTTTTATACTTGAAAAATACCTAACTAACTGTACTTTAATTTTAATAACATTTTATCAGCTTCATGCATCATTTTTTATCAACACTTGAATGTCGGTAAGTTTAATAAATAAAGGCTACATTTTAAACAGAAAAGTTGAGAAAATAACATTTTTGTCAAAGACTACGCCTTGATCCGATTCAGAACGATGAAAAAAACATAGATGGAGTAGATTGAGTCCGACACCCCCAAAGCTTCACAGTTGTTTTCTCTTCATGGGTTACGCTTCATTTCATTTGGTAATATTAAGCAGTTTTGAATCACGTTATTTTACATTTGAGTGAGCAATCTTCTATCACTGGTTTCAGCTTCTTCTTCTCCTGTGTTTTGATCCAGAGATTCTGTACAAGAAGTTATGTCATATAGCGCCCCCTACCGTATAACAGTGAAAACATGGATAGCTGGAAAATTCAGTCAATGAAAGAAAGAGCAGAATTAGAGTAAATTGCTATACACTACCAGTGGACAAGCCTACACAAAAATTCAGATGCGCAGAATTAGAAACATATCTGTTTTATATCAATATTCTAATCAATATTTTCAAACAATGTAAGTTTCACAAGACTGTATACATGGGCGTCAGTTTGGTTTGAAATGTGGTGGGGACAGAGACGCATTTGGAAGTGCATTTTCAGAAGTGCTGGGTACAATGACGCATTCATTTTTATCTCTCTTTCGCGCAGGTTATAATACGATGTCCTGTAGCTCAGACACGGCCCCACTTTTCAACAGGCCCACCCAAAACTTTCAAAAAAAAAAAAAAAAATTGATAATTAATAATTTGATTAAAAAATAATCAATAATTATACAAAAAAATCGCCAATAACCTCATAATTTGTGCTAAAATAGTGCTTAGTTTTAAAAAACATTTTTAAAAGCTGGTTATATTTTGATGTTTCTGCGTAAGTTCAGCAGACAGTGAGGTTCGGGTTTGTTCCGATCAGAGTGGAGAGCGCATTTCTGAATATTCCGCTCCGCTCGTCCACTTCGTAAAAGTAATGATTATGAATGCGTCTAAATGTGTCTAAATACGCCGTGAATGTGAATGTGTATCTTTATCACACGCTCAAAAAGCTTAAGCAAATAGTATCAGCCCCCAATCATGCAAAATTAATCAATGAATTAATCTTTTTGAAAATATATTTTATATAGGCTTTTTTATATTTCATATAGCCTATACGTTTTTTTAATATTATATATTATATAGGCCTAATAAGATTTATTTTTGTTAATAGGCTAGGCTATATCTCCATTATATAATTAAACAAAAAGTAGTCAAAACACATCTAACAGAACATAGACTAAGTTGTTTATTTTTTACAACATTGTATTCTTATTTTGTTTAATTAAGATGTATAACGGATTGTCACCTTATAAACAGTCCCTTTTTTAATGGAATGATACACCCTTATAATAAAGAAAAAGCTTCAGTGATAAAGAATATGAACGCAATGCATTTAATTATACATTAAGCGGTTTCCTTCCAGAAACCCTTTATTATTTAAAATAGGTGGCTCTCAACGTGTCTTTCTATGGGAGGATGGCATAGCGGTGCACAGCAAATATTCAATGCATTCGATGAAAATATTCAATGGTATTCAATGCAAAACAAAAATTAAAAAATACAATTAGCCAATAAAATAAACAAATTATTGTGGCATTAATTAGCCCATAAAAAATATTTATTTTAAAGCCTAAACGAATTTGTTTAAAGAAAAACACCAGCGTTTGGCGTTTATCTGTAGCTATAGGCTAAAGCCTGTTTTATACTTCTGCGTCGAACTGCCGCCGTAGCTACGTCGTAGGCTTTGTGTAGCGCGCGTACCCTACGGCCAAGGCCGGACTTACCATTGGGCTTGACTGGGCTCAAGCCCATGGGCCCCGTCCAATAGGGGCCCCCGTCCGTTTACGTTTGATTTTTTCAATAATATGTCAGTCATTTAATTTTTCATTTAAAGTTTGTTGATTGGTCTAGCATTGTTATTGGCCCTGCCCTGCAATGAAAAATGTAATTTAAAAAGTAAAATTAAATGTCATTCATCTTGAGGTTTGCTGATTGGTTATCAGTGCCTTGTTTACTGCCGAACCGTTGAAAAAAACTGTCTGCATTAGACAGTAGCCGCATTTCCATTACCCTTCAAATTGCGCAAATTGAAATTGCGAAATGAAAATAAGCACAATGGAAACACGTCAATTTTTTACGCTCGCATGAGGTGGTTTTTCAGGCAATTCGAAAAAGGAATATTTCGCAAAACTGCAATGGAAACGCATTTACGCATTTTTGCGCATTTACAGTCACCTGAGTTAGAAGACGCGGTGTGTTTGAGGTCCATGTATAGCTACGCAAATAATAATAATTTTATATTATTTAATTATAACATTTAATAGGCTATATTTAGAAGACGCTTTTATGCAAAAAAGGAACAATGCTGAGTGTGGAGCGCGCACTGCATGGCACGGAGGCGCGGCTGCGAACACTTGCATTTTCCTATCAACAGTGGAAACAACTTAAAATACTTTGACCATTTCTGGTCATACAGAAAATAATAATACATTATTCCCAACTACTTTTATTTGTGTAAACTCACAATAACAAGGAAACGTTGTGCTTTTGTAAAATAAATGAAAACAATCAGACACACTTGCATGATCTCAGTCCGTAAACTGGAGCGCGAGAACTGAAACAAAATATAGCCTATGCAGGCTAAAGCTTGAAATGTCCACTTTAAAACGAACAAATTCGAATCGAAAGCTAATACCTTCTGATGTGCATTTCTCTCTAAAGGCGCATCTGCTTAACAGCGGAGATGGAGATGTGATTTTAGCCAAAGCAATAGGCTAGTTTATTAAAAATAATGGCTCTTCTCATTCAGCACTGCGGGAAAAACATCAATTCCAGGTTCTAATTTGGCCTTTGAAAACCAGAAAAATCGACATGTTTTCCATATTAATTTGTGAATATTTTAAATGTTTAATAAAGGGGCAAAAAGTCATAAACAAAAATCTGAAAATTCGTCGATATTTACTTTTTTTTTGCGCAGCAGCTGGTGTAGCCAGTTCAAATTAAAATGTTGGTGTTCAACTTTGCGTTTTAAAAAGACAACAACCGTTCATTTTTCGTTTTTCAATTACGGGTTAAAAAAGGAAAAACGAATGGACACAAAAGTAGCCTACATGGATAGTTTGGACAGAATACGAGACAGAGTTCTTTATTAAATTCATAAAAGAAACAATAATTAACCTATAGGAATACTGGATTCTAAATCTCAAAAAAATGCCACAATCAAAACATATGTTTTCCAGGTAAATACATTCTCATTCTGACCAAGACATTTGTGCATTGCAATAAACTTATGATCACTTTGAACTTTTTTAATCATTATTTATTTATTGGAAAAAAACTTTTTCAAGCTTCAATCAGTGGTCATATAAATAAATTATTACGTTTTTTTAACATGTAACACTGTCTATGGTACCAGTCACCTTTTGAAAGTAGCTTTGCACTTCAAATAACGATTGGATCAATTATATTGTTACGCCACCAGATGGCGACAAATGACTTTTAAAAAACATTTGTCATTGAATCTTCATTCAGGAGATTAGTTCAAAAATGCTGATTCATCTATGAAACAAGTGCATTTGATTGAGGAATTGAATCATTCATTCAAACCCGAATGAATATTTTTTTAATAATTCAGATTAATTAAACATTTTTAATATACTTCAGCAATTAACATAAATTATGTTATTTTGTTTAGTTGTTTTTTCAGAATCGTGATCTTTATTTTTATTCTCAGTTTATCCAGAATTGTGTAGCTCTAATACACAGCTTGTGTATGTATCATTTTGTTCTATTTAAAGTAATGTATAGAAGGTAGGGCCCGAGAGTGACTCAAGCCCAGGGGCCCCCACCACCCTAAGTCCTGCCCTGCCTACGGCGTACCCTGACGTGCACCTCTCCAAAAATGTAACAACGCGTCAATTCTACGCGGACACAAGCGCGGTGATTGGTCTGCCAGAACCCCTCCCTCGGGGTTTCACATGCTCCCTAGGTGCGCGTCAACGCGGACAACGACACAGAAGTATAAATTAAAACCAACACGTTGCCTACGGCGTATAGGCTCCGGCGTAGGTCCGACGCAGAAGTATAATGAGGCCTTAAGTGTTTCAGACGACCCTTTTCAAACAGACGCAAGAAAATGCAACAGAATTTGATTAGTTAAACATGAAGATGATTATCCGTCTGGCATGGCCGCTCGCTCTAACGTTAACCTAAATGTTTGTTGTTATGAAGCGTATATCCGAGTGTTTGTGCGGAGTGTGGAGCGCGCACTATATGACATGGATAGAGGCGCCGGTGCCATCACTCGCATTTTCCTATCAACAGTTGAAACAACTTAATATACTCCATTTCTGGTCATACAGAAAATAATAATACATCAGTCGCAACTACGTTTACTTGTGTAAACTCACAACAACAATAAAACGGTGTGCCTTTGTAAAATAAAAGAAAACGAACAGGGCGCGCTTTTATGATCTCTGTGAAATGGACCGCGCCTCAAAAATGAACTGACAAACAGTGTATAGACAAGCCTCACAGACATGAGAAATATAACAATAAAGTTAATAAAAAAAATGTCCACCAACGAAAATCGAAATCCAATCGAAAGCAAATACGGTAGCTACCATCTGATTATGTAATCCTGTCCGTATAAAAGGCGCATCTTGGCTACATTACAGCGGAGATGTGGAGATATGTATGCAGGCAGCCTATACTGATTTAGAAAAGACTAGCTCATTAATAAACAATTAAAATGCATCGTTATTTTAAAACGACATAAGATTTCGTTATTAGACATAATTGAGGTGAAAAAATAATATGTGGCAGCAATGCGTCACCGTATGATTCTGCTATATTTACTTTTTAGCTATATAGGCTATTAAATCCAGACAATTGGTTCATGAAACACTGATTAAAATTAAGATATAATTAATACAAAACGAAATTCACTTTAAAGAAAGGCAGCTGTTCTGTTTGAGGTGTCTGTGAAAGTTTTAAAGCAGTCTTTTAGTGCCGCGTACTACGGAGGAGGATTAGGGCCAGGCAATAATAAAAAAATAAAACCATCTCGAGATTAAAGTAATTATAATGCGAGATTAAACTCGTTAAATTTCGAGAAAAAAAGTCGAAATAAAATCTTGAGAATAAACTCATTAAATATCGAGAATAAAGTCGTTGTGTTGCGAGAAAAAACTCGTTAAATTTCGAGAAAAAAAGTCGAAATACAATCTCGAGAATAAACTCATTAAACATCGAGAATAAAGTCGTTGTGTTGCGAGAAAAAAACTCGTTAAATTTCGAGAAAAAAAGTCGAAATACAATCTTGAGAATAAACTCATTGAATTTCGAGAATAAAGTCGTTGTGTTTCGAGAAAAAAAGTCGAAATGAAATGTAGAGAATAACGCATTCGATCAGTGTTCATTGCATAGCCTACTGATATCAACCTCATCAAGGTTTCGTGGTTTCCCAGGATACCATAAGACACATTATTAATCGTTGTTGTTTGTGTACGCCTCCATCCACAGAATGTAACGACTGTAACCATCTATACAGCCATTAATGGCAATGCTGTACGGTTTTAGTTTATCATAGCTTTCCATATGCCAGAGTGTATTTGGGCCAGCGCAAGTGGCGTCTTCTCAAGCGTCTCCTTCGTCGAAATTCCACACCTTGAGGATCAACAAGTTTAATAATGCGTCTTATGGTATCCTGGGAAACCACGAAACCTCCATGAATTTCATGTTGGACAAAAGCGAGTACATCGCGCAAATTGGACTGATTTTTTCTTCTAAAAACACCTAGCCGACCTAGACCTAATGTTCTATTCTTTGTTACTGAAAGAAAGTAAAAAATATAGATTGTCTAAGTGATCTAACTCTGTCATGTCCTCTATCAGGTTATGCAATGAACACTGATCAAATGCGTTATTCTCTAACGTTACATTTCATTTCGACTTTTTTTCTCGAAACACAACGACTTTATTCTCGACATTTAACGAGTTTATTCTCACAATTCTTCGACTTTTTTCTCGAAATTTAACGAGTTTTTTCTCGAAACACAACGACTTTATTCTCGAAATGTAATGAGTTTATTCTCAAGATTGTATTTCGACTTTTTTCTGGAAATTTAACGAGTTTTTTCTCGAAACACAACGACTTTATTCTCAATATTTAATGAGTTTATTCTCAAGATTATATTTCGACTTTTTTTCTCGAAATTTAACGAGTTTTTTCTCGAAACACAACGACTTTATTCTCAATATTTAATGAGTTTATTCTCAAGATTGTGTTTCGACTTTTTTTCTCGAAATTTAACGAGTTTAATCTCGCATTATAATGACTTTAATCTCGAGATGGTTTTATTTTTTTATTATTGCCTGGCCCTAATCCTCTTCCTACGGAGGAGGATTAGGGCCAGGCAATAATAAAAAAAATAAAACCATCTCGAGATTAAAGTAATTATAATGCGAGATTAAACTCGTTAAATTTCGAGAAAAAAAGTCGAAATAAAATCTTGAGAATAAACTCATTAAATATCGAGAATAAAGTCGTTGTGTTGCGAGAAAAAAACTCGTTAAATTTCGAGAAAAAAAGTCGAAATACAATCTCGAGAATAAACTCATTAAACATCGAGAATAAAGTCGTTGTGTTGCGAGAAAAAAACTCGTTAAATTTCGAGAAAAAAAGTCGAAATACAATCTTGAGAATAAACTCATTGAATTTCGAGAATAAAGTCGTTGTGTTTCGAGAAAAAAAGTCGAAATGAAATGTAGAGAATAACGCATTCGATCAGTGTTCATTGCATAGCCTACTGATATCAACCTCATCAAGGTTTCGTGGTTTCCCAGGATACCATAAGACACATTATTAATCGTTGTTGTTTGTGTACGCCTCCATCCACAGAATGTAACGACTGTAACCATCTATACAGCCATTAATGGCAATGCTGTACGGTTTTAGTTTATCATAGCTTTCCATATGCCAGAGTGTATTTGGGCCAGCGCAAGTGGCGTCTTCTCAAGCGTCTCCTTCGTCGAAATTCCACACCTTGAGGATCAACAAGTTTAATAATGCGTATCCTGGGAAACCACGAAACCTCCATGAATTTCATGTTGGACAAAAGCGAGTACATCGCGCAAATTGGACTGATTTTTTCTTCTAAAAACACCTAGCCGACCTAGAACTAATGTTCTATTCTTTGTTACTGAAAGAAAGTCAAAAATATAGATTGTCTAAGTGATCTAACTCTGTCATGTCCTCTATCAGGTTATGCAATGAACACTGATCAAATGCGTTATTCTCTAACGTTACATTTCATTTCGACTTTTTTTCTCGAAACACAACGACTTTATTCTCGACATTTAACGAGTTTATTCTCACAATTCTTCGACTTTTTTCTCGAAATTTAACGAGTTTTTTCTCGAAACACAACGACTTTATTCTCGAAATGTAATGAGTTTATTCTCAAGATTGTATTTCGACTTTTTTCTGGAAATTTAACGAGTTTTTTCTCGAAACACAACGACTTTATTCTCAATATTTAATGAGTTTATTCTCAAGATTGTATTTCGACTTTTTTTCTCGAAATTTAACGAGTTTTTTCTCGAAACACAACGACTTTATTCTCAATATTTAATGAGTTTATTCTCAAGATTGTGTTTCGACTTTTTTTCTCGAAATTTAACGAGTTTAATCTCGCATTATAATGACTTTAATCTCGAGATGGTTTTATTTTTTTTATTATTGCCTGGCCCTAATCCTCTTCCGTATCTTCCGACCGCGTCCGTAACGTAAACTTTTTTCCCTCATAAATGCGAACATGGGAAATAAAATAAAACGAATATTATAATGTTTTTTTGTTGGGTCAGACAATGATTACCAAATTTCTCTCTCATGCTCCTCACAACCACTGAAAACTGTCAAAAAATCGAACCAAAAGTCAAATTAATATGGACGGAAGTTATAAGTGGTGGGTACAAAATGACTCATGAGGAAAACTGGTGGGTACACGTCCCCCCCGTCCCCCCCGAAATCGACGCCTATGACTGTATATGAAAAACTATGTAAAGTATATTTAATAGGCTACTCGATCAAAAGAGTTAACACAACTACAAGCCAAGTATACTTTGAATACTTAATTATACTTTTAAGTATATCTCGATCAAAAGACTGAGTACAAGTACAGGCCAAATATACTTGGACTTTTCTCTCAGTATAAGTATAGGTAAGTAAAGGTATATTTCTAAGAAGTACATAAAGTATAGTTTTGAGAAGTATATAAAATGTAGACTGAAGTAAAAGAAGTATACTAATAGAACACTTGAATAAACTACTTTTTAGTAAGGGCACTCTTACATCTGGTGAAGTCAGCGAATCAGATAAGATCTTGCCAGATGGAGAAAGTGCATTTCAGTTGTGTGTAATGCCTCAGATGGTCAGTGAGTCGTGGGTGGTCCGTGGGCAGGCTGTCTGAAGCCCAGACACAGTGGACACATGTATATGGTGTATGTGTTTATTTCTACGTTATGTGTGTGTGGTTTGAGTGATCTGTAAATATATTTCAAGCTGACCACAGCACTGGATACACACTCTGGATTATTTGTGTTGATTGTAAAGAGCCTGTAAAGATCAGAACAGAGCTCATTTTCTGTTGTTGTGTGTGTGTGTTTGTGTGTGAGCAGGAGTTTGCGGTGTTGACCAAAGAGCTGAATGTATGTCGGGAGCAGCTGCTGGAGAGAGAAGAGGAGATTGCTGAGCTCAAGGCGGAGAGGAACAATACACGGGTCAGTAACCCCATAACCATAATCTGTGTGTGTGAAACAGACATCATATCCTCTCTATATCGCATGTTTGTGTTTGTGGTTTTCTGTTTAGGGTGTTTGTTTTTGATGAAATGTTTTGGCTGGGGTGCAATATCCTACTCTTGCAGGGATGTTTCCACCCAGGAGGCAAGGGAGGCATTTTTTAAGTGCCTCTTTAAAAATGGAAAATAATCCATTGTAGAAAAAATAAAACACTGCAAATATTACAAAATATGCCATTAAAGAGTGTGTAAATAATACGTGTATAATCAAAATGTTGACACTGTCCAACAGCGACATGAGCGGTTAAAGTTACGGCGTCTCTCTTGCCTCCCCTGAGCCCATTGAGTTTTAATGTTTCTTATGGTAGTTAGTTTTGGGATAAATGTAAAAAAGATGAGAAAACCGGATGAGAAATATACTTTGTTTTAATAAATACAAAAATAATTTCACTGTTAATGTAAAAATACAAAGTAGAATTGCTTTGTTTGTTGTTGTTTCAATTTAGTTCACCCAAAAATGACATTTCTGTCATTAATTATTCACCCTCATGTCGTTCCAAACAAAAAACTTTTGAAAGGTTGTGTACCTTAAAGTCTTGGCTACAGAAAAGCTACTGAATATTTTTACCATTATTGCCCAGGATGAAACATTCACTTCACAAGTAGACCTTTTGTACACAATAGCAATATTAAAGGGTTAGTTCACCCAAAAATAACATTTCTGTCATTACCATAATTACTCACCCTCATGTCGTTCCAACTTCGGAACACAAATTAAGATATTTTTGATGAAATCCGAGAGCTGTCTGACCCCTCCATAGACTGCAACGTTATTCAAGGCCCAGAAATGTAGTAAAGACTTCGTTAAAACAGTCCATGTGACTCCACTGGTTCAACCTTAATGTTGTGAAGCGGCTAGAATACTACGTCTTTATTCAATAATTTCTTCTCTTCTTTGTTATTCTCTGACGCTGTTCACATGGTAAACACAGAGCAGCACTTCCGGGTTCTACGTCAGAACACTGTCTCAGTATTGGCTGTATCCTGCGTCAGCATCACACACATGTGTCTTGGCGCTCATGCGAACAGCATCAGAGACTGACACGGAAGAGAAGAAATTGTTGTAACAATGTTGTTATTTTTTTGAGGGGGGGTTTTGCACACAAAAAGTATTCTCGTCGCTTCATAACACTAAGATTGAACCACTGTAGTCACATGGACTATTTTAACGATGTCTTTACTACCTTTCTGGGCCTTGAATAACGTTGCAGTCTATGGAGGGACATAAAGCTCTCAGACTTCATAAAAAATATCTTTGGGTTTGGAACACGACATGAGGGTGAGTAATTAATGACAGAAATTTCATTTTTGGGTGAACTAACCCTTTAATATTGCTATTGTGTACAAAAGGTTTACTTGTGAAGTGAATGTTTTGTCCTGGCCTGGGCAATAATGGTAAAAATCTGTAGTAGCTTTTCTGTAGCCAAGACTTTAAGGTACACTACCATTCAAAAGTTTATTTAGTTTTTTGGGGGGGAAACAAATTAATACTTTTTTCAGCAAGAATGAATTAAATTGATCAAAAGTGACAGAAACGACTTTATAATGTTCCAAAAGCTATTTCAAAGAAATTAGAGATTATTCATCAAAGAATCCTGAAAAAAGTATTACGATTAATTCCATTTTAAAATATATTCAAATAGAAAACAATGTATTACGTTTTTTTTTAATAATCTATCACAATATTACTGTTTTTACTTTATTTCTGATCAAATAAATGCAGCCTTAGTGAGCATTAGAGACTTCTTTCAAAAACATCATAAAAATCTTACCGACTCCAAAATTTTGAATGGTTGTGTATGTGACTCTCCTAATTTGATCCTACCCTGTGAAATGTTCACTATAGTAACAAATGGGTAATAACTAGTCCCTGTCTCCCCAATTGAAACTGACTTTCTCTGTTTCTTTCCCGTGCCATCTAGCTCCTGCTGGAGCATCTGGAGTGTCTGGTGTCTCGTCACGAGCGTTCTCTGAGGATGACTGTGGTGAAGAGGCAGGCTCAGTCTCCTGCTGGAGTCTCCAGCGAGGTGGAGGTGCTCAAGGCCCTCAAGTCCCTGTTCGAACACCATAAAGCCCTGGATGAAAAGGTCAGCACCCCTTCCCCACTCTATCCTGTCCTACGGCATGTCGGCATGACGATAAATCCAAATATCTGAATTTTATTTTCTGTTTTCATTGTGTTGTGCTGGTTAGTCCTGCTTATGATGAAAACACATTGGTCTGAAGCTCCAAATATGAGCAAAAGCACCATAAAAGTATCACAAAAGTAACCCACATGACTAATGTACTGTATTTAAAGACTTCAAAAACCATAGCTAGCAATGAAGCAGGTGAACATGCTCAGATTACGCTTCACAAACTCATTAAGAAGTTTTTAAGGCCGATATCAATGTGTAAGCTAGACTTCTATAGAATAACTGTGTCTCTTCAAAGAGGTGATTTTTTTTGACAGGTTCTCCCTGTTGATTCATTTTCTATTGTTCTTCTCTCCCTCAGGTGCGTGAGAGATTGCGTGTGGCTTTAGAGAGAGTCGCTGTTCTAGAGGAAGAGCTGGAATCGTCCACAAATGAGGTGAACATCATACTATCGTGATATATGTTAGTACCCCCTTTTCTCTCAGTATGTGGCACGCTGGTCTTGCATGCTTAGATTTGTTCGTTATGCTTAGGTACTGTCTTTACGGGATCAGATTAAAAGGAGAGAGCGGGGTTTGGACAATGGAAAGGAGGTGAGTCACAACTGTTTGAATCTTGTATTGAATCTTTTCACTGTTCTTTTCCTCATTTTCTCTGTTTTTCACACAGCGGCTCCCGAACGGCCCCTCCTCCATCTTGGATGATGGCGAGATCGACAGACAGAGAGAGGGAGAGATAGAGAGACAGAGAGCAGAGCTTTCACAGTTAAAAGAAAGACTGGCGCTCATGTGCAGACAGGTGAGTGTTGCACTGCTGCCTACAGCGGAAGCATTATAAGGCATCATAGTAGGCACAATCCTGAGATGACAAAATTATTCAAAAGGAAGCCAAATTTATCCACGTTCTAAGGCAACATCACATGTATCCTTCACAGAGAAGGCAATTTCATAATGCTGTGGTGTCCAACCTACTCAAAAACACTGGCCAGGAGGTTCCTAGTAATATGGAAGACTTTGACTATCTAGTTCAGGTGTGTTTAATTGGGGTTGGAGCTAAATTCTGCAGGAAGCAGGATTGGATATATCTGCCATAATGCATTGCATCAAGCTAGGTAAAAAATAATTCCAAGATGGGAGACAAGGCGAGATAATAAAAAAAAAAAAAAGTATTTTATTCAGTGCCATTTATTTGTTTTATTATATATTTTATTACTATATCTTGTATACAGATTATTTAATGAATAGAAAGTTCAAAAGAACAGCATTTATTTGAAATAGAAATCTTTTGTTATAAAAGTCTTTACTGTCACTTTGATCAAATTAATTCATTGTTGCTGAATAAAAGTATTAATTTCTTTAAAAAAATGTTTTGTGCTATACACTTTATTCCTTATTAGAGTATTATAACATGCTAACGGCAACTCTATGGAAATATAAATTATGTGAAAACAAAGTGCACTATTAGTGTGATGTGCAGAGGTCCTTCCTGTGAAGAGCATTTCAACTCAGCAACTTATGAGGATCTGTGATGGTTAGGACACTGCCTTCGAAGGCAGTTGGGCTTTGGAACAGAGCTTGTAAGTGTACGTGTGTGATGGAGATATAATGTTCATAGACACAGGAAGGAAATACGGGACAGACGGAGTGGGAGAAGACCTACAGTATGACACACTCTGAGCACTGACACATTTTGGATGAGAAGGTTTCAGTTAGCCTGGCATTCCTATGGTTGCCATAGAGATGCAGGATCAGAGGAGATGCTGAGCGAAAGACGGTGTCACATTCTGCTGCCCTCTGGTGGATGTGCACCGCATTCCAAGATTGCAAAAGAAAAAAACAAACAAGAAACGACAGAGGGAGATACGGCTACTGGAACGCATCCAAGTTTCATTGGCTCGTTTCTGTGTTTGCATGCGTTCATGCGCACAAGTTAACGTCTGAGCCTTGTCTCCCATGTGCAGGTTGGAGAGATCGAGGAACAGCTCACTACCGCCAGGAGGGAATTAGCTAAATCTGAGGAAGCCAATCAGAAGCTTCAGAGGGACGTGAAAGAGGTGGGTCGGAGGTTAAGTTCTCACCGAGAGAGCTTCAAAAGAAAATCAAGAGCCCTGTGTCACGCAACCATAGTTTTGCTGTCATCCCGCCTCCCTTCCCATTTGGAAGGGTTTCCTGCCACGATGCAGTGATTAATTGTCGGTAAAGTGCTCTAGTTGTTGATGGGTGTGTCTGTCAGCCAAAGCGAGATCAATCAAACTGCCAACAAAATAATCAGCTGTCTATCTGACATTTTCATGCAAGAAGTCTAATTTTCTGTATAATAGAAGCATGCCGTACTCTCCTGCGGTAACAATGACTTGCCAACTTGGCAACAGCGCTTGTTTCATGTCACCGACTCGCTAGTTATGGAATTTTCCAGAATTGTCGGTTGCTACCTTGCTGGCTTGGCGTCCTATTTAAACTGGATGCCTTTGCTTTGAGCAAGTTTTGTTGCTTGTAATCTGCTTCGACTGCCATAAAGTACAGTCTCGATAGTGGAGAATCAAGTTTTTCATTCAGTTCCCAAGACACTTTGCCTTTCGTCCTTTTTGCTACACTTGTCTTTCATCGCCTCTTTCTTCCTCCCTCATAACAATTCTGGGATATTCTATACAGGTTTTTTGTTTCGCAATAACTTTTTATAGTCAGCTCCGTTTGAGGTAAACAGTTACTGTAAAACTGCTGTCTAGACAGAGCCCCAACCATAATGTGACTGAATGGTCTGATTGGAATCGTTTAGTGTGTGTGTGTGTGTGTGTGTGTTTATTTCTGCAATCTATTAACCTTATGTATTTATTCATTTTGACATTTTCTCTCTTTTATCTCACATTTTTCCACCCCCTCAACTGCAGGCGCTGTGTCAAAGAGAGGACATGGAGGAAAGAATCACCACCTTAGAGCGCAGGTAAACTAGACCAGATTAGACCAGATCTCACTGCTGAGTTTAAGTGGGAATTAGCTCAGTCCGCACGTTCAAAAGACACAGATAGAGTTGCAGTTTTGATTTATCAAGCACCCTGCAGATCCTCACTGTGTGTGTTTTTGTCTGTAGGTACCTCAGTGCCCAGAGGGAGGCAACCTCTCTCCATGACATCAAAGACAAGCTGGAGAACGAGCTTGCCAGCAAAGAGTCTTTATACAGACAGGTACAACAGGAGAATCATGTACAGACACACATGAAAGGTGTAACTATTGAAGGAACATTTAACAGCGTGTTCATCTTCAGTCTCTGGAGGGTTGTTCTCAGGGAATGGCACCAATTGTGCCGGAAGGTTTTGTTGTGTTTTTATTTCATTTGAAAAGGTTTCAAAACTTTTCTTTCTTTTTATCTGTGAAGAAATATTGCAGATTTTAACACCTCAGGCTATCAGGGCCTTAACCATCCACTAATATTCAGGTTATTAATCTACAAGTAGGGCTTGATTTTTGTTACTAACCACAACGTCAAGCTAGGGTTTTTCCCATAAAATCAAACTTGACAAGGCCAACTTCATTCTCTGAATGAAAAAATAGAAAAAAAACAAAACATTTACAGCACAGTGAAAGCTTGATGTTTTTATTTCAATAAATCTAAATTTAGATTAAATATAATTTATATTACAGTTCAACACAGTATGTCTATACTAGAGGTCTTCACGGGTCCACTAGGATCCGAAAACCCGAGGTCCGACCCGAGACCCGAGCGGTTTCGGGTCCAAAACTCTGACGAGTGTCTCGGACACGGGTCGGGTTCGGTATTAGTGGCCTCGGGTCTCGGGTAATTCAAAATAAATATGCCTTTTCCAAATGGACCCGAGAAGACCCGAATTCTTTTAAACTATGTTGGGCATTTAACAAAATTGCATTATTTAAAACAAATCTATGACACCGTTCTCTCACTTTTTCTAAATGAGAGAGCGAATCCGCGCTTCTACGTGCAATGGGCTATAAGCACGGTTGCCTCCGCATTTATTTACTCAGTTATTAATTTGCTTAGTTATATAATTTATAATTTGAATAAGAGAACAACCCCAATAAACTTGGGGTAATCAGAAAAAAATGTTTTATTCATTAGGCTAGCCTACATCATAGATCGGAATTTTCTTCAGGAAACGGGCAGACTTGAATAAATAGCAACCAGCAAACAATAAACGATAAAAATTGCAAAACAAATTTTAATAATTAATCCAAAGTTTGAACATTTATGTGTAGGCTAAAACATCTTATTTTGAACGTGCGTTGTGTGACTGTTTACAGTAAGCAGACTCGTTGCTCACGTTGCTAAAGAAAAGTTGCGAAAATAAAGATCATGCCTACATGGTAAATTCTGCTATGGCGGTTCTAATGCCCTGTTTTTAATCTGGTTTTATCTAAACAAATTTTCAACGACAGGATTGTAGGCTAAATAGCAGTCAATGACTGGGAGACTTTGGATATTTTATTGAAATTTTACCCTGTGGTGGTTCTAATGTTAATCATCGTATGGTCCGGTAAATAACATTATGCCACTGACGTAATGGGTTACAGTGATGTGTAATTGACAATTCAGCACTTCAGAGCGCAGGCTGTGCACAATGTAGGCAATCTGACATTGGATTCTGACATAAACCTGATTTTCATTTTCAGCGTTGGGTTTGGTTTTCTAAATGCGAATTTTGCCTAAATGCCGTTTACGTTCGGGTCCAGTCGGGTTCTAAAGGAAATGCCGTCAGGTCGGGTCGGACTCGGGTCTAATTTTATCGGGTCTGTCTCGGGTCGGGTTTTTCTTTAAAAAAAAATAATTTATGCACGTCGGGTTCGGGTAAGTAGTGATTCGGGTCCATTCGGGTCGGGTACAGTTTTTAGGACCCGAGAAGACCTCTAGTCTATACTACAGTATGTCTTACAGTATAAACTTTAATATTGTTAAATATTATTGCAATTTAAAATCACAATTTTATATTTTAATATATTTATGGTGCTTAAAAAGATTTCTTATTATTATCAATGTTGGAAACAGTTTTGGCGCTTAATATTTTAGTGGAAACTGAAAATTTTGACCAATTTAATGCATCCGTGCTGAATAAAAGTATTTCTTTAAAAAGTAAAAACGTACTGACACCAAACTTTTGAAAGGTAGGCTATATTTTCATTTACAATTGAATGGTTATGAACGAACATGCGAATTGATTGATATTCTGATGTGAAAAAAAAACACATTTAAAATCTATTTATTCAATTATTATTATTATTTTTTTTTTTTTTCACAGACGAATGTTTCCTAAACTATGGCAATCTTGTCATTTATTTTGTACTTTTATAAATAAATCTGTTTCTTAACTGTCTTTCATTCCATGATTTATCCATACAAACAAGCTCATACCATTTGCTAGCGTTCAAAATCTGACTTCAGATTTATAATAATGAAATGAATAAAGGTTTGGATTACATTTTTTATTTTTTTTTGCATCTGGTTAAAGTTCATTCCATGTCTTTATATTCGTTAAAAGCCTTTCTCTGTCAAATCATGAAAATTAAACAACTTTTGCAATGGGCAACACTATATTCATAATAAATAGAGATGTACTGTAGATTTAGACATTCTTAGCAATGGAACCACAAATTAGTGTCAATTTGATTAAAGTCTAAGTGAATTTATTTTGTTGTTTTAAAGGTTTGTGGTTTGAGGTCTGTAATTGTGGATACAAGAATTTAGAATCTGTTTCCAGACTCTGTGATATGTCTAGACCTGTTGGTTTTGCCTTTCATACTCATCACTAGCTATAGATCTCCTTACATTTGTTTACCTGATTTATTTTTTTCCATAACCTTTATTATTTTCATTTGGTTCTTTGGTGGCTTCATAAGTGACCTTGTGAGATTTTAAGAGAGGTTCCATTGTGTTCTCACCAGGTCTCCACCAAAAACAAAACACCTTTTTCCCCCTGAAGAGAATGTGTTCCTTATGGTGTTCTTCATTGTCTTGGTCTCATTGTTCGGTCTCTTCTCATCCCCTGGTCTCCTCAGAGTGAAGAGAAGAACAGGCAGCTCCAGGAGCGTCTGGACGATGCTAAACAGAAGCTGCAGCAAACCCTCCAGAGGGCCGAGACTCTGCCCGAGATCGAGGCTCAGCTCGCCCAGAGGGTGGCGGCACTCAACAAGGTGTGTGCTGTCAGGTTCAGATCTGTTTGTCTCTTTGTGGTCATGTGCTATTAACTCATTTCAAATGGAAAACAGGTCCAAACTGTTAAAATGTATTTTATCCTTGCTCTGTTGTTTAGGCTGAGGAGCGTCACGGCAACTTTGAGGAGCGGCTGAGACAGTTGGAGGCACAACTGGAAGAGAAGAATCAGGAGCTACAGAGGGTGACTCATCCTCTCTTTTTACGTTTGTTCAGCATGTCAGGCTCAGATATAGTGAGGCGTTTTTACTATGGATGTTGTTTTGGAGTAACAAAAAAGTAATGGATTATTAAAAAATTAAAATGCAAGTTAAAAATATTGAGTTGAAGTTTGTAAAATATATACAGTATTTAGCTTGATTCACAAACATTACATCAACATTAGTTTCTAAGGGTGTGTTCACACAGGTTTGATCCGATTATAACAGACTCTGATGCGATTAGTTTGGTTCGTTTGAATTAATGTGAAAACTTCCATCTAAAACCCAAACAAGCGAACCAAATATGTTTTTTCTTGTCATTGTCACGATGTTTCCCATTACAGTTCGGTACAGGTGTCAGAACTGCCATCTCCTTGCAGCAGAACCTCTTTGTGTGTGCAACTGAGGAATTCCTGGCACTGTTTTAACTCCTTTACACATTTTATAAGCTCTTTGTGAGAATACCATCATACGTATGTATGTTATAAAAGCTGTTCTTTGTTTTGTATCTTTAGGTTAGCTGTTAAAAATGACCAGGACTAGCGAATGTGAACCAGGGCTAAATGTATCATTTTGTTTGTTTGAACCAAGAAAATCAAACTACAAGTGTGAATACACCCGAAATGAGCTAACATCTACAACCTGTTTCTTTTGAAATTATACATGAACAATTTACATTAAAAACATCTTCAGAAATGTACAAGTATTTAAATACATTTTAATTTTAAATACATTTAAATATATATATATATATATATATATATATATATATATATATATATATAAATGTATTTAAAAAGCATTATAAAAGCATTATATCCCTCATTAGATTCATTTGGAGTTTATGAAACCAATTTGATAAGTAGACTAGAATTGAGTATTGCACACACACACATATATATATATATATATATATATATACATATATATATATATATATATATATATATATATATATATATATATATATATATATATATATAAATCTTATTTTCAAGCATTTCACATCTTTACTTTCTAAAAAAAAAGTGGTTTATAAAGTCTGTTTATATTTCATGTCACCTTCTAGCTTGTAAGGAACTGATCTAATAAGTTTCTTGTAGCGCTTTGCTTCTTTTTCCATCATTAAAGCGGATCCCCGTCTGATGGGATGTGCGACTAACAAACCAGTTGTATAATAATCAAAATAGTGTTACTCTTGGATCTCTCGTCTTTCATCACCTTGATGCCACATATTTTATTCACTGTTAGTCAAGTATATACTCAATATTCCTCATCCTTGTCCTTTCTCTGTTTGTCACTTTTCCCTCTCTTTTTCTCTCCCTGCCCTCAGGCGAGGCAGAGGGAGCGGATGAACGACGAACACAACAAGCGTCTCTCTGACACGGTGGACAAGCTTCTGTCTGAGTCCAATGAGAGACTTCAGCTGCACCTGAAGGAGAGAATGGCTGCCCTGGAGGAGAAGGTATGATCCTCCACAATTTCAGATTTAATTTCTTTGTCAACGCCAAAGCAGAAAAATAGCCTTGACATGTCACCACGTCTTTGATGTTTACCTCAAAATCCAGATGTTGCCTCAGTTATGTTTGTGCCTAATAGGAGTTTCAGGCTTCCTCTTTGTGTCCTCCCTCATAATTCCAGCACGAAAGCAGGTGTTCAATGCGTTTATCATCAGAGAATCAGTGATGAATGGCCAAAACGTAATTTGAGCTTAATGTCAGAAACAGAAGACATGTTTCTGAACACAGAAAACATGACTAGATTGGTGTAGGAATGTGCAGAACTGCAAATTTTCTAAATCCACTTGTGGGATGCCTGAACAAATAGTTAACTAATCGGTCTCGACTCGAGGAAGTATAATTAGGCTGTTTCTGGTTCCTTTGAACACAATTGGGTGTGTTTGTAAGCGGGCATTTTCTGGTGTTCATAAACAGACGGTATGTCTCCAGATGCATTTTTAAAATTTAGGAAAATGATTTTTAGCTCAACACACTGTCTTAAAAACACAAGATGCCCAGGTTTCCCAAGATTCTGGAAAACCTGGAAATATTCTGATCTGTGTAATTTGAGTTATCAATAGACAGAAGTACAATACAATGAGTAACAATTGTTTTACAAATGCATTATAGTTTATTAGATAGTTATCCACCTCTGTGCTAACTACATTAAATGGTATTGCATGCTTTTTGTTTATTTTCAGATTACTCTTTCATTACTGAGACATGCTTAATAATCAATTATGCAATTTATTAAGCAGAAATATTATGAGATAACTACATAACTACTATTTACTGCCGAGGCTGCTACCGTTTTCAGAGTCACAGTCAGAGCTCTTCAAAAATTCTGAGTTTTCAAGTTATAATTATGAGTTCTATGAGGATTTGAAAGCTTTAAGTCGAAATATTGTAATCATTGCCAGGCCGACATGACATGAACACACCTTAACTGTGCCATTGTCATGGGTTTGATTCCCAAACACACAAAGGTCTTTAGATAAAAATGTCTGAGAGTTAAATGAATGTTAGAGCCTGTTATAATGTTTTACAGAACGCTCTCTCCGAGGAGCTCGCTAACATGAAGAAGATCCAAGATGATCTCTTAGCGAACAAGGTACGTTCCTAAACTTTAATACTAAAAAAAAGGTTCTGTTCACTTGACCTGTATTTAGATGGCTACATTATCAGATAATAATGTCTTATTCCTCCCAGGATCAACTTATTGCAGAGCTGGAAAGGCTTCAGCTAGAGCTGGACCAGCTGAGAGGAAGACCTGGTTCCTCTTACTCACGGTAAGACACATAACATTTCTGCTGTCCTCTATTAAAAGATCATTTATGACCATTTATGAGGTATTTAGGAGATTTATTAGTTCATCTTTATTCTAAAGTTGACATGAAATGTCATTCGCAATCCATTTTACTTCATATACAAATTCAAAAGTTTGGGGCCAGTCATTTTTTTTCTTTTTGAAAGAAATTAGTACTTTTATTGAGCAAGGATGTAAAAAAAAAAAAAAAAGCGACAGTAAAGAGAAAAGATTCAAATAAATGCTGCTCTTTTGAGCTTTCTCTTCAACAAAAAATCCTGAAAAAATGTATCATGGTTTTCACAATAATATTAAGCAGCACAACTGTTTTCAACACTGATAATAATAAGAAATACTACTGGAGTGGCAAATCAACATATTAGAACGATTTCTGAAGGATCATGTGACACTGAAGACTGGAGTAATGATGCTGAAAATTCAGCTTTACCATCACAGGAATAAATTGCGTTTTAAAATATATTCAAAGAGAAATCTTACAGACCCCAAACTTTTGAACGATAGCTTATTTATGAGTAAAACGGTATTTAATGGCGGGAAATGATTATTTTATCCATCAGGAATCATGTGGATTGTGAAGTGAAAGTGGGCATTATCTCGTAAACGGGCAAATTTCATGTTTACTCTAACCATGACCTCCACTGTTTCTTTATTAGGTCTCTGCCAGGAAGTGCTCTGGAGCTGAGGTACTCCCAAGGAGGAGGGTCACTTCCTGCTGGCTCCACCACCCACCTAGATCATTATGGAAACACGGGCACAGGAGGAGTGGTCAGACGGGCTCATCGTGGACGTTGGGGCGGTGCGAGGGAGGAGACTGGCAATGTGAGAACATCTTTGTTTGAACTTGCTAATAGGTGAACAAAATGGCTCCATGTGAAATTAAACAGGTTATTTATTGCCTTTCTCTTCTGCAGTACGACAACTGGGACACTGGAGCTTTGCTAGGCCCTGGGTTTGAGGGCGGCGTGGAGGACAGGGTTTCTGATGATGAAGAGGATCGCGAGACGCTCTTCGGCTCAGAGCTGCTCTCACCAAGCGGCCAGACAGATGTGCAGACTCTCGCTATTATGTTGCAGGAGCAGCTGGAGGCCATCAACAAAGAGATTAAGTGAGTGTACTCGAAACGGAGGGACCTGGAGACCGCTTTGAAAAATCAAACTTATATTTAAATTAGAGAAATGGAGAGCGCTCTGAAAGGGAGGTTAATTGGAAAGAGCAGGACAGAGGCTCAATAAGGAGGTTATATGGCAGGGACCATCAGTACATTAAAAGTATTATAGTTTCAAAATTGACTCGTTGGTGGGTTGCTTGAACTCTGTCTTAAGAAAACACTGTCAGTTTTGGGTTCACCTGACCCCGATTGGACATGTTTGGGGTTGGTAAGATGTTTTAATATTTTGAAAGAAGTCTCTTATGTTCACCAAGGCTGCATTTATTTGATCAAAAATACAGTTAAAACAGTAACACTGTGAAATATTATTACAATTTAAAATAACTATTTTCTATTTTAATATATATTAAAATATAACTTATTCATGTGATGTCAAAGCTGAATTTTCTGAAAGTGTCACATGATCCTTCAGGAATCATTCTAATATGCTGATTTGCTGCTCAAGAAACATTTCTTATTCTTATTTAATGTTGAAATTTATGCTTCTTAATATAATTGAGGAAAGCGTGACCATTTTTTTCAGGATTATTTGATAAATAGAAATCTTTTTAACATTATAAAAGTACTCCCACTTTTGATCAGTTTAAAGCATCCCTGCTGAATTTAAGCATTAATTAAAAAAATACTGACCTCAGATTTTATATTTATTTGAATAAAGTAGTTAGCACTAACTGACTAGTAGATAGTTGGACAACTAGTTAAATAGTAAATCACTATACAAAAAATGTGATTCATTTCTTTTCATTTCAATCTCTCTCTCTCTCTCTCTAGGTTTAAAAAAAGTCTTAAAGGCATAGGCGTAATTTGCGGGTGGGACGGGTGGGACATGTTTTGCCAGGGTCGATATTGTCCCCACCACTTTTTAAAACATCTCGCGGCACGAATGTACAATTCTACAAATTAATAAAACATCTCCAGTTAACTGGCAGTGCATTCATTTCGTTCGTTTTTTAAATAACAGACGATCTAGTGCTGAAATGTGTTTTTTAAATCAAGAGATCAAAGTGCTCGTTGCCGCTGCGATCAGTGGCGCGGATACAGTGTTTTCTCGTGTGGGTCTTCGCTCGGACGCGCGCTTCAATCCGTTGCGGATACTCTCTATTCGTTCTGGTTAAATCACAAAACAAAATGCACACAAATGTGTCCCTGCTTGATATACAACCACTGATGAACATAATCGGTTTTGATGAGAAAAAAAAGTATACGAGAAAAAAAAAACTACACGAGTGCGGATTAGAACCCAGAACCTCTGACACGTTTGGTGAAAGTTCTACCACTGGACCATTAAGGGAAGCTACATGTCAGTTAAATAGGCGGATCTATGTATTTATTCACACGAAAATTCTCGGTCCTGACAAAATATATTATATATATATCTGATTAAATGACAAATTAAACCCCATGTAGCCTACTATTTAAATCGATTGCTGGACATCGTAATGTTATTGTACATATATCTGATTTAGCATTTTATTAGCAACCCCCACTCCACCTGTCCCACCCACTTTTTAAAACAAAGTTACGCCACTGCTTAAAGGTCTAACTTTTATTTTATTTTATTTTTTTATTGAATGCCTAAACGTTTTAAATTGGAGCAAAAAGTGTTTTCAAAATGCATTAATATTAAATGTTGTATGAAGGGAATACAGCACTTGTAATTGATTCCTTGTTAGATTTAAGGTAAATTTGTACTTTTTGCTCCATTAGTGGAATTTACGAGTTTATAAGCTTCAAATTGTTCAATCATATATATCTGATCCCATTTCAAATAAAAAATTTAAATATAATGGCAATTTCCATTTAAATGGTCTTTGGAAAAAAGTCTTTCAGTTAGCTTCACGAAACCTGCATAAGCCCTCGTCTTACCCACCTGTCGTATTTTCTCCAGGCTGATTCAGGAAGAGAAGGAAAGCACAGAGCTTCGTGCTGAAGAAATTGAGAGTAGAGTCAGCAGTGTGGCTCTGGATGGCCCTCCCATTCCCCCAACCTCTCTGGGACGGGACAGCACAGGACGTGGCTTCATCCCCCCGTCCCTCACATCCTCCACCCTGGCATCGCCCTCTCCTCCCAGCTCCGGGCACTCCACTCCCCGCCTACCCCACTCCCCAGCACGCGAGACAGACAGACAGGTAGGAGCATGTGTGAAGTACCGCTATCACACATTGAATAATCATGTGCAAACAGCTGACTCTATACCATTCTACCCATCAGAACAACAAAGATGACGACAGGTCCCTAGCCCTTTTGGACTCCACCCCTCCTCCCACCCCTCGTGCACTGCGACTGGACAGGATGACGCACACTCACCCTGGTGCAATGTTGGATGACAGTCGTGAGTTCCGAAGGTGCGTTAATCGCCCCGGCCTGAAATCAATCCATGCATAGGAATGATATTCTTTTTTTTCTTCTTTTTTTTGCAATGTGCAAAACGTCTTTCCCGTCACACTTCAGTCTTAATATCCTTGTATAAGTGACCTTTCCCTGTCTCTCTCTGTGGACTTCAGCCTCTCAGCTGATGGCAGCAGCTCAAACAGCAGCCAGGACTCCCTCCACAAGGCCAGCAAAAA
Source organism: Scardinius erythrophthalmus (assembly GCF_964197995.2). NCBI lineage: Eukaryota > Metazoa > Chordata > Actinopteri > Cypriniformes > Leuciscidae > Scardinius > Scardinius erythrophthalmus. Next base: position 46,875,550 of record NC_138221.1, read on the forward strand.
GAAAAGCATCAAGTCTTCCATCGGCCGGCTCTTTGGGAAGAAGGATAAGGTCCGAATGGGTCAGCCTGGACGTGAGTCAGCATCTCTGGGTGAGTCTAACCTAAAAATACAGCAAAATCTACAAAATAACACACACAAAAAAAAATGCTTGACAAAAAAATATACAAATAGCACTGCACAATATCCTTAAATTATCAGGAAATGTTCCTTAAAGGCCCCCAATTAAATTGTTGAATTATTTCCTATTGAAAGTATTAGTTTGGTTGGAACATATCAACGGGCTTATTGCCTTTTAAAGTAACAAATAACTTTTATTTATGTCACAGTCATTGAACATGATTTGCTAGACCTTATGTAGCCCCACCCCTTTTCAGCGCTGCGCTTGTTGTCTTTTGTCTTCCGGTTTGTATTTTCACTGCAATCTTATTTATGAATGAACAGCTCGTTTTAAAATCTTCCCGGGTCTACTGACATTTGTTAAGACATCTGCTTTAAACATTACAATGCTCATGATAACTTTCGTTAACTCTACAATAAGTAAATCCACTTCACCAGTTAATTACTTCTCGACAGAGATGCTATAGAAATATACAGAGCGACCGCAAAAACTGAAGTTAAAATAATAAATATTCTGAAGATGGCTGTGGGCTTGTTTGTCTGGCGCATAAGGCCTATATGCTAGTTGTTTGCATTAACATTAGTGGGAGGGCATTCTATAGAGCACGTGATTGGACAAAAATCTGTGTAGTACAACATAAGTCATCAATATTCTTGGTACATTCTCCTGGAATACAAAAACTGGGTAACACTTTATTTTACAGTGTCCTTGTTCCATATGTTACATGTACTTACCATAGAAATAACAGTAAATTATGCATAATTACATGCAACTAACCCTCAACCAAATCCTTATCCTACCCTAACCCTATAGTAAGTACATGTAGTTGCTTAATATTACTCAGTACTTAAATATATACAGTAATTACACTGTAACAATGACACTTTAAAATAAAGTGTAACCAAAAACTGTAAGTACACTAGTGTTTAAAAGCTTGTGGTTGGTAATTTTTTTTAAATGTTTTTGACAGAAGTCTCCAATTTATTGCTCTCCAATGCTACATTTATTTGTATAGTAAAAACAGTTATATTGTGAAATATTATTACAATTTAATAACTGTTAATTGTAATATGTTTTAAAATGTAATTTATTACTGTGATGCAAAGATGAATTTTCAACATCTTTACTCCAATCTTCAGTGTCACATGGTCCTTCAGATACAGTATCAGTCTAATATGCTGATTTGATGCTAAAGAAATATTTCTGATTATTATCAATGTTGAAATCAGTTGAGCTGCTTCATATTTTTTGTGGAAGATTTTTTTCTAGGATTCTTTGATGAATAGAAAGTTCAAACTAACAGCATTTATTTGAAATAGAAATTTTTTTTTAAACCTTACCCGAAACTTTTAAATGGGTGTCTATATCGGCGAAAAGTGAATTTTAAGCTTCAAAGTTAAAGGAATACTCCACCGTCTTTTCATATTAAACTATGTTATTCCCTTAACTAAGATGAGTTGATACCTCTCTCGTCTCAGTGCGTGCACTCAATCGCTCTGGCGCGCGGCGAAACTTTGTTCACTCAGTTCATTCAATACGGGCCAAGCAGAGAAGCTACCAAACACCTCCACGGTTTCCCTATTTAAACACAGTTACTCGCGTAGTGTAACTCGACCTAGGACGGTGACACAAAACAAAACGTTGCGCTTTTCTAAGCGTGTAAAATGGATAACTATATTGTATGGCGGAATACCATAGCAAGTGCTTGTAAGCACTTCGTCTTGGCGGAGTAATATCTTCACCAGAGGGAGCGGGGGCCGGTGAGAGGATTTTTCACGAGTGAAGATATTACTCCGCCAAGTCGAAGTGCTCATAAGCACTTGCTATGGTATTCCGCCATACAATATAGTTATCCATTTTACACGCTTAGAAAAGCGCAACGTTTTGTTTTGTTTCACCGTCCTAGGTCGAGTTACACCACGCGAGTAACTGTGTTTAAATAGGGAAACCGTGGAGGTGTTTGGTAGCTTCTCTGCTTGGCCCGTATTGAATGAACTGAGTGAACAAAGTTTCGCCGCGTGCCAGAGCGATTGAGTGCACGCACTGAGACGAGAGAGGTATGTATCAACTCATCTTAGTTAAGGGAATAACATAGTTTAATATGAAAAGACGGTGGAGTATTCCTTTAACAGGCATAAACTAAAACTCCAATGTTGATTTTATGTGATTTTTAAAGGAATGTTCTCATTTCCAAAAGAGCTTTATATCCATTTTAATTCAATCTTATTCTATATCAATGCAATGGAACTTACATTGGAAATCTATGGGACACTGATAATTGTTTCAGGATAAACTGACCTGAAAGTGATTTCTGTGGTAACTGACAACATTTTATGTTCCTTTAATGGGCATTAAAGTGTTTAAAAACAACTGTTTAGTCAGTCCTGTTCATTTGATTGTCACCCTTAACATCTCTGTGTCTCCTGTAGCCTCGACCCCCTCAGATGACCTGGGCTCTGTGGATACCCTCGGACTCACTAAGATGGCCGGTCCGGTGGACAAGGACCGTCGTAGCAAGAAGAAGTAATTTTACTCTTACAATGAGTAGCTTCCTTCACACTCTGTATCTGATTCTTTGTACTGAATGAACCTTTCTTTTAGACATGAGCTGTTGGAGGAGGCATGCCGACAGGGGCTACCCTTTGCATCCTGGGATGGACCCACTGTTGTCTCCTGGCTGGAAGTATGGCTGCATATCTAAATGTTGCAATGGATAAAAAGGGGGCTTGTTTCGTTTTATATTGATATATGATATTATGTTTGAAAATTTGGGATTATCATCGACTTCCATTCTGTGTTACTTTGATCCCGTTAGTTTAACTTCCCTAAAGATCACCTCTCTCTCTCTCTCTCTCTCTCTCTCTCTCAGCTGTGGGTGGGCATGCCAGCATGGTACGTGGCAGCATGTCGTGCTAACGTGAAGAGTGGGGCCATCATGGCTAACCTGTCAGACACAGAGATCCAGAGAGAGATCGGCATCAGTAACCCTCTGCACCGCCTCAAACTGAGACTGGCCATTCAAGAGATGGTGTCCCTGACCAGTCCCTCGGCCCCGGCCAGCACACGCTCCGTACGCTTAAATGCACCATCAAATAATTACTATTCTTTTATAAAATTTACAGTGGGTTTTTAAAAATCTGAGACCACAAATGAAAAATTAAAGGAAAAGTTCACCCAAAAATTTGTATTCTCTCATCATTTACTCACCCTCATGCCTCTCCCTATGCATATGACCGTCTGTACAAAGTATGTACAAGTTATTAGTGATCAAAAAAATTGTGCAGAATCTCAAATATTTGTATTAATTTTATATCATAACGTTTATTAGTTTTAAAATGTTCAAAAGATTTTTAGATTTTTAATCCCATATCTTCAATGTTGTCTCACCCCACTTTAATATATCAAATCTAATAAATAGTAATCCTGATAACTTTATCTGTGGTTTGTGTTGTTTTCTTTTCTTCCCACAGTCAACCAGTAACGTGTGGATGACCCATGCTGAGATGGAGTCCCTGACTGCAGCAACCAAACCAGTTAGTAGCCACACTTTTTGTATTTTAATTAATGTTGCTCTGACTAGGTTACTAGTTTGGGAGAAGTAGATGTAACAATGTTGAAGCAATCAATTATAAACATTTCAGAAAGCAATGGATTTGGACACAAAACCTCTTACCCACCATTGATGCACCTCTGACACAGATTTCCCCCGTGATACTTTATTGGAACTGATATTCAGTTTTTGTTCTGTATTAATTTGACCATCCTGCTTTTTTTCATCCGGTTTTTTTTTTTTTTTAACTGTACATTTCATCTAGATAAAATGAAACACCACAAGTGTGGGATTGTAAAGCGCTCTGCCTCCTAGTGGACAGTATGAGAGGCGGCATGCGGAGAGAGTGGAGTGATCGGACATGTGTTGATGCGTCTCTCTCTTTCTCTCTCCCCCTCTGTGTGTCTGGCTAGGCTGTAGCGTTGAACATCCTCAACTTTCCCTCTTTTTTCTGTTTCAGTGTGAACTGCTTCCAACTAATGACCCGGTCACTAACAAACTGTTCCTCCCTTTGTACCTCTCTTCCTGCTTTCCCTCTTCATTCTTCTTCCCTCTTCCTGTCCATCGATGTGTCTTTCCTTCTGCCCCTCTGCTGTGTTCCTTATCTCCTCTTCCTCACCTCTCTCCTATCATGCTATCACCTCCGCACACAAGGAGCTGAAAGAGATTAGCTGGGATCAGGTGAGTAACGTCAATACATCCATTAAACACTTTCGAACCTGATGGTGCCATCAGATGGTTGACACTAAATTGTCTTAAAGTAAAGCCTAAATGACACAAATGTATTATTTACAATTGTACATTTTAAATATTACATTTATTATATAATAGTTATTTATTTTTTCATTAAATTTCACAATTTCATTACAAAAGGAAATGTGCACTAATAGATGTAATAGCATTAACAGCCTTTATGCCTGTTATTTAATATTGTAGTATTTATTTAATTTTTATATATTTCAGCTTGAATTTTAGTTTAATTTGAGTAATTTTATCAAGTGCTTTTGTCATTTTTTATTAGTTTTTTGTTTTTGTTTCTATATGTCTTTAGTTTTAGTCATTTCTAAGTTTTTATTGAATATTTATATTTTATCTTTATTTCAGTTACTGAAAACTGTTGTAGTTAACAATAAAAACACTGTTTTATGCTAGGCATAAAAATCCATGTGCATGATAAAATACAAATTAAGATCCAATAAGGCAAGTGACAGTTTCATAAACTGGCCCAAACCTTTATTGTTAACCCCTGAAGTTTGGATTTGTAGGCATCAAATACACATTGCAATGAGTGAACTGAAATACAACTGTGAAATCTAAAGTGCGTTTGTAATGGGTTTTTTTGTGGCCTTCCTCTGTGGTAGATCCTGGCCTATGGAGATATGAACCATGAGTGGGTGGGCAATGATTGGCTGCCCAGTCTGGGTTTGCCCCAGTACAGAAGCTACTTCATGGAGTCACTGGTGGACGCCCGCATGTTGGACCATCTGACCAAGAAAGAGCTGCGTGGGCAGCTGAAAATGGTGGACAGTTTCCACAGGTGTTTTCTCTCTCCCTCTCCCCATCTGTTAAATGCTGCCACGCACTTCATTATTCCTTCTCTTTATCATCCTTAGTCTCATGCCAACCAATTCTTTTCTTGGTGCAGGTGTGTGTCTTAGGGCCTTTCCTAATCTAATGTGCTTGGGGTCTTGCAACACTTTGTCTGGGTCGGAATGACCTAATTAATTTAGATAGCCCCGTGACCTCCAATGACCCTTTTGACCTTTTGACCCCACAGGGTGAGCATGCATTATGGAATTATGTGCCTGAAGCGCCTCAATTATGACCGCAAGGAGCTGGAGAGGAGGAGAGATGAGAGCCAACACCAGAATAAAGGTTATTTTTTATCTGTTCCTTTATCTCTCTTTCTTGCTTACTGTTGCTAACACAGATGCCCAACATAGAGTACAAGGGTGGTCTTTTCCGTGGTTGCACTTGATGCTGGTCCCTAGCATGGCATGCTGATGTCTGTAACACACTTTTAACACTATTGTAGCTTGTAATGATTTATTAAATATGAATTTTTCATATATAATACCACTCAAATGTCTTGCTTCTGTAAGATTTTTTTTTAAATAAATACTTTTATTCGCAAAGGTGCATTAAATTGATGAAAAATTACATTAAAGACACTTCTAATGTTACAAAAGATTTCTATTTCAAATATATGCTGTTCTCTCTATTTATCAAAAGTATCCTGAAAAAAAATGCAGCCTTTGTAAAAAATCAGAGACTTCAAAAAATCTTGCTGACCTCAAAATTTTAAATGGTAGTGTACATTTTTTATTCTTTCCATTTCACAGTTTACCCTGTAGTTCATGCAGGAAGACAGTCCTTCATCAACTAGTTTTAACAGATCGACCACCAAAGTTTTGCAGCATGGGTTATATTGATTCACCAGCTAGACCAGTTCTAAACCGGCATAAACTAGCCTGACAGAGCATGGAAGTCCATGTTGGTCTTAGCTGGTCTAGCAAGAATTTCAGGACATTTTCTGGTTGTTTTCCAAGTTATGTTTGGGTTTTATCATGTTAATCTTTTGCTTTGCATCATCAATCAAATCATACAGCAGAACAGTCTGATAAACACAATGTACAAAAGGGAAAAAGCAACAACAGTCACCCGTGGAATGTACAGTTCATCAAAACATTGGACAGTGAATGAGAATATGGCAAAAAGAGAGGAAGGGTGTTTACACAGAGTGCATTTGTTAATAATAACATACATTACCAGTAATGACGTCTGGAAAGCATTGAGCAGCCCAACCTTCCATTATGCACAGGATTCAATGGCACAATAGATATTTTACATTTGAAGAGCAACTGATCAAAGGTCAATGCACAGATCTCAATATTCATCTCACAGTTTTGAGGTGCTTTAAAGGTGCCGTTACCGCCTCATTCAGTACCTTGATTAGAAACAGATGCCTTTGCTGATCTAGAAGTTATTCATCGCATAGCAACACTTCATGCCATTTGAGACTATATTAAGCATGAGTGAATAACTTTATCCCTGCACTACAGTGGGGAGAGATGTATGCATGTACTTTTGTGTGCATTGCTACAGGCAGTGTAGCAAATATCAAAATTATTTTTCATGCTGTACATCAGAGGTGCCCAATCCTGTTCCTGGAGATTTACCTCCCTGCAAAGTTCAGCTCCAACCCTGAACAAACAGCTGAACCTTATTAAGTTAAGGTAATTAAGATCTTGATAATTACAGACATGTGTATTTGATCAGGGTTGGATCAGGAACATGATTGGGCACCCCTGTTGTACATTATATGCACACCACCCAGCTCTTAATGCATCATGTTGCCATCTTGAGCATCAGTGAATGTTTCCACCTTTTGTAATAGTTGTCTATGGCCTCGTTTGCACTGCAGGTCTTGATGCCCAATTCTGATTTGTTGCCTATATTCGTTTTTTTTGACCGTCCGTGTACACGTTCTTTCAAATGTGACCCATATCCGGTTCATGTGTTTACACTTGCCATACTATCTGAAACATCACGCATACTTAAAGGGTTAAATTCTCTTGCACAGATGGACAAACGTGAAATATGTTTGATGCTAGCTCTGCAATAAATATGCAAAGTTCGCCAAACATCACCGTGATTTTGAGGCAGAGGAGGAGGAAAAGGGCCATCATTGCAGCCTGTGTATATGCTTCAGTTATTGTGTGCGAGAGAGATCTCAGGACTGGTGGGAGCATATTGGCGGGCTTTCACGAGGAGCATTGGATCCGAAATTTTAGGATGAGCAAGCCAACCTTTGATATGTTGTGTCAACGTTTGTCCACATTCCTCTCCTATGACAACGTTTCGTCGGGCCGCCCGTCAATTTGCAGACGTGCGTCGGGGTTGCTCTCGTCTTTAAACCGCGGAGAAGTAGCATAATGCCTCAGAAAATTCGATCTGCCTGTTTACATGATAGTCGCATTGGCACATATCTGATTTATATCTGCTTTATTTCCACATATAAATGAGGCCTGAAACCGATCTCGAAATATCCGAATGCATGCGTTTTTTTCCTGTTTACACGGTCATAGAACACATTCGATCTGTGTCACATATGAGCAAAAAATTGGAATTGGGTCACATTTCCCTGACAGTGTAAACGAGGCCTATGAGTCCCTCAGTTGTCCTCAGTGTGAGAAGATGGATCTCAAAATCATACAGTCACAGTTGGGAAAGGGTTAAAATATGCAGAAGAGGCTAGAAAACCAATGAGTGTGCGGGACCTGGAGGAAATCTCTGAAGAGCAGTGGGCAGTTACAACTAGTGAACAACTATCACAAAACATAAAAACACGTGTTGACTATCCAGGTAACAACATGCACTATTTAAGGGTTAGTTCACCCAAAAATGAAAATTCTGTCATTAATTACTCACCCTGATGTCGTTCCAAACCCACTTTGATGCTTAAGAAAGTTCATAAAGAGATCGTAAAACTAATTAATATGAATTGGCCAAATTTTCTGAAGACACTCTATCACTTTTATATGATGAACAGATTTAATTTAGGTTTTTATCCATATTTAAACATTTATCAGCGAACATAAACAGAAGTTCAACCGAACCTGCTTGACGTGTGATAACAAACCTCATTGGTTCTTGCTGAAGCTCAAACGTGCTGTGTAACACGAGAATGAACCTCATTGGTTCTTGCTGAAGATCAAACGTGCTGCGTAACACGAGAATGAACCTCATTGGTTCTTGCTGAAGATCAAACGTGCTGCGTAACACGAGAATGAACCTCATTTGTTCTCGCACGTCAAGCAAGCATGTTTGAGCTTCCATTACCACTACTGATGTGTGAGGTAATAAATGTTTATGTGAATAAAAACATAAATTCAATCTGTTCATCATATAAAGCGATCGTGTCTCTTCAGAAAATTTGGACTAAACCGCTCGATTCATATGGATTCGTTTTACGATCTCTTTATGAACTTTTGAACCTCTGTAATGTGAAACAGGTTATTCAGGACAGTACTAAATAAGAAATAACACATTTTTTATGACCCCTCTTGTTAATATTATTAACGTCTTGTTTATATTGCAATGGGCATGTAAACTAATCAGCAGAACTGTATGTCATTATCTGAAGCTGTGCGGGTGTTTCTTATATTGACACCATGATATTAACACTGTAAATGGCTCTGGAGGAATGGTTTGACTGTTAGCATGATTGCATTCCTTTCTTTGAACTTGGGTTTGGAGAAGCTGAGTCAACAAAACAAATGCAAAGCCTCTGGAATACCGTGAAAATACAAAACAGAGACAAAGAATTTGTCTGAAACAAAAGCAGATGTGTTCAAATCCGCAGTGGCCATTAGAGTTCCATCTGAAAAATCAGGAGCAACTGAAACAAAAGTTTAAATCCACAAGCATCACCCAAGATGGAAATTGATAATGATCAGTGGTTAACGCCCGCCTGGAATTCTATTCATTGTCCAGCCCTTGTGTTTCCTCTGTAGATGTGATGGTGTGGTCAAACGAGCGTGTGATGTGCTGGGTGCAGTCCATCGGCTTGAAGGAGTATGCAGATAATCTGACTGAGAGCGGTGTGCATGGTGCCCTGCTCGCCCTGGACGACACCTTTGATTACACTGACCTCGCCCTACTCCTGCAGATACCCAATCAGAACACACAGGTACAATGACAAGACTGTTTGCAGATATATAGATCTTTATACAAATTCAAGTCAAGTCAGCTCAACTTCGATAGCTCTTTATACAATGCAGATTGTTTCAAAGTGGTTTCACAGTAATAAACAGGAAAATGATTATCAATGATGCAAGCGTCATCAAACACCTCCCATCTCAAAAGAACATAGAAAACACTTCAGAAGATTGGTCTAGGACAGTGTGATGTGCAGGTTCAACCTGTCAAGGATGAGGGAAACGATGGGATTTTGGATGAAAATAAAATTTACAAAATGCGAATATGACCAAAAAAAAATATTTTTTTAATGGACACATTCTATTTGATAAGATAGCATGCACATAAACTGTGAAAACACATACAGAATAATAAAGATGCACATCAGAAGTCAATCAAATAAATGGGGAAAAAAGCGTTACTTTTATTTGCAAATTGTTTTAATGCGAAATTGCAATTTTTTCTCTTAAATTTGCAACTTGAATGCAAACATAGCTAATTGTACTGACATTAATGTACTTGCAACATCTTATATCATTTGTTTTTTTTACTTTAAAGGCAGACGTATTTATATATCGACAGCCTTTATATTTACAGTATATACAGGGAGTCTCTTTATACAGTAGATGTAGGGACAGACTGAATGAAAAAAAAAAAAAACCCTGTTGATTCATCAAGTCTCAAAACAATAAGAACTTCATAGATGAAAGCAGCGACTACTCATTACTCCTGACCGGTCTGGGTTGATTACATGTGAACTATGTTTATTCCACATCCAGGCACGACAACTTCTGGAGAAAGAATATAACTCCCTCATCGCCATGGGAACAGAGAGGAGGCCAGACGAGGTGAGCACCATGGGACATGAACACAGCTGGATTTTTATCATCCTTTACCTCCCACCACTGAAATACACACTAGTATAATGACACTCCTCTTACAGGGTTATTGTACTTTCTAGAGTTCATAGCCAGTTTGAACATTCAACTGTATTTTGTATTGAAATGACCTGGCTGATAATTCAATTCATAAGTATTCTCTTCTGCCTACTTGTCCTCTAGGACGGCACTAAGACGTTCACCCGCTCCCCTTCATGGAGGAAGATGTTCCGGGAGAAAGATCTGAGGGGAGTGACCTCTGACTCCTCAGAGACCTTGCCTGCTAACTTCCGTGCCTCAGCCATCTCTACCCCCTCGGTCACCCTGAGGAAGGTCCAGAGCGATGGTGAGCTCGCACGGCCTCCTCATTTTTGGAATTTCATTTAATAATGGCATTTTTATGCTTTCAATTCACAAGAAAGTAGTGGGAGAGAAAGACGGGAATGGATTCAGGAAATGTCACAAGTGTTTTTAAATCATTTTGGAGGTTTTTGCCAAGCCTCTGTGCTCATCAGGTTTTGTCACATTTTTTAATGATGCTCTGAATATTATAAGATTGATTGATTAAGGGCACGTTTGGATATCTATTCAATATGTTAAAACTAATCCATTTACACACTACACCGCAAATTAATATAAATCTGATCTTTAAAGTCCGCACATCAGGTTACTGAAGAGATACTGCTTATCTGTGGCGATCCGTGTTGCAATAGCGCCGTCATACCTGGCTATAACATGCTTTCACACATTCATTTTTTTAACATATTGGGAGGAGTAAATTTTTTATATGTGGTTTCAACAACCAGATGCATTTACACTTGTCCAGATCCATCTGGAATGCGTCTCAGACACATTTAAATCCATCTCGAAAGTGTTTCGGAGGGCAATTACACCTGGTCTTTTCACGATCGGATGGCTATCCAATCAAAGAAAACACATGAAGTAACCAGGAAACAGGCCCTAGGCCCTATTTTAGTAAATTCTCAACAACAAAAAAGAGAGGAAATAATACCATAATTCAGATAAGAAACTATAAATAAGTGCAAAACCTATTAAAGGAAAGGCTACTGAAAAAATAACCAGGATAGAGACTCAAAGATAAACAAGGCTTTGTGGAAATCCCCGCAATTAATCCTAAAGTAACTTTATGACAGTGTTGATGCTCAGATAAACATTGTTAGAACATTGTTTCCTTATGAGTAAGTGGTTCAGGAGTGAAAGCTTTATAATGGTGTTTAGAATACAATTTTTTACGACTAAATCTCACTGGTCTGTCTCTGTCTCTCCAGCATCTCCAAGGGCAGAGTCTGGCTCAGTGAGGACATACTCCTGTTGAGGGACTGCAAAGGTGAGACATGACTAGCTAGCTTCTTTTTCAGTTCATATACTGTATATATATACAGTGCTATGCATAAGTTTAGACACCCATGCTAAAGTTGACTAAAAAGAGGAATAAAAAATCATCTTTTGGAAATTGAACTTAATGCCTTAATTTAAAAAAATAGGAAAAATCCAACCTTTAAGGACACCAATTTTCTTTGTGAATGAATAATGTATCGTAAATAAATAAATGTTCTTCCTTAAAATACAGGGTGCATAAGTTTGGACACCCCTATGTTAAATTCCCATAGAGGCAGGCAGATTTTTATTTTAAAGGCCAGTTATTTCATTTATCATCCTGATAAAGTTCCCTTGGCCTTTGGAATTAAAATAGCCCCACATCATCACATAGCCTTCACCATACCTAGAGATTGGCATGGAGTACTTTCCATAAGATCATCTCTCAATGCAAATCAAACCAGCTATTAGGCTAACTGAAATAAAAACCATGCCAATCTCTAGGTATGGTGAAGGCTATGTGATGATGTGGGGCTATTTTAATTCCAAAGGCCAAGGGAACTTTATCAGGATGCATAGTATCCTGGATCCATGAAATAACTGGCCTTTAAAAATAAAAATCTTCCTGGCTCTATGGGAATTTAACATAGGGGTGTCCAGACTTATGCACCCTGTATTTAAAGGAAGAACATTTATTTATTTACGATACATTATTCATTCACAAAGAAAATTGGTGTCCTTAAAGGTTGGATTTTTCCTAATTTTTTAAATTAAGGCATTAAGTTCAGTTTCCAAAAGATTATTCCTTTTTTTAGTCAACTTTAGCATGGGTGTCTAAACTTATGCATAGCACTGTATAATTAACAATAAAAAAATGATTGTTCACTTGCTGTAGCCAACAAGATTTCGACTTTATAAATCTAGAAAACTGAACAGAAAAGCATTTAATGAAAGTATTTAATGACCATGTGTGGGCAGGGACCCCAAGAATTGCGGTACACCATTGCCAATGAATACCTTCTGTGTTCATACTTGTACATACTGAAATCACAAAAATTCACTCATTTACGAGTTCGACGGTAACAGTTTTAGCATTCTGTTGGGTTTCCATTCTGTTACATATTTCGCATGCTCCTTAAATGTCTTGTGTTGTTAAACTTGTTTTGGAAAGGATGTTGCCTTTTATGTTTTTATTGTGATTCATCATGTGCTTTGTGTTTGCGGTTGTGTGTGAATCGTTATCAGCCACACGGAATCGTTGTCAGCAAAACTTTGTAGGATATGGACGCCTGTCATTCGCAAACGCACCTTGTATGATAAAGCTTTCAGCTATCAATAGTGTAGTGCACTCAGCTCATCCTTGATAAAATGCACAGTTCTTCTCAAAATGAGCTCAGAAAAAAATGAGACAACAGTCTGCAGTTTCCATCTGGGATTGGTCATTGTTGATGCTCTTTCTTGGCTTAACTTCAGTACAGAAAATCGTGACAATGTGTTGTAATTCTGTCTCTCGCACACAGGAGGCGCCGTTGTCAGAGAGCTGGAACCGGCTTTACATTTCATTCACGGGGAGGAGGGGGGATAAGCAGAAAAAAAGCAATGAATATATACATTTATAAATATAACTCTACTGGTCTGACCATTCTGCAATAACAGAAGAGGGATGGAAAAAGAGGGGGAAATAGAGCAAAAAAGGACAAAAGACATGAAGAATGTATGACACAAGTGAGTGGTAAGAAATGGGATGGTTGGAGGAATCGGATGACTGTTTAATCTTTCTTTCTGTCGTTCTCTCTTATCACTTCCTGTGTCTGTGCTGATGGGACATCTGTAGATGAACTCTCTTGTCTTTCCGTCCTTCGTTTCAATGGCGCTGCCCGCAGCCCTAGTTCCTCAGAAAGGCTTTCTGCAATTGGTCTCTCGAGTCTCTCGAGAGCAAAGGATGTTTGTGGCAAATCAACCTGGACTTCAGGGATGTTTACATACGGTGAGGTTCAGAGGAAGTGTACTAAAGAGCACAGTCGAGGCCAAGACTTCGCTGTACGTGTTTCTCAATCAGGAGAGCGAGCACAAGCTGAGAAAGACAGGCGCACCGAGAGCTACACGTGAGGCTGCAAAGGGCACAATTCTTGCTCAGTTACTACTACAGTAGGTGTTTTCTTTTTCTTTTCAAACATTCAGATTAAAGATGAAAGATCAGCAGAGCGAGTCAGCAAACAAAGGGAAGCTGGTGGTGGCGGATAGATAGAAACACTGGGAGGTGAAGCGAGAGGGAAGATGCTTGCGGACAAAGCAAGTGACCAGCAGAAATGAGTCCTGACGGACAGAATCGTTCCAACAACGCAAGCCATAAAAGACAACAAGAGGTGAACCGAGGAGGAGAAACGGGGGGACGGGGAGGGAGGGAGGGAGGGAAGGAAGGAGGGAGGGTCAGGGGAAAACAAGTGAGAGAAACTGTTTAGCTTCTGTGTTGCGATGCATGTCAAACAACCAAGACGACAACGAACTAAAACTTTCGGGGAATAAGACAATATGAAGTTAAAAATAAAAACGATGTGTACATTAACATATGAGGTTAAGAGCTTGGGGAACAATTTGTAAAATGTGTGTATTTTCATTTTTATTTTTTATTTTTATGATAACTATATTTATTTTCTTTATGTATGTATTGAATAATTGTATGTACATGTTCATTTAATAATTCTGACTGTAATTTAATTTTATCTAGTTTAAAGCGTAAATATGAAATATTAAAAACATGGTCATTAAAATATGCTACTTGTATGTGTAAATTTTGACAACAAAATTGTGTTATGATTTAAAAACAAACCATTACTGTTGATGAGGATGACAGTGATTCGATTTGAAAATGATGTCTGCAAAATAAACAATAATGATAATAATGATGAAAATCAAAATAAAATAAAGTGTTCCTAATGGTACTAGAGTTCGGTGTGCTCGTGATTTTGAGATGCTGATTTGCTGAAAAGGGTGTGTGTGAGGTGAGTTTATTTGAATCTGACGACTGCAAATCGATGTGCTTCCTGGTTTTTTATTTTTTATTACAAAACAAATAGAACTACAATCATATATTCCACTTTGTATTTTACTAAAGCCACTCTCGCTCATCCATCTACTTTGTAAAAAAAAAAGTCATATACAAAAGTTTCTACCTTACAAAGATTACATAATACTTTATTACAATGACTCAATGTGAAAAATTCAACTGATCTCCACAGCTTTCTTAATACAGTAACCAGGGAATCGGACTACATTTCATTTTATCCAACACACATTTTTTGACTGTATTTCTGTAATGTTGGATGAGTAAACATGGGCGAACCATTGTTCCAAGATGTAGCTGACACTGAAAACCATGATGAGGCACATAAAGCATTTGAAGGACACTCACGAGAAAGCCTTAATCTGCAATTCTGATGACACTAAACACAAGTCCTCAATCATTTTTGGTTGTTATAAATACACATATATTTGAATATGTTTCACATATTGTACATTTATAAAGAAATATATTAATATCAAGTACTTGTGCTTACATACTAGCTCAAAAGTAATAACTTATTGTCTGTAAACTATAGATATAATAAAACAAATGTAACACAATATATGAAAAGAATAGTGAAAAAATATCTCAGTATTGAGGTTTTCTTGTTTGAGTACATTTACACACTGGCCTAGTGAGCCGTGGATTTGGACTGGAGGGATGACAGCAGAGTAGAGGTACTCATCATCACCTCATATCACTTTAATCCCGCATGATGATGTGTCATGAAACACAAAATGACCTAGTCACCTAGTGATAATTTCATGAATTACTTGTGAATTTCAGTCTGATCCTCACACAAACCTATCCCATGGCTTTAGAGGTTGACTCAAATGACTATGAATAGGAGAAAGTGTGACATGCAACATGGCGGAATAAGCTGCAGTTAAAAGCTCCGGTTCCCATAGAAATCTGAGACTCACACTTTGGGACAGCACATGTGCATTGTCAGGACCAACCTGAAACATACCTGTTTTTTAACGATAATTGAGCACAAGAAACACCCTTTATTTCATGAGTTCACACTAACATATAATCAGATATAGTATAAAATATGCGTATTTGGCGTGCTGTTCGAGGAGAGGCTCCGAAATCGGAATTTGGCCCGAACCCAGAGTACTCCCCCTGTAGGCCTGGCTGGGATAGGAATAATCGAGAGTGAGGAGTCGGGTTGGAGGAGGGATGCTGGAAAAGTCATGGAACAGAGGTAAGTCTGCTCTATATATAAGCCTCCTCTTGCGCTGATTGGGTAATTCCCGAACTTTGTTAATAAAACATCATATGACAGTTCAAGTCAGATTTTACTGCTGATTTAAAACATGTTAATTAATTGTGTTTGGTCTTTGATTTTTTTGGTTATTTCTCCACTGAAGTAGATAGGTCGGTCTTGCATGATCAAAATAGCTGCCTAGAGGTGTTGCAAATGTGGATGACAAACTGACTTTCCTTAAAACGGATTTTGATTTAGTCCACAAGTTGTATTGATCACTTTTATAGTGCTTTCTTGGAGCTTAACAGACATGTGCTAAATGTAAAGTGACCCCAAAAACTATTTGGACGCTTAAGCCACAATTAAAAATGTATAAATGAAAAAAGCACAAGCACACTTTTGTTAGGTCTTCAAATATGAAATAATAAACATATTGTTCAAAATGAACACTTAATGGTGATCAAACTTTGTTCAACTATCTCGGTGGTTATTCAGCCTGTGTGAACTTGATGAGAACTGGCTTCCTACTTGACCTCAAGACCAGTTGGTTAAAAAATGAAAAAAAAATAATTTTAACATTGAGCTCATTTTTTTGTAAATTTGGAGTGCTGTCAGTACAGAGAACAACGACAAAAATCGGTGTTGCCTACACCGTGTGATCCTCTTTTTAAAATTTGCACCCTGTTGACTTCAATGGGGCAAGTTTTAAACCAGCTTTTAGCCTCTTAACATCCTTGATGTGTCATTACAAGTGCCCAGCTAATGTGAGTGATTCCTTCAGAGTGAACACGGGTGAATCTGACTGCAGTAGATGTGAAAGATACGGTCGAAGCCCACAGTAATCGATTGTCGAGTTCACGCGCATAGGTTTAGTTACCTATGATCACGCGCGTGAACTCAACAATCGACTACTTTGGACTTCGACCGAAAACAGGATGTAAACACAGGTATTTGCGCTGGCTGAATTAACATCATTTTTATACATATCTTTCACATCTACTGCAGTCAGATTCACCCGTGTTCACTCTGAAGGAATCACTCACATTAGCTGTGCACTTGTAATGACACATCAAGGATGTTAAGAGGCTAAAAGCAGGTTTAAAACTTACCCCATTGAAGTCAACAGGGTGCAAATTTTAAAAAGAGGATAACACGGTGTAGGCAACACCGATTTTTGTCGTTGTTCTCTGTATTGACAGCACTCCAAATTTACAAAAAAAATTAGCTCAATGTTAAAATTGACCGGAGTTCTCCTTTAAATTAAGTCACTCTGTAAAATAGTCTACTGAAAGTGTACAAAAAAATGTTGGGGCCACTGTTTCCTTTTGTGTTCCAAGAACAAAACTAAATCATATGGGTTTTGAGCAACATGTGAACCAGAACAGATACAGTCCCTTTTATTAATATGATCTTTCAACTCTTTGTCAGTCCTTCGTTCAACTATCTTTACCTTCTGCCTTCTCGCTCTCTTGCCCTCTCGAACTTCCTCTCAGTGTTGTACGTTCCTCTAGTGAGCAGAACGCAAACGCAGGAGGAGTCAATACGGATCCACCTCCAGCCTATCCTCATGTTGTCGCCTGAGGTGAGCGCACGTACGTATGACTGTTTGGTTTCGCACCTGCTCATCCAGTGTTTCTTATCCACCCCAAAGCAGCCCGCCCCCTCCACCCCCTGCCCTTCACTGTTCCCTTGCTGAAGTGGCTTACGGCACTTCGTTTCGAAGAAGTACTGCTTCAGCGGCCCAGTCTGGGTCTGGATCTCTTGCAGAATAGTGACGGTTTTGCTCCGGAGGTCCACCGCTGTCTTCTTGTCGGTCACCCACCCGCTTTCGGCCTCACATACGGAGCGCTCGCGACCTTGCGTGTTGCCGACCTGACGTTTGCGGCGGACGCTTGGAACGTGGTCGCCAGAATCAGACAGACCCAATAGTAAGTTCCTGTATGCCTCTTTGTCGCCTCCATTACTGGGTGTGGTAACATCCATTGTGTGGCTTTCCTCGTCTTCAACATCTTCAGCCAGCAAACCCAACTCCAGCATTAGGAGCAGAGGTGGGTGTTTGGGTGGGGAAAGAGCCGGGGAGAAGAGTACCCGGGGATGAGCGTCCAGCAAAAGCAGCTGATCTTCTTCTCGCAGGCCTAGGTTGTCGATCCTAAAGCCCGGTTCCGTTCCAAACACTCCATTTGGCTGTGCCAACTCTTTTCCAATGGTGCTCCCGTCCGTTTGAGCTTCATCCAGATGTTCCTGCACTGGAGAGCTCTCCAGAGTGACCTTAGGACCTTCAACAGGCCCGTCTTTCAGTTTACTTCTTGCGTTCCTGTCATCTTTAAGAAAAGTTTCTGCCTCAATATTGTTTTCTTCATGTTTAAGCTGATAGTCCTTGAGAATGTTGTTGCTCGGGGAACTGGCTTTTTTGGCCAGACTTTTTTCTGTTTTGTATTCCCTATGATCGTGCGACCGGGAGAAATCTGCTCCGGTAGTCCTGCCTTCACCTGTGTAGTCCTGTTTTGTGTTATTGAAAACAATGTTTTCTGTTAAAAGATTCTCTTGGTTTGCTTCACCCTTGGCTATGTGGTCCTCCTCATGTGTAAACGTGCTCTGCTTGTCAACTGTGTGGTAGTTGTTGTGAGAAGTAGCATCACGGGAGTGGCTGTCCATTGATGAGTTGGTTGGCATGCTGATCTCAGCTGTCGGGATGCTGCTGGTGTTGCTGTCGTTTCTGCCAGGCTCTATCGTCGCGGCTACAAGCCTGGGGACAGGATTTTGAGGGAAAGGCAGGGCCGAGGCGATCACCATGGCAACCAGGGGAAGCCAGTGCATCACTCCCAAGACGTGTCAACTATAAATTGATAAAAAGAGAGGAAGAATTAGAAAGGGCCTAAAGAGGAAAAACAGTGGAGTTTAAAGGGTTAGTTCACCCAAAAATGAAAATTATGTCATTAATGACTCACCCTCATGTCGTTCCAAGCCCGTAAGACCTCCGTTCATCTTCGGAACACAGTTTAAGATATTTTAGATTTAGTCCGAGAGCTTTCTGTTCTGTTCAGACATGGACAGTATGCCGTCCATTGACTTTCAATGGAGGAACAGAAAGCTCTCGGACTAAATCTAAAATATCTTAAACTGTGTTCCGAAGATGAACGGAGGTCTTACGGGCTTGGAACGACATGAGGGTGAGTCATTAATGACATAATTTTCATTTTTGGGTGAACTAACCCTTTTACATGACATAGATATGTGAAGAGTAAAAAATAAAACAGATAGATGACTGTAACTGTATGACGAATTATCGAAAATAAACAACAAAATGTAGAGTGGAGACTTAGTTCTATCCATGGGTTGTTGATTGGATAGAGGCAGATCTTAATGCGAGCTTGCAGTTGAATGTTCAGAATGGTTACGCAGATTAAATTATTGGAGAAGTCCAGCATATGTCTCCAGAGAGAAGACTGTTTCCTGTATTTTGATTAAAAAAGGGAAACATGTGCACAGATGAATCATTCACAATAAGATCTAACATGCATTTAGACACTGAAGACTGGAGTAAAGATGCTGAAAATTATTTTAAATTGTAACAATATTTCACAATATTACTGTAATTTTCTGTATTTTTGATCAAATAAATGCAGGTTTAATGAGCATAAGAAACTTCTTTCAAAAACATTAAAAATAGTAATGTTTCCAAA
This sequence comes from Scardinius erythrophthalmus, assembly GCF_964197995.2. NCBI lineage: Eukaryota > Metazoa > Chordata > Actinopteri > Cypriniformes > Leuciscidae > Scardinius > Scardinius erythrophthalmus. Next base: position 46,895,091 of record NC_138221.1, read on the forward strand.
CTTTTTTTTTTTTTTTTTTGCAAGGCATAAACGGTCTTTCAAAAGAACGGCTCATTGCCAGCTCATAAAAAATAAAAAAGGTAAAATAAGCCTAAAACTGTAAAACTATAGCTTTACTGCTTTGGCAACAGCCAATGGAAAAAGATGCAAAATTGCCTTATTTTTGGTGTAGAGAGAGAATGAAGCCGCAAACACGCTTCACCATCGCCTGCTCCGGTTGGTCGGCACAGACATGAAGTCACCAGCCAGTCAACGTCTGGCAAAGCTCAGTTTGAAATCAAGCCACTAACAGCGTTTGTCTGGTGCTGGTCTAGTTTCACACGAGACCACAAACAACTCCGGAATGCGTGGAAAAGGTTGTAAATTTCACAGCTTATGAGTATGACTGAGGGAAACAAAACCATGCCACTTTACTGCATGAGGCAAAGAATAAATTCCACTTGAAGATTAACAGAAGATAACATTATTTCAGGCTTCAAAGAAATGCTTTAATTTGATCGTCGTTTATTATCTTTTTTTTTTGTACATTTTTGTTTGACGTGCTTTACCTTCATCTTTTTTCCATATGTTTAACCTGATTGTCCCATGTTCACACTTCGGTAACATGACTCTCAGCAACAGCGGGAATACACCTCAGAGATTTGGGTTATTTATTGACAGGAGCGCCAAAGTTCAGCAGTCTTCTACCTAAGACAAGCTCCGGGGTGGTTACTGGCCCTGTGGTAGTGATTTATGTGCTTATTTAGTGGGGGTCCGAGTAAAACCTCACTAATGAATGATAAACTCTCTTCCTTTTACTTTCAGCACTCATTAAGCAAACATCTATCAACCACCAGGTGGAAGCAAAACCACCACATCCAAAATGATCAAATGTGTCTCATCATTGGCACTTTTTTGTCTCATTGTACAATCGAAATATATAGCCTACTCTACTCTGTTCAAATGTTTGAGGTCGGTAAGACTTTTTCATTTTAACAGTCTTTTATGCTCACAAAGGCTGCATTTAAGTGATCAAAAATAACAGTAATATTGTGAAATATTATTACAATTTAAAATAACTATTTTTTTTGTATTCTATTGTAGTTTATTCCTGTGTTGGAAAGGCTGAATCTTCCAGTCTTCAGTGCCACATGATCCTTCAGAAATCATTCTAATGTGATTTGGTGTTTAAATCAATGTTGAAAACAGTTGTGCTGCTTAATATTTTTGTGGGAACAGTGATGCATTGTTTCAGGATTCTTTGATGAAGAGAAAGCATTTTACAACATTTATTTGAAATAGAAATCTTTTGTAACATTATAAATGTCTTTGCTGTCACTTTTCATTAATTTAAGGCATCCTTGCTGAGTAAAAGTATTAATTTCCTTTAAAAAGTCTGACCCCAAACTTTTAAACAGTACTGTATATGGAAACAAATGTATACCAGATTTATACAAAAATGTGTGCAAACTACATAGTGAGCTCAAACGTAAGCTCAGCTGTGATGCTCTTAACAGCAGCAAAAACTCAAACATATCTTCAAAAGATTGATTTAGAAGCAAGTATTCAACAAGAAAAAAGTGACCGCACAGAGAGTGTCGTCTCGTTGATGATACAGTGAGGCATGCAGCCAAACTGTCCAATGTTAAGGCCAGATGTAAATCACTCACCAAACCTGTTGATGTGTGCTGAGAAATGAGGGAGGGAGAGATATATAGAGATAAAGAGAGTTCAAGAAAAGAAGAATGCTCAGAATGTCAGTGATGAGACTTCAAGCGAGAAAACTCCTCCTGGGTTTCCCCAGGCGGGACACACTAGAATGAAGGGTGAGTAAGCCCAGCAACACAGAGTCATGTACTATTCGTATGAGGAGACATAACCATTAGGCTCATAGGAAGAAGGTGGGTGGACAGGTAGTGTGTAAAGAGCAAAATCACCACTTGTGTCACTCATAATAACAGCACCCCACCTCAGACACTGTTTTTTTTATAACACTCAAGCCAAACAAACACACACGCACACAACGCACAACTGAGCCTGCGGACACGCAGGGAAAGAATGCCACCAAGTCCATACATATGCATGCTGGGACATGGAGCATTACTGTATAAGTGCTGACTTCCTGTTTATGTTAAACATAAGAACAGTTCTGCTATGTACAAATGAGGCTCTGCCGTCTTTTAAATGCAAATTTACTTGCATAACGCAGAGTGATTTATAGTTTCATTCTTTCACAACCGCAAATGATGACAGAAACATTTTATGCACCTGACAGGACTTCATACTTTGTATGACTATGACTATGACTGACTATGAGACAGTGTCAATAAAATCCCAGCATGTTGTTTACAGCTGAACTGAAGTCACATATACGAGTGCATAGAAGAATGAATCAATATTTAGACTGCGTTCAGATAATATGAACATAAAACGAGAGAGTGCAATACAGAAGAAAAAAAAACAAGTCAAGTTCTTAGAAATGTACTCTTTGTATCCATGTTGGTTTTACCTGGCCTTTATCTAGAAAAGTTTAAATTTAACAAATCTAAAAATATCACGTGGTGTACTCAAGTAATAAAATAAAGTATGTGATTATATACACACATTAATCTACAATAATATATATTAGAAAATAATTAATAATAATGATTTAATGATTATTATTTTACGTAAAGTAGGAGAGAGGCCGCACTATGCATATATACTTTTATTTTATTTTACTTTTATTTGCAAATAAAAGTGTATTTGCATAGTGCGGCCTCTCTCCTACTTTACGTATTCTAATTATCCAGGCCAGCACTCTTAAAGGGTTAGTTCACCCAAAAATGAAAATTCTGTCAGTAATTACTCACCCTCATGTTGTTCCAACCCCGTAAGACTTTCGTTCATCTTCGGAACACAAATTAAGATATTTTTGATGAAATCTGAGAGCTGGATCACTCCTCCTGCAGGCTTATGGACACCTTAACTTGCTGGCCCAGAAAATTTATTAAAGACATTGTTAATATAGTCCAAGTGACTCAATCTTAAGTTTATAAAGCGACGAGAATACTTTTTGTGCGCAAAAACAAAACAAAAATAACGGCTTTATTCCACTTTTCATTTCCTTCTCTCTGGACCTCGAGTCTTTTTAGATAGTGTAATAGCGTAGCGCGTCTGTGTTTCACGTCACCACGTATCACACATGACCAGCGTCGCCCAATAGTGAGCCTACGTGGTGACGTGCAACACAGACGCGCTACGCTTAAACACTACGTAAAAAGACTCGAGGTCCAGAGAGAAGGAAATGAAAAGTGGAATAAAGTCGTTATTTTTGTTTGTTTTTGCGCACAAAAAGTATTCTCGTCGCTATAAACTTAAGATTGAGCCACTGGAGTCACTTGGACTATATTAACAATGTCTTTAATACATTTTCTGGGCCAGCAAGTTAAGGTGTCCATAAGCCTGCAGGAGGAGTGATCCAGCACTCAGATTTCATCAAAAATATCTTAATTTGTGTTCCGAAGATGAACGGAAAGTCTTGGAACAACATGAGGGTGAGTAATTACTGACATAATTTTCATTTTTGGGTGAACTAACTCTATAAAGCTTATAGCCTGCTCCTATCCTCACTTATGATCATTATTTTAAAATCTATTTATTAAAATAAAATATTTTCCCCCCACAAAAATCATGAATTATTAATTCATAAATATGTTTTTAGAAATCATGCCACATGATATTTTTCAGCATGTACTAACCTTGCCTTGTCATAAAATGGTCAAATGATCTTATATTTTAAAAGACTTGTTAACCTTGACACACAGTCATGTGGGTTTTTCTCTAAAAACTAATAATGATTACGCCAAGCCAATTATGGACTTTATGTCCCCCAAAAATATCAATGAATTTGAACTCATAAATTAAAAACATGCTCAACATAGAAGACGCACATTCAAGTCAATGTATGCATGGATTGCATTTTTACTGTAAAAAAAAAAAACAACGTGTTTTGTCATCGGTCCAAAAATGACTTATTACAGAATTTACGAGTGAAAATAAAATAATTTTTGTGGTTAAAGGCAGTGTGTGTGTGCGCACCTAAGCAAAAAGGGTGTAGTGCATGTGTACGTGTGTGACTTGAGAGGAAACTTGCTGGTTAATGCACATGTTTGCTTTGGAACGGGAACACAAGCAGTAGGCAGGCACACACACGTGCAGGAGGCATATCTGTAGACGCTGGGAGACATGCAGAACCACTTCTTCAGCGCGCTCCATTTGCAGCAATGACATGCATCACAAACTCTGCCATCCAGAGTGGCCCTGCACTTTCTCTCCTCATCTTACCAGCGGCTCAAAAAATGAGCCTCCCTCACATAGAAAACGTCAAGCTCCTGAACACAATGAACCCGCATGTTTAAACCGATTTTAAACACTCTGCCTCCCAAGAACCTGTGCACACACATCCAACATATCTTTGATCTGAACACACTACTCCCACCCCCATGACAAGCAAAATCTGCGATCTTCTAGACAAAAGCCACCTTAGACAAACACTTTAGGCTCTCCCACCTTCTATTCTCTGCTTCACGCCACTGAAAACTTTAAGCCCAATTTATAAATAACCTCTTTCTAAGATTTTTAACTGGAAATCAGCCAGAGAGTCCAGTACCACTTCATGGTGTCACAATATCATGCCTGTCAAATCAATTACTGCAAATGTATGGACTTTTTTATTTATCCTCTCCAATCCGAACAAAAGCATGACTCATGATAGACATTCTACAAGCCCCCTGTTCAGACTTGACGTGTCTGACGATTTTGGAATTTTCCCATCGTCCCACTCGTCCTATACACTCGGCCGTAAGCATCCAACGCAGCAGCACACTGTCTAAACTCCCATATGAAGAATTCAAAAGAAAATAAAAGATCAAGAACACAGGTTTAAAACCAAGTAAAGGAGGTCAAATCATGACAACATCTAATTTTATAACTTGATATTAAATGTGTATCTTTTAAATATTTTTTTACTTTTCCCATTATAAATAAGTTACTGTATACTAAATACTGTAACTTTTACTGTAACCAAAAAAATACCATTTATTGAAACTGAGCTGCAATAATAGCTTCCACATTTTGTTTCATCAGACAGAAGAATACATGAACACGTATTCCATCCTGCCCAATCATAGTCAAATAATTAGGAAGAGGATTAAACATTATTCAGATGTTACTAAATAGTGCATTTGTATAGTTTCCTAATTGCATGTCTGAAATATGTGCGGATAGAGTTGAAAAACAGTGGCAGACCAGTGGTCATGTAAAACTAAATTGAACTTTTTGATGAAATTGTAAAACAAAAATGATTTCACCCATTTAATAAGTAAAATAAAAGAGAGAGAGAGAGGAGAAAAGCCATCTTTCCTAAAAGGATGCTGCACAAATTTCCTCAAAGAAAAAAAAACGGGCTATTATTCCAAGACAAACATTACTGACCCTCCTCTTTCTTATGAAATCATTTCTCTTTAAATAATTTATTTTTTTAAAAAACATCTGCATACCGTACAGATGTTTCTGATCACAGGCACTGTGCTGCTGTTTAGAAATAAGTAGCTTAAACACGTCTACCACACACTGCGAGACACATTCCACTACTCTCACACTCTGATGATCTCCATCCGCTTTTTTCGTCTTTCTGTCAGAGAAAGAATTTTAATCTGCTTCAGTTCAGATCCCTACTGAATACATTTAGGTTTATTCTAACTTTTTCTGTCTCAATAGCCTTTACCCCTCACACAAGATGTGTTACAGGGTGAGAAAATAGTAAACATTCATCATGTTGTGAACAAAGGTTGTGAGCTTCTGTTTTTGTTTCTGTTTTTATAGGCTAGCTTGGCAGGTGACTGGCAGGCTGTGCATACGTTAATTATTATTTTTATGGCTGCATGGACCCACCCAAAACACCTTTACTATAAACACACTGATACTGACAAACTACAAGCCTACTACAGCCTATAAATCCTTATATTTGTTGTTTGTTTTTTTCACATTTGCTCCATTGGATTATACCAAAAATATCTAAGGGTTATTTAATCTATCATATCGGTTACTTAATATATCACAGGAAAGAAACAACCTTAGTACATGCAGAAACACAAACAAAAACACACCTGTGTATTTCAAACAGCATGTTGCATTGACTTCACAGACCTCCTCCCCACAGGTCCGCAGGCAGACAGGTAAACAAAGGTGAACATGAATTGCTGACCGCGGAAAGTAAACACTTAAGTAAACACTGGGTTAACCTGAATTGACAGTAGACGCGGGCAGCTTCCGTTTTACCGCACACTGCAAGCGAGTGACGGGACTGAGCACCATCGATGACTAACCTGTTCCAGTTTTTTCGAGTCGCTAGCTGTTGAAAAATATGAGGTTAAACACATTTGGACTTTCGCCAAAATAGTTTTCAATCCATCTCTTTCAAGGCCTGGGGAAGCGCTTCTCACGATCGTTTTAATGCCGACTAGCCTATAGTTCAACTCATTTCCATGAATCGGTTCTTTCGAAGAAATCATTTCAAATATCCATTAAAAAAAAAAAAAAAAAGAAGATTCAGCATTTTTTTTTTTTATTACTGTAGCCTACGCGATGGTCTCATATTACATGCTCTAAACGGTTTAGCAAATATGCAGGCAAATTGCATGTTTATTGCAGTTTTTTATTGCGATTTAAGTTAGGCTATTTTTAATATGAATGTTTATTGTGATTTTATGTGTCCCAGATTGTTGCAGTAATGATTCAGCTCATTAAAACAAGTAATTTACTTGTTACCAATAAAAATACTGAAATTAATTTACATCACCTGAAAGAATGTTTTAAGAAAACAAACTATTTGTGTAGTTCAATGTGTTTTCTCAGAAAAGATCGAGAGAGAGAGAGAGAGAAAAAAAAGGATCGAAAGAGACTCGGTTCACTGAGTGACTCGATCTACTCGTACTGAATTTTGTCCGCTTTGTGAACGAATCATTTTGCGAACCGGTGCATCAGATTTATTATAAAGATTCGACTCAAAAGAACGATTCGTTTACATTCACTAATTCTGACTCTTGACAACCTGTCATCAACGATTCCGATCAACACCTGCTTCACAGTAAATTAGCTGTTACGAAAATGGACCCAAATAAACTGCATCTGTCATTTCGCCACTTTAGATGTTATCAGAAGCGTGCGAATAGTTGACGTAGTAAGTTAGCACCTACCGTTTAGGTGAGTTTCGAGCCACATGTATCTTCGGCAAACACCACATTGATTCTACAGTCCGTCAATCTCACGCAAAAATCAACGAAATTTCCAGAATACCTCTCGATTCACATAGTTGAAACGGCAGACGTGTCCCATATCATCTCCAGGGTCCACTCTGAGAAGGTCCACGTTGAGTTGTATTTCCACAGTTATCTGTTTAAAACGCGCCTTTTAACCCCAGGTCTGTCTTGTCTTCACGCGCGAGTTTCTGGAGGACATGCAAGCGGTGAACAGCCAGGGCAATAATGCACGTCTGCACTGTGTATGAGCGTGAGCTCTACTTTTCCAGCAGTCAGACACCAAATCGCCGACTTTGAGCTTCAAATGAGAGACGCTGAATCTGAAGAAAAAAAGTTAAAACAGAACGTCAAGTGAGTGCAAAAATTCCCGCGGCGAGAAGGTCTGAGTGCTTTAGTCGTGCGATAAGGTATCTTCATGAAAGGCGGTGAGGGGACAACAGCCAGTGGGAGTGAAAGAGGGCTGGTTTAGAAGAAGAGGAATGGACAGAGTGAAAGAAGACATTATGGTGGAGGAAAAAAAGGACGAGGACCATCTGCTGGCGGTGGGTGTAGAGAGTTCTCAATCTCATAATGGAAAAACACAAAAAAGTGAGGGGGGAAATTGCTTAAATGCAATGGATAGACTGTCTTAGGAACTGGTTAATTGAGTTTAAGTCCAAACTAATCACCACATGCAAGCATCATACACCAGTGATGATTTTTAAGTTATAGTTTAAGTTAAGTAATGACTGCAACGAAAAGTAGAGGACAGCAGACTCATTTATTTCATGTCAGTTTATGGGGTGGGGGTCTGAATGTGTTGAATTTTGGGACCAACTCTTGAAATGGGGGGGCAATTTGTTAAAGCAATTTCCTCTGGAGATTTTTTATTTATTTATTTTTTACAGCATCTACTGCCAACCAGCCCTTAGTTTTTATAGCAGGAGATCATGTATATTGCCTTCTCTCATTCTCCATCTCTTGTATTCCCCTCCTCTCTCCTTCTTTCACCTAGCAGAAATTTCCATCCCACCAAAACCCATTTCCCCAGAAAGTTTAAAAAGATGAAAGGATAAGGAAAAGAAAGGACACAAAAGAGAGAAGTGTTCTGTTACAACCCTGCCCCTGTGAGACTGTCCATGAAAGAGTTAGGGGATGAGAGAGATGGGGGAGAGAATAAGAGAAAGAGAGGGGTACAGAAAAGAGGTTTTCAAATGAGGAACGGGGAACCGTTGTGGAACTTCATATTTAACACACACAAACACAGGTGCGTCCGCACACACAAACACAAAGTTCAGTAAGATCTAAAATGTGGTCCGGCCCCCTCAGATCTTTGCTTCTGTCCTCTCCTGATGCTGTTCCTCCCTCTTGGCATTTAGTGTCATTCACTCCTAGTCCTTACCTCCTTAGCACTATTCGGTCTCTCTGGTTTTGTCTGAACTTGTTTCGTATGCACTTAGATATTTCAACCCCAGGGTGTATTGGTGAGATTGAAGGAGTGAGAATGAGAGAGAGCCACAAGAACAGAGAATGATTGAGAGAGAGGAATCACTGAAGTATTGAGCGAGATGACAGGCGAACAAAGGTAGAAAGGAAAAGAAGGGACAACTCAAACGGAGGTACAAAAGTTCTTTCACACATGCACTCGCACTCAAATGGCTAAACACACATGCACAGAAATCTCCAACACCCTGTCGTCGAAGGATAAAAATGAATTTCTGCATCTTAATTAGGCAAAAGGCCTTATTAGTATATAGTGTGAACCAGCATTAGGCCTATACCTGTTTTTATGAAAGAACTTGATGAAACACCTACCTCATCACACAAGGACCACACCGCACGTCGCTGACACTGAGTCATAAACGAGAGCCTCTGACGAAATTGCACATTTTTCAGATGCCGAACCCAGATAAGAGACTATCCTTCGCACGTAATATAACCTTGAGCTTTGGGAAAGGCGTTCAGTAAATAGATGCTGCGTATTTTAATTATACCAATGTATCTATTATAGTGTTTAGTCAAATTTATATCATTGTGTAATTTATTATTTTGAGTTTTTATTTTCTATTTTAAATTTTAATTTGAGTTAAACTCAGTAATTTAGTTGTTTTTGTCATTTTTATTAGTTTTTAGTATGTCTATATAGTTTTAGTCAACTATAATAACTGCGTTATTAAAATGAATTGTAATAGAAATTAAAATAATAATGTAAATAATAAAATATAATAATAATAATACATTTTATGGTCCGGTTTCACAGACAGGTCTTAGATTAAGCGGGGATCAGGCTTAGTTCAATTAGGACATTTAAGTAGCTTTTATAAAAGTTCCTTAGAAAAAAAAACATTGCAAGTGCAAGTTGCTTTAGTTAAAACAACTCAAACATGTATTTTAATCCAAACTAGGCTTAAGCCTTGTCTGTGAAACCGGGGGTATATTTAAGCAATATTAAAACAATATAAAAAACATTAAAATAATAAATATTGCATCTATAATTTTAATAAATATAATGATCAAATGTAATAATATAGATATTTTTTATTTATTCATTTAATTATTAATGGTAATACATTCTTCTTTTAAACTCTGAAAAAGCTTTTAAGTAATTCTATACTTATGGCACATTTTTTGTTTCTTTGTGTCCCCTGCTCATAGTGTCTCTGCACGTCAGTTTTATTTCCATGGCAATGGCTATCCCACCTCAAACCTCAAATATCAAAGCAATTACAATCTGTTACAAAGCCATTATGGCAATTATTGAAAATAGCAGAGCTGTCAAGGAGACCAGTATGTTGTCCACAGGCCTCCTGGGCCTGAGGTTAGACTTATGTTCTCAAATTTAATAAATCCATTCCCCCCACATCAGAACTCCACCTTACATTACCTTCATTTTCCTCACCCCCAGCACCACTATTAGCTCTCTCCTGGTGTTCTCTCTCTCACTCTCTCTCTCACGCTGTGGGCCGCAGCATGTGTTTCCAATTTCGGCTGTAATGCACAGCTCACCGCAATCTGACCTAATTTGCCCCCATCTCATGGATCCACCCTCAATAGCACCCACCATGCCAGACAGGCTAGAGGTCAGAAATCAAGGGTCGTCTGTGGGAGTGCGGGTCGGATGAGGGGGACAGCGTCTTTGATTGTCGTGTCAGGTCCCGCAGCATTATGGGCATGTTCATCAGTGGCCATGACTGCTGTAATTTCTTCGGTATTTGGGAATAGAGAGGGTTACCGATGCCTGAAATTGGATTTTGTAGTAAGACAAAAAGGTCAAAGAGGGGAGGTCGAGAACAAAGGCACACACAAACACAGTTCCTAACAAAACACACAGGCTAAAGCACATAATCTACAATCTCACACACCTTGATATGCTAGCTAGGTATCTGATCAGTGGAATGCCTTGCTACTGGAAAAGAGAGGGGTTTGACCAAAGGATTTAAGAGGAGAGACTGATTTTAGGAATGCCTTAATTATGGGAACGGAGAGCCTAACTCTCTGTTTAATCCCTAATGAGAAACAGCTTCATATGGAATGGCGGGAGGCAGAAGAAATGGTTGAACTTTAAAAGGAATGATAGTGCAAGAGGGAAAGTTTGTCAGCCTTTATAAAGCACATAAAAGTGTGGCTCCATGCTGTGTGTGTTTGCTGATTACAACTCATGGAGCCCCCCTTTTTATAATCTCACCCTCAGCCTCGCTTTACAGTCCTCATAACACCAATAGAGGGAAAGCCATTAACAGAAATAAATTCAACGAGCAACTTGCATGCGGTGGATTTTCTGCATGGAATTGGGGCTACCAGTCTTAATGGTTCTTGATTGAGCACGGTGTGGTGGACCGCTGTTGCCGCAGGCGTCCCATGGGCTCTTTTGTCGTCTTAAGAGCTTTGTTTTACTAGATTTTATCTTCACTTCACAAGTAGTGTCCTTGAGAAGATAAGCTTAGACTGTGATTATCTTTGAGGCAGGCCATGCATTCCCTTAAAGGGAAAGGGTTTTGGGCGATGTGTTTTTTGACCGTGCAATGAAAGTCATGAGGGTCCAATGTGGTTTTGATTCCAGTGACGACCATTGTAGGGCTAAAAACTTTTGAAACTCTTCAAAAATAAAACTGAATCAATGTAAGTGTGCAATAATTTGTGACAGTTTGTGACCATAGAAACATAAAAAACACACTGAAGGAATTTTCCTGTGTTGCAGTTATTCTCAAAGTTAATTTAGAATGAATTAAAAGTACATGAACATGGAAAATAAAGTTCTCAGATGTTCCTGCTACATTTATTAATTACATTTATTGCACTTCCGAATTTCCTACAAACACCATCTGCTGTTGGTCAGATTGTTTTGGTCATTTTAAGGTCTTTTGAGAGGAGTTGAATAGTCTAGTTGAAGTTGAGCCTAGGTTTTATTGTTGTACAGATATACCTGATTAAATTTACTTGTTAAACTAGATCAAAGTACCTTTAAGCTATAACTTCCAAACCTCTTCTATCTAATTATGTTTTAATACAGAATGTTCAAATTAGGAAAAAAAAATTGATTTTATTGAGCATGAATTTATACCTCAAGTGCACACCTTAAATGCAATGTAATTTGCTTTGGATAAAAGTTTCTACCAAATTCATAAATGTAAATATCAACTGTGCCTCTTAATTTCAAAACATAGAAGAAGAAAACTGTTTTTAAGCATCCACGCTGTAAAAAATAAATATTCTCAGGATTTATTACAACATTTTTTCTTTTGTCAGATCAACTTAGATCATTTATGTAGTTCAGATAACATAATATTTTGAGTTTCTGTTGATTAAACCAATCTCCTTTTTATTTCAAGGCAACCACTTTTTTAAGTTAAACCAACAATATTTCTTTTTACAGTGCAGCTAATACAAAAAGGCAACTGGCTCATTTAACTGTAGGGCATTTAGACATTTGACAGACACTTATCAAATACCAGATTACAATGCATTTGAGGTATGCAATTTACAATTTCATGCATTCCCTGGGAACTGAACCCATTAATTTGGTGTCACTATACCATGCATTATGTTTAGGCTACAGAAATGTCAGACAATAGCTGAAGCTATGATATGACTATAGTCATATTGAGCATATTATTTCTCCCATTCATAAACACGAGTGGAATGTTTCTATCCATGTGTGCGGTCATTGAGGTTTGCATAAAAGTGATTAAATGACGTGTGCTATTACACAGATGATAGTTATTTAGGCAGAATAGTGTTGACATGTTTAACAAGACCAAACTATTTATGCTTTGTCTGTTTCTTAAATTAAATTGGCCCATGCCACCAAGTAGTCAGCCACATCTTTGTCGAAAAGTTTGTCGAAACAGGAAGAGGAACAGGGTTTTTGATGTAATTTCCCACAATTAAACTGCATCTGGAGACAGGGAGAAGAAAGTGAATTTAAATGTCAAACACCATGGATTGAGAATGGTAAAAACATCGCCACACAACCAAGCTCCATTTTAGTTGCACTCCTGTGGTCACAGAATCTGTTCCAAATTATTGTGTGTCAGTTTAATTATTGCAGAAAAATGGGACAAAAAGCTGTATCTAATTACAATGTTCCATTTGCAGAAGTTGGTGGTTGGTTGGTTTAGCATTAGCATGAATTTAGCAGGATTAAATGGTGATAAACCGTTTCTCTGAGGTTTCTTTGATGGATAACAATTGGCTCATGTTGCGCAGGAAATATAACACATGTTTGATCTCATTGTACCTGTGCATAGTCTTAACAGCATTCACACCTTAGTCTTTCTCCTGTGCAATACAAACCATTCATAACAGCTCCTGGGACCCCTTTGTATAGTATACTTCAACTTTTTAAGTTACTTGACTCCTTTTTTCTTTTTTCCAACCATATTTGACTGGGAAAACACAGTTGCTGCAGATTCCTTTGTGCTAAATGCTGTTTCAGATCTTAAAGACAGGAATCCCTGTCTAAGTGGTCGCAAAAGTCACTATAGTGTTACTATAGCACTATAAAAAAATATCAAATTAGAAAAGGTGAAGTTAAGTCATAAGTGGTCAAAACTGTTTTTAATTGTAACCTAACAATTTAGAGCAAAATAATTATTAAAAAATAGAAAATAGATAGACGTTTCAGTGAAAATTATTCTTATTTTGAGATTAGAAATGTGTGCGTGCCTTTAAACATTTCAATTCTGACTGATGCGGTGGACATGAGCCCTCCCTCCTCCCTGATGTATGCTGAAGGAGAAATGTAACACATTGTAAATTTTACTCACTATACAACACCCAGTTGGGTACTGTTTCAGCGGCAGACTTTGTGTTTGAACCACTGTGGCAATTAGCAGGAGATAGACTTACAGCCCATCCCTTGCACAAAAGACAGAGAGAGAGAGAGAGGAATGGACAGAGAGGCCGCCCCAGTTTTGTAGTTCTCCTCTGCCCCTCCATCTGTCAGTCCTGTGGGACAGGGTGTGTGATAGCGACTGGAATGCGTATGCAAACATATGTTTTTGTTGTATATTTATGCATGTGTGGACAGAGATTCTCCTTTCATTTCTATTATTTTTCGGTGGTCATTTCTTTCTTGTCTATAAAGTGGGGCAGGATTGTGCATTTACCTTAAAGGGATAGTTCATCCAAAAATTAAAACTCTGTCATCATTTCTGAACCTTCATGTCATTCTAAACCTGTATGACTTCCTTTCTTCTGTTGGAAATAACTGAAGACATATTAAAAACTAATTTTATTTAGTTTATACTGTGAAAGTGTTTGGACCCCTTTTACTTTTATTGTACTGACAAAAAAAAAATTTAAATTGATTCTACAAAATATCTGATAGAAAGCCATACAGGTTTGCAATAGCATAATGGTGAATAAATGATGGCAATATTTTCATTTTGGGTGAAGTATTCCTTTAAAAGCCTGGTGTTTAAAAGAGTGTATTACTGAGACCGAGAAACACAATCACCTTAGTATTATTAAATTATCTTGCTCTTTGGACTCACAAAACCAGCTGACACCGTAATGGGTCATTTAACATCTTCAGTATTCCTTTTCCCAGCATTCAGCTGGGACAGAACAGATCTAATATTATGTGTCATGAAAAGAACCAAATCACAGGGTTCTCTGTTCATATAGACATAAACTGAAAAAAAAAAAAAAAATCGGATCATAAAAATTTCATAGTGAGTAATTGATGTCTTTTGGAACTAGTCAACATGCTACTAGATTCCATGCACATAATGTCAAATGGGTAAAACCTGCGGCAATGTTTGTTTTGATACAGTTTAGCACACAGAGTGCCCATTCTTCCCACATCAAATAATTTGAGGTGAGTGGTTGGAGCTTAAAAGAATTGGTTTTGCTACTGATTAAAGCCTTTAGGGCAGATTAAGTAGTCAGTGCAAGTAACGATTTTTTTTTATTTCTATTTTTTTACTTCTCAGCAGTGAATCTGGACATGTATGTTTGAACCATTACATCCAAGAAATCGAATGAATCTGTGTTTAGTATTATCATGCCAAATTAAAACTCTGTCATCATTTCTGAACCTTCATGTCATTCTAAACCTGTATGACTTCCTTTCTTCTGTTGGAAATAACTGAAGACATATTAAAAACAAATTTTATTTAGTTTATACTGTGAAAGTGTTTGGACCCCTTTTATTTTTATTGTATGGACAAAAAAAAAAACTAAAAAAACTTCTGATTCTACAAAATATTGCTGTGAATCTGAAAGATACATCAATCACCACCACATATTTTTATGAGGTTCTCAGCAGCCAAACGCAGCCATTGAAGTAAAGATTTCAGGTGACAGGAAAGAGAAAGATTGAGTAACTGTCATCTCCTATGACTAAGTTGTGAGGCATCTGATGTGATTCCTATTATGCAAATACCTGTACTAAGCCCCGCCTCCCTTCTCATCATACATATGGGGAAACAGAGCCACATCGCCATCCAGTGGGTGGAAGTGGGACACATTGAGATGAAATCTGTGCTAGATTGTAGATTATTCAGGCTTCCTTAGTTCTCTCTCCATCTTTCTTCATCACTTACATATCCCCATAAATGCTGATGTCATGCATAGTATCTATCTATCTATCTATCTATCTATCTATCTATCTATCTATCTATCTATCTATCTGTCTATCTGTCTATCTGTCTGTCTGTCTGTCTGTCTGTCTGTCTGTCTGTCTGTCTGTCTGTCTGTCTGTCTGTCTGTCTGTCTGTCTATAGTAACAGGATACTGGAGGATTACAGTTTTTCTCAGTTGCTTTGGTGCATTTCTCAGATCAGAAATGAAATTCTCAAAACTTCTTGTTCAACCTACACATCATCTAGTCACTTGTGCACATCATAAAAGCAGTTTCTCATTCTTTTGAACAAGTTGCGATTGCTTTGGTACATTCATGCATTTGATTATGTGCAATTGTCTGTGGTTTCCTACATTATCAGTTGCTAATGCCATGTTGCTCGAAATTTATTAAATAGTTCTCTGTGCAATAGTCTTACCCCTCAAAACATCTAGTCATTAGTTCATCGTATAAGTCATTAAATGCAAAATGGTTGATCTAGTTGTCATAAACAGTCAAGCATATTTTCTACACATTTCTATTAGACTTTTTGTAAATGTGCAACCAATGAGAAACCAGTTCTCTGAAATGGCTCAAAGTTGCTTCTCATGAACCTTCAATTGGCTAGCATATACAGTGCTGCATGCAAAAGCAAAGTTGGTAACACTTTATTTCGATAGTCCACTTTAGACATTCTATACTTTTCAGCTACATGTCAACTAACTGTCATTAGAGTATTAGTAGACTGTCTGCTTAATATCTGCTAACACTTTATTCTGTTGGTCCCCCAACAGACATTCTACTGACTATAAGTAACTTGGCAACTACAAGTCAACTTATTCTCCTAACCCGAACCTAACACCTAACCATAACCTAACAGTCTACTGACAGTCTACTACAGCCTACTAATACTCTAATGAGAGTTGACATGTAATTGAAAAGCTACTAGAATAGTTAGTAGAATAGCTAAAGTGGACTATCAAAATAAAGTGTAACCGCAAAGTTTCCTGTGTTTGCCTGTTTCTTTTCTATATCACAATAATATTGTAATGTTTTTTTTGTCAGACCACTAGTAAAAGTGTAACTGTGAATCCTATCCATTCTCTTTCAATCAATAACTCATGTACAGTAGTGTGTAAATTTGTACTTTTGAAATTGATGTATGGCATACAGAAGAAGTGCAGATTTGTACATTTCAATACAGTAACTGTTATCCAAACTGTTGCCATAGTTTACATACTAACAGAGTGCAGTGTTTTATTGACAACATCACTAAGCATTTTGACTATCTTGTTTGTGAACAATGACACAATGAGAGAGAGAGAGAGAGAGAGAGAGAGAGAGAGAGAGAGAGAGAGAGAGAGAGAGAGAGAGAGCGCAAGCCAGGCTCAGGGAATCAAAGCGTCCTTATTAATCTGAATTTTCTGTGACTCTCACTCCATCTCTCTCTTTCTCACCCTCTGTCCATTCTTTCCACATGTCTCTTTCCTAATGCCTCAATCTTGTTGGATGGGAGACGCCACAACAGAACAGGTAAGACTACGACAACTGCACATCACTGTTTCTGTTTAAACTTGTCCTTAGCCCTCTCAATATAACAGAACTTTATATTTTTGTTCACACTGCTTCATTTAATTCAGCTTGTTATATTCTGAAATGCTTAAACAATGTATTGGACATAAAGTCCTCTGAGTTCATGCACATAACTATATCATTGATCGTCCGCGTGCGCATGGTCTCTTCTTTTGCCTTTAAATTCCTCTTAGTCAGTGGTGTTATTGTAGATGTCATTGCTGCAAACTTAACAGCACATATCAGTTAACAAATAGCCCAAGTCTGGGATACTCTGAGTGAAGATGTAGTGTGAAGTGTCAGAGAGATGATGATGGATGGTTTCAAGAGTGCAGATTATGAATGTCCTCATGCTTCATTAGAGGCACTTCTCAAACAGGAGTCAATCAGCTGTGGATAGATCGCTAGTTTGGGTCATATATCGGTGAGAGATGATTTATCACAATGAGACCTCTGTGGCTTCAGAAATGAAATAACGAAAGAGTTGATTCTGCAGACATGGAGCTTAAAGACAGATTGACAGGGATTTAGGAAGGTAAAATGAGGGTTCCTCCGGGGCTCGATTAGGGAAAAACCTGCAGGACAGAAACAGAGAAAGACAGAGAGAGGGGGAATTGGGGATTTATAAATAGCAAAGCTTTAGCAGGGTGAGGCGAGCAGATGTGATACACAGTCTGTGCTTAAGGAGTTCAAACAACAGATTAATACACTCAGATTATAGTCAGAGATGTAGGGGTAAGGGGGGAGGGTGTGTGCAAGTGCGTGTGTGTGCGGATGTGGTTAAGCAAAGATGACCCCGTACAAGTCGTCTGCACATGCAGAAGAATAAGCCCCCAGATGGACTTACACACATACAGTACCTGCATGTTCTTACTTCACTGTGTACTTACTTCTCTTTACTTTACATCAGTTTTCTAAACATATTGCGATGTATATGATCATATTCTGAAGGAAAAAAAGAATGAGATTGGATAGCTTGAAAATAATGTGCAAGTTATCTTGAAAAAGTGTATGTGAATATGTTTGTATTAGGACTCTGGCATTCAGACTGCAGAACAAATTCTTAATCAATATTTTGATACTTTTGTCTAGTTAAACATACTTAAAATAAGATAAATCATACTTAAGACTAAAAATTTCATACTATGTTTTACAGAATATATCTAGAATTATATATTTTTTCTTACTTCTGCTATTTCATCTCCATATTTATTTATTTAATGATTATAGTAAAGCTGGATATATGCTCCGCGTCGGGCCTGATTAGCCTGTCGGTTTGATAATTTTGCAATAATTTTCTGATCCCATATTGTCCCGTACATGCTCCATCTGTGCACTCAAATAATGATGCAAGTTTAGCTAAATATAATACAGATTGTTGAATTATTCCAGTTACATTTTGCACAAAATATATAATGGAAACTCAACCAGTAGTTTCTGTACGCCACAGTGACCTTTATTAGAAATCTCTAGGATCAGTTCTAATCTCAGGCATGAAATAGCTAACTACAAAATGAATCATCAAAAATGATCTAAACTTCACCTTTTGCTTATCAGTTGAATTGATATTGTTTTAAGGCTGTTTTGTATTCCTGCAGCTCACATAGTAGACTAGAGCATGGGATGTATGCACCAAGGTCATAGGTTTGATTCCCAGGGAATGCATGAACAGATAAAATGTATACATTGAATGCAATGTAAGATGCTTTGGATATAAACATCTGCCATTGCTGAAAATACTGATTAAGAGAGCAATTTATTGCAGTGGATAACTGGAATGTAGTACAATATGATCTGCAACACAAATAATTCATGTAGCTCAAACAGTAGAGCACAGTAGGTCATAGGTTTTGATTCGTTGGGAATGTAAGATGCAACTGATCATATATAACGTATATATACATTTGATGCAAATTTTCTTAAATATAAATCTGAAATATATTTGCTATTGGTTACTGCGATTATATGCATGGTTGGATGTAGTTTGCATAGTTCATGTGTGAGGTTGAAAGACAACTGTGGTGTCCAGTCCGTCACTGTGTTGCTTCTGTTTTCTCACTAGCAGGGAGTTATAGGATTATATCTCTATCCCTTTGCAAAGCCCACACCAATCAACCTCAGAAAATAATCCTCACTCACACTGACCACACAATCAGACATCTGAACACGTACCCTTGTATTAGTGATTCATTGATGGTGGGTAAACCTCAAAATCAGTGGTGATTCTGGCAGTCCATATAAAACAATGACTCCCCCCTCATCCTCACAAAAAGCATAATAACCCACCTGCTTTGAATTTCTTTTGTTTAATACTATGTTCAAATATTTATCTTTAGAAAAAAATTTTTTGAATGAGTGATAAAATATAGACATATATAAAAATACAGAAACAGATCTTGAAGTTCGTATTCTTCAATAGTTCTCCTGTTTAGCTTTAGCCACTAATTGGACATTTTTATCTGCAATGTGACAGAAATGTGGTTGTTCACAGTATACTTGTTGCATAACCTAATAGCTGTCTGTTTGGTTTGAAATTGCTGTTTTCCACACCATCACTGACGCTCCTGCAAATAAGGGCAGCCAAACCACAAGAAAAGCATTCTTATCTCCTCCAGTTTACCCGCTGAAAGCCTAAGGTGGTTAGAGCAGGTGTCCCAGTCTGGTTTGTTTTGATGGTATTAATAATGGTTTTGGACACTTGTCAGCTGAGACTATCTAAACCATCTTAAACCAGGCTTGGTCAAGGTTTAGCTCCATCTCACTAATCACTTTCTCACTTCTTAAAGCTTATTGTGATTATTGGCTAGCTTTCTAAAGAGATTCCCCCAAGCCTTCAAGTCTTCTGATTGAAGGAGTGAAAATGATAGGCCTATCTCTCCATCTCAAAAACATCCTCTGGCACTCTGTTTAACACCCCAGACAGAATCTTTCCTTTCCACTCTGTGTGATCTAAAAGGAGGTCGACCCAGATTGGTTTTTTTTTTTTTTTTTTTTTGGTAAGCTGTAGTTTTGCCTCTGGCTAATCGTTTCATCCATTCCATTCCTGAGCATCCTGTTCTGTCATAAAGAGCTTGCCAGTGTAAATCGAACCTGTTCTGTTTGTTATGGCTGAAGTCCAGCAGCTTAGCTAGGCTAGGCTAAGCTTCGGGGCGGGCATTTGTTTGGTTGCTTGTTTGAGGAATGATCTCAGGTAATGTTCGTCAATTGTCAGTAAGTGGAGAAAATAAATGATGTCTAATGCTGTGTAGAGTACATAGTCCTAGCCTCGGGATGCAGAGCAACCAGCAAGTTGAGACTTTATTTTATTCTATTTTTGTGATTAAGGTTTTGATGTTGTTCACTGGAAATTATAACACTGAGTTGCTATGGGTTTTTAAACCCTTCAATCTTTAGTTTCACTTTGCACCCCCAAAACTATTATTTGAATAAATTAAAGACAAATCCAGACCCCTCTAAAATCCACCGAATGCTTGCTTAACACGCATGTTCATTTAATTTTTACACAGCTCTTTGGAATGCTTCATTCTGATTGGTCAGTTGTGGAATTCAGTGTTCACCGTGGCAACGCAGTATATCAGACTTTCATGTCTCTCACTGTGGATTCGATCTTTCTTGTTTCGTACCATCTTGTGTCTAATCGATTGTAAGAGCTGAGAGGACTTCAGTATTTATATTACTGTAAAATCGTTGCAGTGTTTGTCTTGTTGCTAGGCTGATTGATTTGTATATTGTAAAGAACAATTTTTGTAGCCTACATGTATAAGTATAAAACAATTTAAACACAACTTAGTATTTCATCTCCATTTGTATTTATTTAATGATTATAGTAAAGATATGTATAGATATGCACCGCGTCTGGCCTGATTAGCCTGTCGGTTTGTATAATTTTGCACTAATTTTCTGATCGCATAATATCCCTTACATACTCCATCTGTGCACTCAAATAATGATGCAAGTTTAGCTGAATATAATACTGATTGTTGAATAATCCCAATTACAGTTTGCACAAAATATATAATAGAAACTCAATCAGTAGTTTCTGTACGCCACAGTGACCTTTATTAGAAATCTCTAGGATCAGGTCTAATCTCAGGCATGAAATGGCATGTTTTAAAAGGAGAGTTGACTACAAAATGAAAATGATGTCCTCATTTACTCATTTACCGTCATGTGGATCCAAACCTGTATTACTTGTTTGTTGTAATACAAAAGAAAATATTTTGGGATATTGTGAGTGAACTATCCCTTTAATGTCATCTACTGACTGACAGCCAAAGCTTTTATATTTAGTTGGCCAATCCTTTTCACAATGTTATTCATAAATCAGTCTGGAGAAGAAAAACAGTCACATGCTATTTTGGGGGAGGGATGCATTGTGACACTAGCTGATCTTAAAACATGGCTTAAGATCACAAGAAATTATGTTTCATTGTAAGAAATAATAATTGCTTCTTTGTGTTACTACATCATTGCAAAGGCCATCAAGTTTTTTTTTTTTTTATTATTATTCTTCTGAAGTCTTTGTGATTTACTTGTTGACTGTCATTGCACAGCAATGTTTCATTAACATCCTGGCCTTTTTGAACCTGTGACCTCCCACTAGTGGTGTGCCTGAAAATGATGTATTCAGTTACAGCCTGTTACCTCCAAAAAAAGGGATTAGCAGAATGTAGCAGCGCTTCATTTTTATAGGCGCAGTTCTGGCATGTTGTTGCCTGTGTTTGAATATGAAGACCTTCGTGAAAACTGGTTTAAGCTCATGACTTTAGGGGAAATTGTGAGGTATTGTAAAAAGAGATGCAGAATCACAGGTCATAAGCTTCTCTTTCTCACTCTCTCTCTCTCTTCAAATGAGGCTTCACAGAGGATTATGTGTGTGCAGTTGAAACTTGGCAAATGACTGTCCTCCCTCCCTTTCCAAAAAAAAAAAACAACAACACATTTTAGCAATGCTGCCAATCCGTCTTTATGTCTGAGCAGCAACTGTTGTTTTAGTTTAAATCTGAGATGAAGAACAAACAGATGAACAGGACAGGGAACATCCAGAAAAAGAAAGAGAAATGGAGGTCAAAGAGTAAGAACCACACAGCACCAAAAAACAGCAAGGACAAAATGGGCAAAAAGGCCAAGACGGCGAACTCGGGTAAGTATTTCTCTCATCTAATTATTTTAAGATAAAAGAGACAAGCATTATTCTTCATGATGATGCAATTCACTAATGGTTGTTCGCAAATATAAATGTCACTCTGTCTTTCAGCTCCTTCTTTCTTCTCAACATGTGTGTTTATTCTATATGTCTCATTACTCAACCAGTTTATCTTATTTAAATCAGTGTCCAGTTTCATGCAGATGTTTTTAATGGGGCGAGGTTGATAAAATGTTTATTGGCCCCATTTGGCAGTCATATGGTTTTGTAAAGGAGCAGGAGTTATGTATTATTCCCATGTGGAGGTTTGTGTATGTGGATGTGACTGTATGTGCGTGTAAGAGAATGCTTGAAAAGTAGCAGTTTAGAAGATTAAAAGATTGGAAGGGGGTTATAATGTTTCCTTTGAGGCTTTGTGGTTTTGTTTCTTTGTGATTAGTGATCTCTGTGCCTTTCAAACCGAAGAAGGCTTTCATTTCAGCATCATTCGATTTCTCTTTCGAGTCATCGTTCGATTTTTCATTCGGAGCCTTAGGAAAAACAGCTGTAAGATGCGCATGACATGAGGAGGTGAAAATCTCTTGCTTGACTGTTTCGGATGATCATACGGATCACAGAATTGCCAACTGCTTGATGCGGATGAGAAAAAGTGGCATGTTGTGTGGTGCAGATGTCCTGGGAAGCTTTTAGTAAAGTGTTGTTTATTTCTTTTAGCAATTTAAATTGTCACTACAAAGACTTGGTCATAGTCTGTCATAAATCAATAATTTAAAGCATATAAGCTGTTTGACAGTCAAATGAGGCCTTGCAGTACATTGGCCTCCAGTGTCATGAGCACAGACCTCGACAGATGAAAATAATAATGGCCAATTATGGTATAATGGTTTGTTATGTGTCAGCATGCTCACGTAAACACAGCAGAGGGTCATTCAAGGCTTTCAGGTGCAATTTCATGAACCTATCACTCTCCAGCTGTAATATTCACCTATGTTGCTGATGCGAAACATTTGTGGCTAATCCATTCTCGTAAGGGTGATAATCTCATCCACAACTACAATGTATCATTCTCAGACATCTCTAATACACAAACTAGTTTGTTGTCATTGTGGTGAATTGTTTTGCCACCTCTGCTCATTAGCATGATAGAAAGAGAGCTTGGGGTATTGGGAAAGATACTTTTCTTTGTAATTCATCTTTGCACTAGTGTATATTTCCATGCTTTTGAGAGTCCTCCATTACTGGTATACCATATGTGTAACAAAATATTTTTAACACACTCTACCAATTCAATTTGGGGTCAGTAATATTTAAATTTTTTGAAAGAAATTTATATTTTTACTGAGCATCAGTGCATTATATTGATTAAAAGTGACAGTAAAGACTTTTACATCTTGATACAAAAGGTTTGCTTTTAAAATAAATGGTGTTCTTTTAAACGTTCATTTCAACAAAGAATGATGAAAAAAATTGTAGCAAAACTGTTTTCAACATTGATAATAATGAAAAATGTTTCTTGAGCAGCAAATCATCAAATTAGAATGATTTCTGAAGGATCATGTGACACTGAAGACACTGTGACACTGAAGACGTAATGATGCTGAAAATACAGCTTTGCCACCACAGGAATAAATTACATTTTAAATATATTAAAGCAGAACAGTTATTTAAAGTTTACAATATTACTATTTTTACTGTATGTTTGATCCAATTGAATCATTTGACTCAAACTTTTGAATGGTATTGTTCATGTTGCAAAAATTGCCAAATTCAATCTGCCTCCTAGGACGCTGATGGGAAATGCCTCCGGCTTGACCGTTGTCACTTGTCAAAGCACGACAATAACATTGGCCGGCGACAGCCTATGACGCCACTACTGGTGTGACCATAGAATAAAAAGGGGGGCTGTAGTACACGTTATCCTCTTTCTTGTCTTCAGGAGCCATTTGTTTGTGACATGTTGAAGAAATTTATGGCAGCGAAATCTTTCAGGAAGTGCATACATCTGTGTCAGTACTATCTGACAACTGATGATACATGCGATCTGTGCCTGATTTGCTTGGGTGAGGAGCTTGCTCGCTCAGTCCTTGAGGGGTCTGAATGTGAGCATTATGAGAGTTCATCAATGAAGAAACTCTGCTCTTGTTTGTCCCTTTTCTCAAGGGAATTGGGACAATCTTGGATCAGGACCTGCTGCAGCTGAGGCGAGGAGGAAACCGAGATTCTGGGACTCGCAGATGGAGCTTGCCGAGGAATTCGAGAAAGATACGGATCTTTCTCATTCTTCAGTAGCTGACGAGTGCAAGCTGTTGGATGAGGTTGTGTTATTGCTCACATCCTCTGAAATGGTAGCGAGTGTGCTCTTGGTTTCAAGCCAAGAAGAGTAGGATTTGGCTGTTGAGCTCGATGACGTCTCTGAATGAATGTCTCTTTGCCTGCCCAGTGTACGATGAGTAACTGGAGGTTATGTCCTGCTCCACATTATATGATTATATCTGCCATGGCGATGTTAGAGATGTGAGCTCGCTCACAGCAGGTTAGACGAGCGATATCTATCTGGTCATAATCGTCCAGCTCTCATGATGCTGGCCCGCTATCTCTCGCTGGGGGAGGCATCGACTTTGAAGGTTCCCACTCTGCTGACCAAACTGCTGCATGTGACGTCATGTTTAAACAGCAGAGCATATGCGGCAGCGGGTCAGCCCGGAGCTGCCCTTCGCACAATAACTGTGTTGCAGGCTTACCAGACCGATCTGCTGAAAGACCTGAACCGGGATCAGGGGCTCCCCCCTCAGGCGGTAGTAAACTGCTGAACTAACCAAGTAAACTGCTGCCGTTGTCAGCTGATTAATGGCGGCAATGGTGGCTACGGAGAGGCATCTCTGGGTGAACCTGGCAGACATCGGGGAGAAACTGTCTCCTCTGCGCCGGTTTCACCCTCTAAACTCTTCCGCACACCTGTTGAGACGGTGGTCAGGAAGTTCAGAGAGGCGAAGGTGCAGCCTTCAAGACCCTTTTGTGCCTCCTTGATAAGCAGTCATAGCATAGACCATAGTTAGGCCTCCTCTTGCCTAGAGAGTCATTTTTTGTTGTTAGGTCTCCTCTCACGTTAGAGAGTCATCCTGCTGAGGCCTCTGCTCTCTAGGGCTCTGCCTGGATAGCAGTATTTAGTTGTTAGGCTTTTTTCTGAGCCTCTTTGGTAAGCGGTCCTTAGCATAGAACGTAGTTAGTCTTCCTCTTGTTTTAGAGAGTCGTTATGCTGAGGCCTCCCTTCATAGAGCCTCCCTCCAGTTGAAGTGGTCGTGCAGGATTGTATGTCTCTCTGTGAGTCTCCTTGGCGGAACCACACTTAGGGAATTATTGTTAGGTTTTCTCTCGATTTAGAGAGTCGTTATGCTGAGACCCCGGCTCCCCAGAGCTCCTCATTAGATAACATGTCCAAGTTGTGTGGCTCTCTGTGAGCCTCCTTGGTTTGGTAGTCTTTTAGCATAGAACATAGTTAGGCTTCCTCTCTCTAAAGAGGGCAATTATGCTGAAGCCTCTGCTCTGCGAGCTCCGTGGAGGCAGTGCACTGGGTTGTAGGCTCTTTTTTGAGCCTCCCTGGTTAATGGTCTTCAAGGTGGGCCTTGCTAGGCTTCCTCTCGTTTTAGAGAGTCCTACTGAGGAGTCCGTACCCAGGGCTCTGGCTAGATAGCAGTATCAAGATGTCAGGCTTTTTTGAGCCTCCTTAGTTATTAGTCCTTAGTGTAGAACGTAGGTAGGCCTCCTCTCAATGTTATTGTTCTGTTTAGACACCGGCATTCCCCATTTGCATCCCAGGACGCAATGTCTTGTTCCCCTTCTCAGGGAACATTCGTTTGGTTACATTCATTACCCAAGACATTTTTGCAGTCGAATTGTGTAATTATGGCATCAACTAGTTGAGGCTAAGTCTAACTGGGCCATGCTAACCAGAAAAACCTTGACCCCCTGACCCCTTACATGACGGCCTGAGTTCACTGGAGACATAGAGTGAAGAGTAGGATGTTTAAATGATCATCATTGTTTATTTACCTTGGCATTTCTCCCTTTATTTCTCTTAACTCTTGCAGATAGAATGACGAATAAGCATTTGGACAACCAGACAAGGGCAGCATTGCACATGGATGATGGAGTGCAAGCAGAATTAAAAGACTCCACACACCAACAATGCGGCTGGTTTTCACGCAACCTGCTCCTTGCCCTCACTATTATAGGTGCGTGTGTGTGTGTGTGTGTGTGTGTGTGTGTGTGTGTGCGTGTGCGTGTGTGTACATGAATGTGTGGGAGTGTTTGTATACAACTTCAGACGTGTGTGTGTGTCTCCTTCCTTGGAAGTTCAGAGGAGTTTGCCGGTTAGGTCATAAAGCCAATCAAGTTACAGTGAGGTGATAAGCAGGAGACACTGTATTATTGCTAAACACTGTTGATAATATACGGGAAGAGATAAGATTATTTCATATGTGAAAGGGGGCGTTTATTAAATGCACAGCAGCTTGAAAGAGGATAATAAAAAAACTTAAACATTGTTATTTTTGGCCCAAAAATTTCTAAGTGGACCCTAAACTTATAAGTGGGTCCAAAAACTTTTAAGTTGTTTATTTTTAAAAATGTATGATATGATGCTTTAATCTTAGTCCCAGTCAGGCTTTATCTTTATCTTTCATCTACTATTTCCTTATACTTGCATTCATATAAACCTTGTCTGTGGTTTCATAACTGTGGTCATCTGTCAAACCACAGACAAATACCAAAATAGAAAGAATACCAAAAATGTTTTGGCCCCATGTAGTGACACTGTTTATACAGCAGTAGTTTGAGATGTTGCAGATGCAGGACAGTTATGCAGTGGTGCATGTGAAAAACCAAGAATTCTACAATGCTATGATCCATACACCTTTTAATAAGCAGGCCGAACATAACCGGTGTAATCGCCACACTCTCCACAGGTGTTATAGCAGGCACAGTGATGGGAATGATGCTGCGTTATGTTCCTGATCTGGACACAGACAGTCTCATGCTGGTTTCCTTTCCGGGAGACCTACTGATGAGAATGCTGAAGATGCTTATCCTGCCCCTCATCATCTCAAGTCTCATTACAGGTTAGGTCATGAACACATGCTCTGTTTTTTGCTTGTTAAATGCTGTTAAGTGTCTACAGCACAAGAAAGTAAGCCGTTTATCTTTGTTGACGCAGTATCTCTCTCTCTCTCCTTCTTCCTGGCTTGCAGGCCTGGCTGGTCTGGATGCTCGCTCCAGTGGAAGAATGGGCACCAGAGCAATGGTGTACTACATGTCCACCACAATAATTGCTGCTGTTCTAGGTGTCATCCTGGTGCTTGGCATACACCCTGGCAACCCAAAACTCAGATCTGGTCAGGTCACCTCTTCCCCCAAGAACCAAGAGGTCAGCAGTCTGGATGCCTTTCTGGATCTGATCCGAAACCTTTTCCCAGAGAACCTGGTTCAGGCCAGTTTTCAACAGGTAAAAAGTAGTGTCTGTGCTTTGAGAATTTATGTCTCTGATGGACAATTTATCTTTTTTCATCTTTTTGCTTTTCTGTCATTTGGAAAATGTAAATCTTTCAGAACAGTGGCATAGAAAGGAGCTGGTTGCTGGTGGTGTGTAAGGAGCTGTGCTTACGGGAACCTAGGTTTGAGTTCGACCAGGGTCATATTTCATTTGATCGATGGTTTCTGTCTGCAGCCAATGATTTATAGCTGTTGTTGTTGATTTTTTTCCCATTGTTTGTTCATGGTTTTTGAGCGTGAGGACGTCAAACAATCTATCCTCTCCATCTGCCTAATTTTTCTAGCTTCTATTGACAGATGAATTTGTGTAGAGTTTGTACAACAAACAATATGAGAATCTTTTTCTCTTCTCTTTTAAAGTGCCCCTATTATGCTATTTTAAATGTTCCTAATTTTGTTTTGGAGGTGATCTACAACAGGTTTACATACATCCAAGGTAAAAAAAAAACACTTTAATTTTCTCATAATATACATTGCGCATCACTTCTTTTCTTACAGTGTCTGAAACAGCTTGATAAAGGATTCATTATTTCTAAACTCCTCCTTTCCGAGAGCCTACTCTGCTCTGATTGGTCAGATGACCTCGTCTGTTGTGATTGGTTTATTGCTTACAGCTATGTCAAAAACAGAACGCACATGGCCATATTTGAATTTCAGCTTCGGATACTTCCTCAACACTTGTATAGACTATGGGTGTTTCTCAAAACCAAGAATGCAAAGAACGGACTTGTGTTCTTGGGGAGAACGCCCTTCCTAGTTGTTCTTGGAAGAATGAACTCACAAGGTGACGAGCACACAGAACGCTGCTGACAGTTTGAGACGATGTGTTCTTGCTGGTATTACGCAATAATACCCCCGCACAGACGCCGTCTGCAGTACCCAGACATAACGAGAATTATTGACGATAACAGCCAGGCTTTATCGCCTAAGCCTACCCTCAGCTCAAGGGATTACTCTACAACTGTACACTATGTAATGTATATTCATAACAATAAAGCAACCTACGCTGGAGATTCTCACTTCCGAAAACGTTTGAGCGCATTTTCGATTTGCCATAAATTTTCGAAAAATGACAATATTTGAAATATACACAGTTGATTTCACGCATCAAATGTTCTCAGAAGTGAATTTAGTGCTGAAATAGCGAACGAAATTGTAGAAAAACAACTTGCTGTATTGACCTCTCGTTCCTCGAATGCCGAAATGAATGCTGGGATATTTCTGCCGTCAAGTTCACACAAGTTACTAACCTATGCATCCTCGGTAAAATGGGCGTGTCAAGAACACTTCTGGGATTTTTAACCGTTCTTGCCAAAATGCAAACTTGTGTATTGGGACAGTACTTGGGCAGCAACTGATGACGTTTCACAAGTCCACAAGAACACAAGTACAGACAAGAACGCATATTGAGAAACGGCCCTTATGTGCCAGAGAAATGAGGGTGCAGCCATCTTTAGAATATTGTCTTTGAACTTCCGTTTTTGCGGTCGCTCTGTATATTTCTATGGCATTGCTGTCCAGGAGTAATTAGATTTTGAAGTGGATTTACTTAATGTAAAGTTAATGAAAGTTATCATGAGGATTGTAATGTTTAAAGCAGATATCTTAACAAATCTCAGTAGACCGGGAAGATTTTTAAACGAGCCGTTCATTTATAAATACGCAAGATCGCTGTGAAAATACAGACTGGAAGACAAAAGATAACGAGTGCAGCGCTGAAAAGGGGCGGGGCTACATAAGGTCTATACACAGTGATATGAACAGTAAAACTTTACTATCAATTCCTGCACGAGTTCTCATCCTTTGGAAGTGCATGCAAAGTTGAACGCAGAAAAGTGTTCTCAACATGTTGTAGCAATGTGGTGTTGTCGACATGTTGCTTCTTAGCTACAACTACAGTTTTTGAGGGTGGGTCAAAGTACTTAATGTTTTTTTGCAGGCAGCAAATGTAGACCTCAGGCTGGCATTATGCAAATTTGTTACAAACCTTAGATATGTTATTTAGATATGTTATAGAAGTGAGATTGGAGTTGCTGACGACTTGTTTCGGCAGTTCAGAATCTATTCTTTTTTTAGGAGACAATGACTTTAGGCCTATTAGTTGTGCACTTTGATCTTTAAAACTTTGCAGACATTTTACATTCATAAACAGATATATTACAAACTACATAAAAGGTAATATAAAAAAAGCATAATAGATGGCACTTTAAAGGTTGCATATTTATTTGGCCATCCCACGGATGCATCATTATGTAAGCCCGACTAAAGGCCCAGTGGCGGTTTTCCAATAATACGGGTGAAGGTTTCTGCGCGTTACTGTCTTTTCTTGTACGCAACACAACAAGATTAAATGAAATGCATGTTCTCATATGTATTACCTCGTTATTTCATCTGACTCCATAAATGAAAAAAGGTTTTAATGATATCTGAGCATCATTAAAAGTGAGCGAATGTTTGATTATTCTTTTTAACTCTATAAGTATATTTTACCCCGTTCAGATTAGGAAACTATGTCGCTCAGAGGTCCTCACGTTTTATGGTTTTAATGCGGGTCTCACAATCACAATCTCGTCAGTTTTTATCATCAAACAGAGGTAATTGGTATACACCTGAGATCGGTCACATTCACGTTTACACAATCAAAGATACTTTGGTATAGCCCCCATGGAATTGCATACATTTGAATTTAATTTAAACATTTACTTCAGTAGAGGAGGTATGGCCACTATTACAGATATAAGCTGACCAACATTACTTCTCATATAATAGCTTTGGATTGGCCATGTCATGGTTTTTCACGTACAGTTATCTAAAGTAACATTAAATTAAAACAGAGGTAAGACACACCGAAATTTAGATTGGTCAAGCAGCATTTGCTGTTCTAAATGGAAATTCACTTCTTGTCTTTGCAAACCAAGTACACTTGAATTGATGCCAAATATTAGTCATCACTAATCTGATCAAAACTTGCAGGAACATACGAATCCGTTTAATCTACTTGGGAAAACAGTTTCAGAGTCAGTCAGAATAAAATCAAATGTAACAATTTATTATGTCAGGTAAATGTATCATGCCAATTTCATAATCAGTTCAAAGATAATAAATACAAAACATCAAATGCTCTGGAATAAAGAGAAAAGATGCGAACCTGACATTAGAAAGTACATGATGCTGAGAGTCTCGGCCACTCTCAGCATCACGGGCTAATCTGAGTTACAAATCGCCACGAGCCTTCTTCAGCATCTCCCTAAATACTCAGACCAAGGCAGAAACCTCTTTTCAAACGTAAACATGAGTTCACAGTGGGAATTTGCATTAATCACCGTCCCAGACTTACTGGGAACAGAGTGTTGATTTACATGGAAACATTTGCTAACAATGGGAATTTGCTTTGAGTTTACACCTTTGAGAGCAGGATGCCATTTTCCTTGAAGACACACCCTCCTCTGTGTGCGAGTTATCTCTAAACTCTTAATTAACTTATTACCTTTTGGTTTACTTCTTTGGGAATGAGACATTTGTACCAGTTGCACTGAGAAATTTCAAATGATACCAAACATGGATAAAACTGTATGATAATAATTCACATTTAAACCATATAGATTTTTGGGTGAATTTCAGGTGATCTCAGCATGAGAGAGAGGGAGTGGGGGAAGAGGGAAAGAGATGTATTCTGTGGTGAGACTTGCATCTCAAATGGTGATGCTAACTTCACAAGAGAGAGTTCAAATGTTAATTTCCAGAAAGGTCTTTTGTCTTCTCGGGGAGTGGTTGTTCCTCAACCAGACTGCCCGGCATTTTCTTACAAGTCTTACAATTATTTTATTATTTGCATGTAAGCATATTTTTTTTTTTTTTTTTTATGTGACCTACAGCAGAAGATACAGTCAAATTATCATACTTACATTGCAAGTTGAACTATGTGTTGAGTTGTATTTCCTAAAAAGTTATCAGTTAACTAAAAGAGCCAAATTTTACTTGCATTCAGTGCTTCTTGATTTTTAATTTTGTAATGGTGCAGGCGTTCGGGTGTCATTAAAAAGTGACAAAAAATGGTGACTAAAAATAAACTATAAATAGTTAAAAAAGTCAAAAATCTCAATTTCTGTTCCGATGCTCTGCAATCCAACTATTGATGGCTGATTTCGAAACACTGCTTCATGAAGCTTTGAAACCTTTACAAATCTTTGTGTTTTGAATCAGTAGTTCAGACCATGCATCAAACGGACAAATTCACTTGATTTCAGTAAACGAGGCTTTGTTGCGTCATAACTGTTTCAAAACATTTAAAAATGTCAATGAATCACCACTGGAGGGCGATGATATTTGTGAACCCGTGAACCCATGAACCCCAGCGGAGAACCATTCAACAAGTGTCTATTGGTTTTTACCTGATCTCTGATCAGTTTTATTAATTTGTTGACGTTTTAATTTGACATTAGTATAATAAAAAGGAATAATAGTTTATAGTCTCTTATTGGCCTGTTTAGCTGAGCCATCCATGATGGAACAAACAAAACAAGCCCTGAAAATTGATAAAAGAACACATATTATACAGACACTTGATATTTAATCGTATAAGATGATCCGTCAATTGCATTTGATAGATTTTACTTTCAATAAAATATTTGCAATGGGTTTATAAAAGTTTTTTAAAGCATGTTTGGCCTGAGTTTTTGCAGGTGCCGCTAGTGTGTGGCATTTCAAACACTTTTCAAAGCTTTGTTTCTCCCATCACTAAATCCAACACGAATGTCTCAGAATGATAACTTCAATTATCTTTAGTCCATGAAACCAAAACACTGAAGAGATACTTCGGTTAATAGAAACGCACAATACACATTAAACAATGTCAGGAACCAAAAAGAGACAACAGAAACTCAGGGCTATATATACAAGGAACGCTAAACTAGACACAGGTGCAAATCATATGTAACCATGGAAACAAACAGGGACACAACAGAGAATGTCTAATAGGAAGAGAATTGGCACTCTCTGCTTACTTCCGGTTTCTGGACTGGCTGCAGTAACACGTCTCTGTCCATGCGGGGGCGCTCGCAGGCGAGTGCAGAATGAATGGAGGTCTATGGCGAAAAACCCTCAAAATCCACTTTTCTCAGGATATAATTTTTTGTCTAGTAATTTGAATGTTGTATTCGAAAGGAGATGCAAAGAAATTACACATTGCTGGGTGTTAGATTTTTTTAGAGTCACTTATTTGGTTTAAAAAGTCTTTTAAAATGTCAATGACGTCAGAAAGCTGACGTCATTAGCAGAATGCTAGCGTGTTATGGGCAACAACAACTCAACCTGTAAGAAATCGATAAGAAATAAGTACTTTCAACTTTCGACCTATAACCCATGTTGAACTTGCAAAACTTACAATAAAATCTGCGATTTTTCAAAGGCAATCGGGTGAAAGAGACACATTTAGCCGCCTAGCCCCATAGACTCCCAGTCTGCACTCGCCCGCGATCACCTCCAGTGGAATTCTAATGGAACTGCAACCAAGATCGATACAATGGGGATAATAGGAAGTGCCAAGGCTCTCCGTAGACGGGCTCTGGACACAATCAGTAACCTAGGAGACAGTTAAGAAGTGGGGGGAAAAGAAACAGGAATGCAACACAAGGAAACAATGTAATACAACCTAAACGTTAGTAAAAACAGAACAAGCCTGACACGTTCACTCTTTTTAAAATTAATTTAAAGATACTGTATGTTCACACTGTGCTTTATATTTAGTATTGCAGAAGCACATATTCTTCCATTTACTCTAATGCAGTGAGGCTTTTGAATACTTAATCTGATCACAGTGATGGTCCCTTAACACAGCAGATGATAAACTTTACTGCAATGTGTATGAGATTGATTCCAAATAACCAAGCTCTCATCTGAGGAGTCCCTTCCAGTGAATGTGTTTCAGTGTTTTAAATGCACCATTTCACAGTTAATGGTTTAAGTGGATCCACCTGAATCATGAGCTCTTTCCCTAAAAGTTTGTTTGCTTTGAGCGTGTTGGACATTGCATTTTTATTGAGCAACACCACACTAAAATAGTTTTCACAACACTGTGGAGGATAGAGACCAATATGATAAAATCAAATGTGATGTGCCATGCAGGGACTTTTGGGAACATCCTTTTCCTGTTTTTCCACTGTGAATTATTAGGGTCATATTTCTTACTTCCAAGAAAAAAAGAAGGGGAAAAAATATATATTTTACTTTAAACATATCTGCTAGACTATAAATTATATGGTAATTCATACGTTTTACTTATACTTAGCCTATAATATATTTAGACTAAAATATTCTGTCTAAAAGTGTTTTGCTTTTTACAGTGTTTTACAGAATGATCATCTCTATCTTGCTTCTCTTTTCAGGTTCAAACAGTGCTGAAAAAAGTAGCTGTGCCAGTCCAGAACCAAACAGAACCGATCCTTGTCAGTAGAAAGAAACTGGAAATGAAGTGGGGAATGAATGTTTTAGGTTAGAGAATATCCAGTTTTTCTGTATTTGAAAAAAAAAATGCAGAAAAAATGTAATTAAGTACCAAACAAATATAAAAAGTGTTGTTTCAATTCTAAATGTAGCTGCATTACTGTAAATCCAAATTATGTCACAAATTATTGGTAGAAAATAGATAGATTTTTTTTCCATTTCATTGTTTTTAATTGTAAATTTGATTTACTTGTAAGGTTTGATTGGGTTCTTCATCACGTTTGGAATCTACATGGGGAAAATGGGAGAGAGGGGGAAGCTCATGTCTGATTTCTTCAACATCCTTAATGAGATCATTATGAAGATGGTGTCCATGATCATGTGGTCAGTATTCTGCATTTATTTAGAATTGCAGTTATATATCTATTACAACTGAAAACAAATGTTGTTTTTGCCATTTTTGAGTGTCATCCACTCATAAATAACACTAATTCAACTCTGTATGTTTTGATTCCTAATACATAGAATAAAACAGGCTAGAGAAGTGTCAAAGGTTTTGTTTAAATCTGTCAAACATTGAGCGAATTAAAGTATAAAAAGTATAGCGTGTAAGAAAGAGAGAGGGGAATTTGTCAGGAAGAGAACAGGACAAGAATCTGAGAGAGAGAGAGCAGAATCATATTTGTGTTCCCATGAGGAAATATGGGAGTTTTATTCTGGATGTAATACGTCCTCCGACACACAGACCGCAGACAGATACCCACACACTGACAGAAATAACTGAAAACAGAGACTGCGCTGAATTTTTGAATCATGTCTGCAGAAATGAAAAGCTTGATCCATAAATCTATCAGGCCATTTTACAGCACAAAAGGAGTGAGATGGGATGGAACGTGTTCATTTCATATTCTAATACATTTTTAACATTAAAAGAACAAACACAGAATAAGTAAATACCCCAAAGCAAAAGCATATGACAACAAAGACAGACTCCACTCAGCCCTGAGACCGTCCCATCTGTAACTAACTGTGTCCTGTGTTTTCCGCTCACAGTATGTAAACTGTTCAAATGCTACAATAAACATCATCTGTTGCTTACCATAACAGACGATGAAATATTTATACATAGCAATTAAGATGATGAACTAAATTTAGACCACAGAAGAAGTAACATCTTCCCATTTGCTACTCATGTTGCGAAACTGGATAAATATGATGATCCTTTTGTGTGAGAATTTCTCTTTCTAAAATATAAATGCAGCTATGTAAAAATATATAAATACCCATTTATTCTGTGGACGGAAAAAAGTAAGTGTGATTGGCTTTTATATTGTCTTTGTACTAAAGGTAAAAGAAGATATTAAAATATACATATATTCATTCTCTATAAACAGCATTATTCTAATACAAATATTTTTAGAGAAATATTTTCATTGCAACTCAGGTTTATTTGTATAATACTTTTCACAATAAATATTGTTCCAATCATGTAGCTCTACAGATAATATTGCCTCAACCCCATTGACCAAGACACAAATACATTTAATAAAAAAAATGGTCACAGATTTATTGTCTGTCTGTCAGTCAAAAAACGTTATTAAAATTAGTTTTTATTTCCTATTAATGCTAGAAAAACAAAAATAATTGCTCAGCAACATAAAAAAAACCCACTTCAAAGTCTAACTCTAAACAGAGCAGCTAAAACCCCATAACTGACCTCCAAGTAACTCAACTGGCCTATCCTCAGGTACTCTCCATTTGGCATTGCCTCCCTCATCTGTGGGAAAATTGCTGCCATCGGTGACCTGGAAGTGGTAGCGCGACAGCTGGGGATGTACATGGTCACGGTCATAGTTGGACTCGTCATTCATGGCGGGCTCATCCTGCCACTGATATTCTTCGCCGTGACTCGGAAAAACCCCTTCACATTTTACTCTGGCATCTTCCAAGCTTGGATCACCGCTCTGGGAACAGCCAGCAGGTACAGCCAGCAGATTCACATCATGTGTTTATGGAAATATGCTGATTGAAGAGTTCTGGCTGCACAGACTGAGGAGTTAAAGAGGTCACATTTGGTTAAAACATTTTTTGACTTGAGTAGAGCATTACTGCAATCAATCTCTGTTTTACATATAGCACAGCCAAAACACATTCTTATGTTAAAAATATATAGGCCTATATATTTTGTACTGGGTATGCGGTCTAAGATGTTTATTATAAACTCAAACATAACCCAAAAAATCTGATGCATGACTTGATATATTTTAGACATTATCATAAATCACATTATCTAATCTGGCCAAAATAAAACACATTTTCTGAAGTTCTCCAGAATAGAGGTCTAAATGATTAATCAGTCTAAATGGAAGGGAGGGGATATTATGAAAACATATTTTACGGAGTTGTTTATGAATAAATCTGAGTTTGTGGGATTACATCTATTAAGCCAAACCGTTTACTGAATGTTAAACCAACTGTCAATTTGGCACAGAATATCCATGCAATCCTATCCTTTTTAAAATATATATATAATTACTGTTGTTGTGGGTTTTTGGACACATGCTAGTCAGGGCAGTTTTTCAAATGACAAATGAACATTTGTATATAACTTTCTCTTTCTCAGTGCTGGGACATTGCCAGTGACATTTCGATGTCTGGAGGAGAATCTAAAAATTGATAAGCGCGTGACTCGTTTTGTGCTGCCCATTGGAGCCACCATAAACATGGATGGCACTGCACTCTATGAGGCCGTGGCTGCCATTTTCATTGCCCAGATGAATGACATTGCCTTAGATGGAGGACAGATTATTACTGTCAGGTAAGGAAATATGGAACTATGGAACTGAAACCAGACAAACCGTGGCTGCTTCTGCTGTGGCTGCAATAAAGAATAATAACCCTTTCATCAGCAAAATCCATTTCTCTTTGAAGAGAAATACTTTTAGGTGGCTCCTAGTTTGTAATTTTTAAAAAGATTAACAATTAGTTTTTAAGTTGCTTATTCTGCAAATTTGTAGTTTTAAATTTTGTAATTTTATTTGATTTTATTTTTAGGTAAGACCACTCCTTGTAATCCATATACTGACTGCAAATTTGTTGTCATTTTATTTTGTTTTATTTGTTCAGATAAGAATTGATTCCATATAAATGCCATTTTTAAAATGCCATTTGTTGTCTCTTTGCACTCTTCTCACACGCAGTCTTGATTTATGAGTAACATGTTTGACTTTACTCTCCTTTGTATTGTTGTGCCTTAACAGTCTGTTTTTATTACAGTTATTATAATTTATTTTTATTACAATGGCTCTATAATTATGAAACATTTACAAAACCTGCAGATACATCGCATGCGTTCCCCTTTAACTGAAGCTAACACTTCTTCCAATCCATTTTCAGTTTACTTTTGTTGTTATTTTCCTTCTTTGCTCCATTGAACTCCATTTTTTTTCATTCTTTTCACTCCTTCATAATAGATTATATCTGTCAGTGCCGCCCCATAATGTCTCAGTCGTCATTGTAGTATCATAATCCCCTCTCTTTCTTTCTCTACAGTATGACAGCGACTTTGGCCAGTGTGGGAGCAGCCAGTATTCCCAGTGCAGGTCTGGTCACCATGTTGCTAATATTGACCGCTGTGGGCCTTCCGACTCAAGACATCAGCCTGCTCGTTGCTGTCGACTGGATTCTGTGAGTTCAAACAGCTCTGTTTGGGTTATTTACGGGGCCGTCTCTTACACCCCCAACCCCGCCCCCCCGACGACGGCCCTGGTTTCGTGTGTGGAGTCCTGACTAATTATCAACTGTCTTCGTGAACATAAACAACTGTCCTGAGCTGTTCTATATCAGCTTTTAGAGCTGTCTTTTGTGTCTTTAGTGACAGAATGCGCACCTCCATTAACGTGGTGGGCGACTCTTTCGGGGCAGGCATTGTGGACCACCTTTCACGGGCAGAGCTCGCTTTGATCGACGGGGAAATCCCCCTATCAGACGAGGAGTTTGTCCCCCCTCCACCTCTCCTCACTGAAATGGACCTTATTGATCCTCTCAAACCACCTGAACTGCCCCCTCGATCCCCACGCCCCCCTAAGCTTAATCATCACGCCCCGTCTCTGACCCCTTCACAGTCTCAATCGCACTCCATCCCGCACTCTCCCCGTTCCGTCCGCTCTCCATCACCTCACTCCATCCGTTCGCCTTCCCCTCGCTCTGTGTGCTCTCACTCCCCGAGGCCTTTCCGAACACATTCCCCTCGTCTTTTACGCGGGACAGAGCCTGGATACTGTGCCCTGCCCACTTACGACAACCAGGTGAGGCTTTAAGTCATTGTAGATTTCTTTTGATGATCAAAGTTTTTAAGCTATGATGTTCTCAAATAAATGTCCTCACACTTTGGTCTTAAAGGTATCGAAATTTCGTTCATGTTGTTCCAAACCTGCATGACTGACTTTCTTCTGTGGAACATAAAATGAACTCTTTTTCTTTTCCATATACCACAAAAGTGATCCATACAACTTGCGTGCTTTATTGCCAAGTCTTCTGAGCTAATATTTCAGAATTGTTTTGTGCCAGGAACAGAACGAGATCTAAGTCATTATTCACTGTCAAGCGCTCCTTGGCATGTTTTGGAATGCTTATGAGAGAAGCTATACTGTCCAATCGGTGAAGAAATCTTTCTTTTGAGTCAGATCTTGTCAGTGATTTGGTTTACCCAGTTCACAAAACCTCTGAATGATTTGTTCACAAATTGGACTGATCCATGAAGTCTGTTTTTGCATGCTTTTTGAACCTTTTGAATGTTTTGCTTCGGGTTGAACTGACAGAATGGGAGCAATAAAAGTCGACACCATTATGACTAAAAGTTTGCTGAGCAGCATTTTCTACTAAAGCAAGATACTTTATATCTATTTACTACTTAACTACTTTCTACTGTATAGACAGCCAGGTTTTATTGAAAGCCCATTTTTGCAAACGGTGAAGTACCCCTTTAAACGTACCTCTTTCCCCGCCATTGACGGAAATTTCCGTCAATCCATGTTTTCACTGTTATATGGTAGGGGCGCTATTATGCATCTTCGGAAAGAGTATAGAATCTCCGGATCAAAACACAGGCGAAGATGAAGCAGAAACAAGCAATAAACACGTTGATTATGCAAATTTGAAAAACATTTCTTTTGAAAAAGTCTCTATTTTCTCAGCTTTTTGTTCAAAATATTGCTTTTTTATTAAGCTTACCCACATTCAGTTGTTGATAAAGAATGCATGAAGCTAGAATATATACTGTATATGCACAATATATAGTTATTTTTATTTAATTTTTTTAAAGAAGAGGCTCTGTACATTCTTTTGATATACTGCATGTTCAGATATTCATACAACTAAATATGAGCCATTAACATGCAAAAATGCTGCCGGTGGCTGGCATAAAATCAGCTAAAAATGTACTAATAACCACTATAATAATACAGATGGTACAATAGAAGGCCTCGTGATGAATCAGTGTTCAATGTAAGGGGCCTGTCCAAAAAAAGGCATGCTTTTTTCAATGGTGCACAGAGTCATACACACAAGACAAAACACCATCAGAGTAAGAAAAAAACAAAAACAAGCATAATCAAAAGTAGTGGTATAAAATATAATGATATTTGAATTGGCACACAGGGACTGTTTTATTATTATTTTTATTATTTTACTGTTTTACACCAGTTCACAGTTGTTCCTGGCAAAAACATAAATTTTACAGTAATTTGACCGCAATGTTAAACTATTAACAGTTGTTCACTGTATATTGTACTGTTAACCAATGAACAGGTTTTTACTGTAGCATTTTTGCAGTCTTTTTCTTTAAAAAATGACAAACATTTTTTTACAGTGCGGTTTGTAAAGACATGAGTGTGAGTAAACTATACATGTCAGTCTGATCAGGTTTTTGTTGTGGATATGCTGTTCCATGACTCTCATCATCTCTTTATATCCCGCAGATTACCACACTTCCCAGAGGTTTCCGAGAGAGAGGCCGAGACCGGGAAAGAGACAGAGAAAGACAGAGACTGCGAGAACGGGAGCGCGATAAAGGGAGCGAGACTGAGGAGGATGAGGAGAAAGAGCGAATGATGGACGTGGCGAGTGATGGAGAGGAAAGTGATGACACGGCGTACGATAGACGCCATGCCATCCCACCTTGTGACCTGCCCTGAACAGGAACAGACAAAGCTTTTCCACATTTTCACAATACTTCTTCAGTATTTCAGCATCCACCTTGCTGGATGAAAGTTGGTGTGTTGATGTTTGGCAAAGACTTTGAGTACCTACGTGTGTTGTGTGTTTGTTCTGCTTTGAGAAACTTGACATAATTGAATAGAGGGTTCATTGGCAAGTATGTTTCTTAGTGTCAGCTTTATAGTCTAGCAACACAACATAGTCTAGTAACTTGTAAGTTATTTACTTTTATTGGTTATTTGCTTTTACAGGATTTCAGTAATAAATTGGAATCCACCGGACGAGTGCTTTGAGCGTTTATTGCACGTGCTGTGCCAGTCTTGATTTTATTTAGTCTTTGACTTCCCTGTCATATAATGTATCCAGGTTACTGGGAGACTGGTTATTACACTGGATGTCACTGCCCTGCACTATAAAACCCAGACTTACTCAATGATGAGCCTTGACTCATTTGAGCTAGCCTAGATGTCCTCTGTTCGCTGCCAGTGCAACATAAACAAAGAAATGACAACAGGCCGTTCAAATGAGTCGAGGCAGTTGGTTCCCATAAACAGTCCAAAGTTGTTCCGAAACTCCCGTTTTATGATTTGTTGGGTTTTTCTTTTGTTGGTGACAAGGACGTCACGAGCAGCCGTGAGTAACACAAGAAAGTTTCTCCCCGTACCCCTCATGTTCTTTCCTGTTCCTCAAAAAAGTGAATCATATACTGAAAGCATCATTTGCATTCATGGATTTACTAAAACACTGTTTAGATTAGTGGGTGTGACGTCAGATTTACACACTTCAAAGTTACTAGGCCAAGTGCAGTTACACAAACCTGACGTAGTACGTTATTGTCATTGTGCAAGTGTAACCATTAAGTTACAATTGAATGAATAATTGCAACCACATTTATAATACACCTTTATAAAGTATAATACATTAAAAAATGACAAACAACCAATTTCAGATTCAACAAAGAATCTGTGATTATTATAATGCGTTTTCACTTTGACACTTTCAATTATTTATGAAACGATATGATGCATTATAAAGTACATTATGAACACCTTTATAATGCATTACACACAAACGCTTTAAGTGAAGTATTACCAAAAAAATCTTACAGACTCCAAACTTTGAACGGCTAAAATATTGATATCTTAATTGTTTGTCCCATGAAATAAAATGGAGAGAAAGTGGAGACTT
This sequence comes from Scardinius erythrophthalmus, assembly GCF_964197995.2. Classification (NCBI taxonomy): domain Eukaryota; kingdom Metazoa; phylum Chordata; class Actinopteri; order Cypriniformes; family Leuciscidae; genus Scardinius; species Scardinius erythrophthalmus. The sequence goes on from NC_138221.1 coordinate 46,936,525, forward strand.
TTGCTGAAGTCAGGAAAGAGAAGAGCCTAGTAGCCTGCAGATCTACATCTCAAATGATGCCCAGATTTGATACAATAATACCACATTTCAGTATGAACTCACAATAAGCGAATCATAAGCAATGAACAATATAGTTCTGCAATCTTACTGTACGTCAATTATTGTCTCGTTTGTCTGTATTTATTTATCTGAAAGAGTTGATACTTAAAGCATAACTACGAAATCCATTGAGCCTCTTAATCTATGTAAGAATCTCGGAAAGAGCTATATGTTTTTTCCTTTACAATTTAAGTATAACTTTGTTAACATTGTTGTCATTTGCTATGATGGATTATCATTGCAAATTTTAGCTGTAGTTTATGATGTCTTTTGTCTGACTGTATTTATTATGATAGACTTTACTTAATTTCCCCACTAAATGTATCTCTGAAACGCCTCACGGTGTCCCCTTGTCCCTCTGAGTTCAGACTACCACATCAGCTGCTGTCTGTGGTGTGTGTAATAAAATCTTAACAATTTATTTGAAACTTATTGGAGTGGTTTGTGCTTTAATGCCTCTTGTGTAAGAGTCGATGTCAACGTGAAGCGCATTTAAATCCCGTCTCGCTCTCGCATTAAGACCGGTGGACGAACGAAATCCCTTCATGCACACAGAGTCAAAATTTTCTCGCACAATGATGAGACAAAGACCTTTAATCCGCTCAAAGAAGAGTGAAGGAGAGAGCAAAGGATGGGAGAGAGCAGCAGATGGCCAGAAAGACGTCAATCCTCCTCATTCTTCCCGGGACAACAGTGAGGCAGGGGACAGATGATTACAAGGGACACTGACGTTATTGTGGGGCCCCGGGACGTCAAAGACACGAAACGGGAAAGCTTAAGGGAGTTATATTAGGATGAAAGGGCAAAATGGCAATTGGAGGAAAGGATGTGAGCCTTTAAGGGCATCGGTCATCACTTACTGGAGCCCAGCTGTCCAATTGCACCTCAGTCTTTAATCATTTACAGGGACCTAACAATTATTGACAGACTAGCACGTTTGTTTTTATCTTTTCTTAAGATAAGACGTGCACACTTTAACTTTTTCATTAAAAAGATTAACAGATCATAAACTGATGCCACACTGCCCTCTCTAGCTGACGGGACGGTAGTGTAGTGTCCTCGCATCCTGTCATCTCCTAGGTGAGAATGTACAGATGAGCACGAAGTGCTTTTTATGGCCTCTTATCTGTTCTGTTTAAACTGCCACCTCCACTCCCATTTCCTCTCAATACTGGGGAAATAACTGACACATTTTATGTATTGAATAAACATTGATTAATCTCTTATATGCACACTTCTATATGTTCTCCTCTTTCTGAATGTGATCCTGAAGTCGGGGGTCCCCTGTTCGCTGAGATCAAAGGCATGACTGGCATAGCCTTGTGAGATTTACCATCATCCTCGTTCATTTCCTGAAAACAAGTTTGTTATCGTTTTTCCTTTTCGTACTTGAGTGACTCATGGATTCTCTGTCGCTCTCTCATAAATACCATATAAATACAAGTTTACAGGGACATGTCTTTTGTGGAGACCATCATATCTGGAGGTCTTGGAGATATCGCTGCTCAGTTCTTTGCACAAACTGGAGCTTAACTTAAGATTTAACTTAAGAACTTAGCTTAAGATTTATTATTACAGTTATTTAATTATTTTGAGGATATTTTTTACCTTTGGATATCACCAAACTTCTATTTCTGTTCAATCAAGTCATCAATTTCTATTGATGCCCACCTGGTCGGCTTGGTCAATCATGCTTTTTGCTTGTTTTTTCATCTTTTTTGCTCTGTTTCCAATGCTTCATTGGTGTATGTATATTCCTGAACAGAATGTGCTTCTGCCATTCAGCACACAAGTCAGGGAACGCCTGCTCTACACAGGTAATCCTAACCTTTAACCTACTGCAATGTGCTTTTTGTTGTATTTGCACTTCTTAACAGTGGGTTTCTGTTTCTTTTTTAGCTGCAATGTTTAGATGTTACTATCTGCTTAATGTGGGTTTCGTTTTTTTAGTTGGTGTGTGGTGATGTTACTATAAAACACAATGTGTTTAATTTCAGGGCAATCCTTTGCACTGCAAGTGTACTGTGATTTGTTCCTAAAGTGTCAATTGGCTTGAGGTAATGGCATTAAGTGTGTTCATGTGTTCTGTGTGTTTTTGTTCATTTTAGATAACACATTTCATGAGCTGTTCCTTGAAATGAATCCTGATGGCTCCGTCAGAGGGTCTCCGGAACCGAGACAAAACTGTAAGCAACTTCTGCAAACATGAGTTAAAGAGCACCGTTTACTTGAAGAGTATATTCATTAAGTAACAGTCAAGATATGTCCTTCAAATAAAAATGCCTCATCAGAAGAGATAATGAATTCGTAATAGCTATGATAGCAGTGATTATGCAAATAATAACACGTTTGTTGGCATTTTGGTTTTATTGTTATGAAAATATTTCATGGTGGCAGTGGATATTAATATTTGAGGTCCAAAGGTGATGTATGTGAATTATGGTAGTGACAGAGGTGTGGTGTTTGTGTGCAGGTGTGCTGCAACTGCGTTCAGTGAAAGCGGGCGAGACGGTCATCCAAAGTGTGGCTACATCTCTCTTTCTTTGTGTGGATGATGAGGACAACTTGAAAGGACAGGTCTGAAAATGGCCTTTATTATATGCATTATTTACACACAGTGAATTTTAGGAGTAATGAGTTTTGATCACTGCCGTTAAATGCATTAAAATTGATCAGTAAATGCATTTATAATTTTACAAAAGATTTTTATTTCAGATAAATGCTGTTCTTTTGAACTTTTTAATTCATCAAATAATCCACAAAGATATTAAGCAGTTTTTCTTGAGCATCAAATCAGCATATTAGACTGATTTCTGAAGGATCATGTGACACTCAAGACTTGACTTCACAGGAATAAATTACATTTTAAAATATATTGAAATGGGAAACAGTTATTTTAAACTCTTATAATATTCCACAATATTACTGTCTTACTGTGAGCATAACAGACTTCTTTCAAAAACATTAAAAACATTTACCGGCCCCTAAACATTTCAACGGTATTATAGTGTATTTTTAGCGCAATTTTCCACCGGACAAAATTGCGATTGTTAACGCATGATTTCTGTTCTGTCTGTGCGCACCAAACTTGTACTTCTATCTACTCCTCAACCAGACCACCTAGAGACTTCGGGTTTTCGGCATTATGTTAAGGAAGGTCTAATCTCGGGAACGCACAAAAAAAATCCAGGAAAAGATGTACTATCTCTTTCGCCGCCTTCACACTGGCAGTTGAAATCAGCTCCGTAAAGGCCCTTTCACACTGGACGCGATTTTTACGCACGAATAATTCGCGCAATGGTTTTATTTTTTGATCAGCTGTTTGTGTAATGAGTGCTTTCACACCGAACGCGAATGTGCTGCGGCGAAAAAACGACTTTTTTTTTTTTCGTTTCGGTGTCGATTTTTTTTTCCTTTTGCGGCGACAGAAAAGACTTCAGCCAATCATATACTACAAGGACAATGATTGTGTGGCGTAGCATTGCCAACCAACTCGGTTATCACGACTGTGAGTATGTTGTGTGATAGTTTTAGTTGTTGTATAGTCCTGTGCTGTGTAGGCTAGCAGGCTAAACTACATTTGGGATAGAAAGCTAATCGTCAAAGATAGAGATAGAGACCGTGTTTACGCGGCTCATGTGATGGGTTTTGACGCGAACTATTCGCACACGAACTATTCGCTTTTTCGTTACGCATCCGGTGTGAAAGGGCCTTAATACGCAATACGCCCCCAGCGGACGTCGTACACAACGGTGAAAAGCGTCGGAAGCACTGATCTATAGAGTGTCATTAGATATAGATCAGTGGTCGGAAGCCTCGGAAGCGAGTATAATTAAATATTGAATTATTTAATTGTATTAACTGCCCTAATAACGTTAAAACGTCATGAAAATAAAAAAATGACATGACAACTAATCGTTATAAAATCATTATTTATTTTATTAAAAGTTAAGAATCCAGGTTTGTTTATCAGTACCAAAGCAACGCTAACTTCCGTTGGGATTTTCGGAGAGAAACCGTCCGTAGCCTTTCGCAAGAGTTCAATTTTTTGAACGCATCCGGATGACCAACGGACACGATTTTTTTCGCACGGCACTCGTTCGTACCTGGTTCGGACCCATTCGCATGCGGTCTGCGAATCTCCATAGGAAATGAATGACTTCCGGTCGTTTCGCTGCCGTATCGGAGCTGATTTCAACTGCCAGTGTGAAGGCGGCGTTAGTGTTGTGATCCCATGACGTCAGAAAATTGCGCTAAAACACTCACTGAGTTTTTATTACTTGTTTAATGATTTGTTGGCAAAAAACATTTAAAAGTCATTGATATAAAATTTATTTATAAATGACGATTTTATAATTAATAATTAGCCTACTATTTACCACTACTCAAATTGTTTTTTATGTATATTTTATATAATAAAATGTATATTAATCTTGTGTTTCATATTTGTTTTCACTGTATTTCATTCATATTAAAACATGTAGAATTGCTTTGGCGTGGTTTGCAACACTTTCCATAGTCAACAGTGAATGTGCTGTTGCAGTATATTAATGAATTTAATTTACTTTTATCATTTTTATTGGAGACTTGAACACATTTGGTACTGAGTTTTGTTTTCTCTTTTAGCTGCATTACTCTAAAGACGACTGCACCTTTCAGGAATTGCTACGGGAAGATGGATATTCTTCTTTCCTTTCTCCACACACTAAGCGTCCTCTGGCGCTCCTCTCAAAGCATTCTGGACAGAAACACAAACCACTTTCTCAGTTTCTCCCCATTATGAAAAAGGTGGCAGAGGACAGCCAGATACAGGAGGTGAAACAGAAAATTCAGGATTTAAACCTGGACTCTGATGACCCACTTGGAATGGGACATCGGTCACACATACAGACTCTCTTCAGTCCAAGTCTGCATACTAAGAAATGAGGACGGGTGAACGTCAGTTATGGAGGCACACTTTATATTATCACTGGACTGCAAGGTTAAAAATGTTTTGTTACTGTATTTTGTTGCCTGAAACTGTATTTATTTGAATATATTTATTTATTTACTATGGTCTAAAATTATTTAAATTAAAATATCATTATTAACTTAAACATTGTTATATTAAACATTAAATAATTATTACTGTAAATTAAACATTACATTTTAAATAACGTGATGGATATCTGCTGGAGCAGATTCCACTTTCAGTTTGTTTGAGTCACTTCAGTATGATTCTTGTGTGATTAAAAATTTTAATAAATAGTTCACCAACATGGCTCAGAGTTACATAATTCATAGAGCATGCGCGCACGCACACATTGGATAGTACATATTTTCCTTAAAAGCTGCTTTTAAATACACACACAAGCACAGACACACACATCTCTCATCCACATCATGTCAACAGTGTCATTCAGAACAGCAGTAACATTAAACTGTTCCAGATGAATGATGCTTAAGACTTTAGCCATCCGTCGGGCACACAAATCCCTGGCACATTCATGGCTGCAACCCGGGTGACAAAATACATGACATTTAAATGACACCGCATGGCGCTTCTTCCTATGAATATGTCCGATATATATATATATGTCGAGAATTCCAGTAAAGCAAAAGTGCAAACGCTTGTATTGCACAACACAGCTCAGCGACTTTACCAAATGCATCCAAGCATTAAGGCGCAACTCTCTGAATAGATAAAAATGTTGAACAAATAAATACATACAGTGTAAAGGTTGTGAATAAAAGTTTTGTAACCGGAACGTTAGAAAAAACGTTTTATGTTTTTTGTGACTTCTTCATACTTTTCCTCTTCTAATGGCTACTGCATTTTGTACCTTCTCAGCCTCTGTGTCAGCTGTTTTCTGTTTCTTGCATTTATTCCTGCATTCCTCCTTCCCATCGTACCCAGATATTCAGAGAGTCACAACGATGCAGTGTCCTTTAAACATGGCACAGGACCACCTCCATCTATCATTCCCCCTTTTTGATCTCCAGTCTCTCAGACTTGGGTGACCAGCGGGTAAACGCTCCCTATGCTTTGCTCTCCGACCTGTCCCGCACACAGCCCAGCCAGGAGAGTCCCATTGAGAGGGGCACAGATCCCCCTGTAGGTCGTGCCTCCTTCGAGAGGAACGCAGTCTCCCTGTTCCCCAGGCTCTTCCTCTCCGTCTTCTCCTTCTTCATCACCCTCTTCCTCCTCCCAAAGGGAGGTGTTGACGTGCGTGTACTCCTGGTTGTCCACACACTCCGTCTCGCGGTGGTAGAAGTAGCTGAAGTTGGAAACGATGACGGGAACGGGAAGCGAGATGGTGAGCACGCCCGCGATGGCGCACATGGAGCCCACCAGCTTTCCGCCCACCGTCTCCGGGTACATATCACCATACCCCACTGTCGTCATGGAGACCACAGCCCACCAGAAGGCTTCTGGGATGCTGGTGAAAGCCGTGCCCGGGTTTTCCGCCTCAGCAAAGAACACGGCTGAGGAGAACAGGATGACTCCGATGAAGAGGAAGAAGATGAGCAGCGCCAGCTCTCTCAAGCTGGCCTTCAGCGTCTGGCCCAGGATCTGAAGGCCTTTGGAGTGGCGAGACAACTTGAAGATTCGGAAAACTCGAACCAGACGGATGACCCTTATGATCGCCAGGGACATGGACGGCGCCGTATCTTTAGACTTGGCCAGCTCGGTGCCGAGCGTGACGAAGTAAGGAATGATGGCAAAGAAGTCTATGACGTTCATCACATCCTTGAAGAAGACCATCTTACTGGGAGAGCAAGCGAAACGCATCAAAAGCTCAAACGAGAACCAGCAGATGCACATGGTCTCCACCAGGAAGAATGGATCGTGGAAGATGGAAGGCATCACGATGTTCGTGGTACTGTTTCCAGCGAGGTGAAGCTGGTATGCATATTGGTGAAAAAAGACAGGAAAGAAAAAAGAGAAATTAGATGCAGAAAATGGAAACCGATGGCTAGAGAATAAAACACATGTTGCATATTCAAAGTATAGTAATATTCAATATTTTGGTGCTTTTGACATTTTCTTCTTAACAACTTAATACTTTAATTTACTCTGCATCTGTGTGTGTTAATCATATTTTGAGGACAAAGTTGTACCCAGAAGTGAGTTCAATTGGACAAAACCTTTTGGGACAACCTAATTCATAATAGTTCAGGTAGTGTAGTTGTATAAAAATTGTCTATAGAATGTACCCAAGTTAAGTCTGATTTTCAAATCATTTTTTGCTTTAAATAAAAGTTTGTAATGTTATCATTTCCATCGTAGCTGGTTGGTTTATTTCATGGCTTATAACTTTTTAACAATTTTTTTGTTTTTATTTCCTGTGGGGAAAAAATTCATGGCAACAATACTACGTCACTAAGACTGGTTAAAAAAAAAAAAAAAAAAAAAAAAATTTTGAATGGACCATTGAACTCTATATTCTGCAGCAAGAAACGTTAACTACTGTGCGCCAGTCAGTTCAGGTATTTCTGTTTAATGGAAACATACCGGTTCTCAGTTCCCAACCCTAATAAGAATATTTCTTACAGACATGCTTTGACTAACAAGTGTCTGACAGAAACAATTTGGTTGTTCATTTAACAACCACTTGAGTGAAGTTGAAGGTCCCATTCTGCTTGTAAGGCCACAGTATGTGACCTTTCACTCAAAGGTCAGGTTGGTCATTATAGCTCTTTATCACCACGACTCCATAAAGAAATGACTTAGTCTAACATGTACACAAGGGCATCAGTATGTGAGTATTATGTGTCCATAAAGATGTATAACCCTACTTTAATGACCAGTGGTGGTGTGTTTGCTTGAAAAACAGATTTTAAAAGAGTAACACAGGAGATTAGATGGTATGACATGCGAGATGTGAATGTATATGCACGTGTGCTTGTGTGTGAACTTGTGTCTGGCTAGCTGGATCTTAAGTGTTCCCTATCGTAGTGCTTATTTTGATTTTTGCTAAAGTCATCATAAGATGTTGTGGGAGTGTGTCTGTTTATTAATACAAGCTCCTGTATCTGTGTTAATGTGCACTGAAGGGTTGTCCTTAGTCTAAAAATAACACCTTAGATCTCTAAGGTGAAACTTGAGAATGTAACTCCACGATCTCTCTCTCACCCGCTTTAGTTTGCTTGTCGTTAACTGTCTGATCCATGTAAAATTACTGAGCTGCTTTGGCAGCGCGTTGAGGTTGCTGGGTTGTGGGTCGCTGCTGGGAAACTAATTTGATACTCTTTACTAACTTTCCCTCCTCGCACCCTACCCCACCCTGCATTGCGTCTCACTATTTTCCCCTCACTCGATCAGGCACAGACGCTCTTTCATACTGTCACCTGTCATCTTGTCATTTCTCATCTCCTTCCCTTTTTTCTATCTGTGTATGCCGGTTGAATCTCTCCATGGAAGCGTCACTTGACTGTTTTCCAACCCCCCAGAGTCTCTGCTCCCAATCAGTGTATCAGATTTAACGACACTTCTAAAATAATCTCAGCAATAACCCTACACTCTCTCCTGCTCCCGAACTCTTCATCTGCGCTTTCTTTCCTTTTAATGTGACTTTGCACACTCTAAACTGACCTTTATTTTGTGATTTTAAAATGTGGTTTTGTAAATGAATATGCATACAGTGAAAATGCCTTAAAAAAGTTCAGCATTCAGTATAACATTGTTTTTACAATTGATAGAAATTCAGTATTCAGTGCGCATAAACATATTACACATGGTACTTGGACGATTTTGCGAAATGCTCTAAAACAGATATAATACAAACAACACTAGCCTAAGTGTTATTTCCCATAATTCAAAATGGCAACAAACCAACATGTCAACCTTTAAAAATGTAAACAACTGGGGTTTGCTCACTGGGTCACAAATGCTACAAGAACGGGAATTTCCTCATTGTTTTTTGTTTGCTTTGTTCATAGTCTAATTTCAAGGATTGGTAGATATCCACACCTGTCCTGTAATCAAAAATGACTGATTGGCTAATCCTGTCCATTCAACGCTGAAAAAATTCAAATGTGCTACTATGTGGCAACTCTGCTCGCACATGTCATCCAGTACACTGTTGAAGTGAGGAAAGTTCACTGAGAACATTTAATAAGTTGTGGTCATTAGCAAAATTTTGGCAGAATTTAGAAGACAAAAAATGTCTGTTGTCAACAGAAATGACTTTTTCACAACAAGCCGCTTTCTGTTGGTCGACGTGACAAATGAATGTGACCAACCAATCAGGTAAATCGTGCAATTGTGTGGATTCTTTGTGAAAATACTGAACAACAAAAAAATAGGACTGCACAAATAGGTTTCAAGTTAATAGCTCAATAGTATAGTATAGTATTAATGTATACTGTGTAGTATTAATAGCTATTAAAATGTAAAAAATATACAAAATAAAGAAAGGTAGCGGCTATTTCCATAAATTGTAATTCATTCAATTCATGTTGACTTTACACAATATATTAATAATAATAAATGAAGTTTAATTGAATGCATCCTCATTCATCTTAAAATGCTCAGGAACCCATCTGCTTCATGCTAACTGCAATTCTACCATTCTTTCTCATACTATGACCATTACAACCGAAAACAATTTGTAAATCCTGTTAGCTACATTCTGGTCAAATCTTTTAACTCCTCTCACCCTTTCCGTTTCCTTTTTGAATATAGGCAGCGTTTCCAAACAGAAGATCAGAATGGAGACCACAATCACCATCACACTGATGATGGCGATGATGCGGGCGCCTCCAGAGGATTCTGGGTGTTCAAAGAGTATCCACAGCTTGCGCTGGATCTCATTGTCTGGCAGGGGCCGAGGTTCCTCCTTGGGGAAGCCCTCGTCCTCCTTGAAGCGAGCCATGATATCCTCTCCCAGCTCATAAAACCGCAGTTCGTCCATGAAGACGTCCAGAGGCACATTGGCAGGCCGCCGTAATCGACCTCCAGACTGATAGAAGTAGAGGATGGCATCAAAGCAGAATCGGTTGCGGTCCAGGAAGATCTCATTGCGGAGCGGGTCAAAGTAGCGCAGGCGACGCCGAGGGTCTCCAAGCAGAGAGTCAGGGAACTGGGCCAGGGTTCGAATCTGTGTCTCGTAGCGCATGCCCGACACATTGATGGCCAGTCGTTCAGACAGCGCCCAACCTCCTCTCCCCATTGAACCAGATCTTCGATTTTCTCTCTTCTTCTCACCCTTCTCGTTGTCACCCTTTTCCGCCTTGTTGCGCTGGTCCTTGAGTTTCTTGTCACTCTCATTGACCTCTTCCTCTACTTGTTTTTTGCCCTCGATTCCACCATCAGATCCTCCTCCTCCTTCTCCTTCTCCTCCTCCTTTGTCCATATTTTTCACTCAGTCTGTTATATGGGGTAGAAACAGAATAATTTCAGCTAAACATGAACCCAGCAGTCAGAGGATTGTAGAAATGTATAATTGGTGTTAGACCGATGTATCAGCTATAGGCTGACTAACAGAAGTGGTCATTCCTCCTGGTGTCAGTTCCAATATCACCTGAGAGCCTTGTCAATACAGAGATCGATTTAAATATTGAGTATAGAAATACATTTAAAAATGTTAAAAAAAATGCACTTATTTGTTATTTTTTTAGCATTATATCATTCCATAATTATTGTGTACATCTTCACAGTAATGTTTTTACAGTGGTTCATGCTGCCTTAAAATGTCAAGTTTTAAGTAAAAATTTAACTTCACATTTCAAGTTGACTAAACTTAACATTTTAAGACAGCATGAACACGTTTTAAAGTTGAAACAAATTTTTTTTTAGTGTTTCTTGCTATCATTATAATTGTAACTAAATTACATTAAATTATACTAAATTATAAAAATCAAATTAAATATTTTCATATTTGAATGATAGCAAACTATGCACATCTGGAATGGTATGGTATATGGAATGATGTAATGCTAAAAAATATGTAATACATATAAAACATTCAATTGAATAGTTTATTCAAAATTAATTACATTTATTACTGTATGTATGTATATATATATATATATATATATATTTCATAAATGTAATGACAGCAAAAAGATTTACACAATAATTATTATGGAATTATATATTGCAATGCTGAGTATGTGTAATATATTTCCAGTTCCAGGTAGGCTTTGTAACTGAAGACGCCATCCTAACTTAAATGATTCTCCCATGAAATCATATACAAATATTTCACGCACTCCATCCTAACTCTGTGTTGACTGCACTACCACTTTGACCCACACCTCGAGAATAACACTACGGTAAATTACCAGAGCCAGTTTATATGAAGACACCAACACAACCCAGGAACAAGTATGGAAACAAGCCTTAAATGAAGGTTAGGGGTGAAAAAAAGTGTCAGAATCCCCTGAAAGTAAATATCTCCCGTTATTCTGAAATCCGGTATTATAAATACAGAGGTTTGTGTCTCTGAAAAGTTTTAAGAAAACACTCTGTTTGTCTTTCCACTTACCCTCTGTCACTGGTGACCGTAGATCCAGAACAGTTACCCCACACTATCCGTGTTTCTTCCCAACCTGCACCACACCATGAGCTGTGTATCTACTGTCCCCCCTTCTGCCAGGCGGTCTACCCTATGAGTTCAGCAGGAGGTGTTTTCTCCTGTACCCTAAACCATAAACCCTGTCCTTCCCTCCGTCAGTGTAGTAAAGGATAGCTACTTCAACCAGTTTGTAGGTCACTGTCTTCACTCCCTTTCACGCTCACTGCAGCTCTGGGGAATGCTGTCATGCTGAAATTCAATCCAGAGCCCCTCGTCCCCTCATCAGCTCACTGTCCCAAACATCTTCACACCAGCTTAAAATGCCTGTCTCACTCATTTTCTCTCTTTTATATTTTTTGTTTACAATACCAAGATTTGCAATATGTTTATTTATCCCATGCACCCCAACACTTCTGCCAGGAAACAATACAAATAAATATTCAGAATATAAAACAATTCTGAACATAACCATCCATAATAATTACTCCATAATAATTAAATTATATTTATATAGATAAATAATATGAACATTTAAATTACAACAATTATTCAGAACATGAATTAAATTTCTTGGAAAATGAATCATAAATCTTTCACCATTTATTCAATGTTTTCAAAGTAACTTTTTTTGTAATTCTTTTGTAGTTCATTAAAATAAGGCAGCGTGCAAATACTCACATTAAGTTTTCGCTTCGGGGCCGAGTTGACCGGGTTTTCACTCTGCTCTTCGATCACCGCTCCAGAGTATCAGAACGAGATACTGTTCCGGTGTTGGTATGACGGCACGTTCCAGCAGAGGTCGCGGTTGCTGAGAGTGCACAGTCTGGTTCAGACGCTCTTCCCCTGGGCACTTCAACATCTAAAAGAGCAGTTTCCCTAATAGAGTAAACACGGGTTTGACGTTACGTCTTTTTAAAGATGTCATTCCACCCGTGTGTTTCTGGATGCGGTCGTTTCCTGGCCCAGTCTGAAAGCCACGATCTCTGTCTCACGTGTCTGGGCCGTAAGCACGCTGAGGCGACGTTCGTTGTTGAGTCATGCACCCACTACGGGAAGATGACCATCGCGATGTTGAGATCAAAACTAAGATACTTAGAAACAGGTGGAGTCCCCTCTTCTATTCCCTAATCTGGATTTGATGCACACAGGGCCACTTCGGTTAGTACACAGGGTGACCTGAGGATTACAGTGGGGGTTCGCTGGTTGAGTCCCCACAGCCCCCCCACTCCTCTCATCCATCGCAGGCTGAGGAGATTCCGGCTGGGGTTGCTGGGCCTTCTCATGGAGGTCCCAGTATCTCATTTGGGGCTCCCACAGAAGACCGGATGTCGATTGCTGCATCGGAGGTCGGGCTAGAGTCCTCTGGGGATGAAGTCTCAGCTGCATTGCCCGCTTCGGGAAAAGCGTTGTTCGAGTCCGACCCGGAGCTGACTGCCATACTTTCCTGGGCCGCCGCGAGCATTGGGCTTGAGTGAAACCGTTTACCGAAAGATCGTGGCTGGACGATTGATTTCTCAGGGCGGAGCATGCTGAACAGCAGCATCCTGCTCCAATGCCTTTCTTCCCGGAAGTGCACGAGGAGGTCATGAAGTCGTGTAAGGAACCTTTTTCTCCCTGAAGCCGCTCCACTGCCTCTTCCGCTCTCACTACCCTCGATGGGGTACGTAGAGATCCCTCAGGTGGAGGCTGCAGTTGCGGTTCAGCTGTGCCATCTGGCAGGGTCGTCCACGTCTCCCATCCAAGGCCTGTAAGTTCTCAGCTACACTTGCGGCAAAGGCTTACAGCACCGCTGGACAGGCCGCCTCTGCCTTGCATGCCATGGCCCTCCTGCGAGTTTACCCGGCTAAGGCACTAAAAGAGCTACACAAGGGTAGTTCTGACCCAGGGTCGGTGCAGAAGCTGTGTAAAGCGACGGATCTCGCCATACGGGCTACGAAAGTCATTGTGCGTTCCCTTGGGCAGACAATGTCCACGCTAGTGGTCCAGGAAAGCCATCTCTGGCTGAACCTGGCCAAGATGAAGGAAGTCGACAAGGTTCACTTTCTCAGCTCTCATCTTGCAGACCGGCCTCTTCGGCGACGCTGTTGAGAATTTCGCCCAGCAGTACAAAAACAGACGGAGGAGATTAAAGACATCCTGCACCAACGGGACGCTGCTGCCAACACCCGTCCGACTGGGGCTGGCCCCCGCCTGCTCATCACCGAGGGTGTCCCTCTGTGGCCTCCACATCTGCCCAGTCGCAGCAGCAGACTTTACCTAGGCCCCAACATCGAGCTCCCCGCAATGAGGTGACGCCGCCCGTCTCAGCGCCTGCCAAACATTCCAAACGGCAGGCGAAGCGGCCCTGAGACGGGCAACCCAGAGATGGAGGGAGCTGCTCCTCAGGAGATGGTGAACTGGCTTTCTCCAAACAAAGGTTGGCCCACTGGATAGTGGATGCCACCGTCTTAGCATACCATTCCCAAGATGAGCCATGCCCCCTGGGAGTGAGAGCTCACTCAACACCGATACATTATTTGGCCCGAACTGGTTCTCTTAAACAGTTTCAATGAGCTTGTTAAAAAAAACAAAAAAACATTCACTATAGTTTTTTACCTCATCACGCAATTACTATTACTACAGTCACTAACAGGCATAATACTTCCATCCTGCCACTGTTGTGGCAAAAACAATAACTAACAAAACAGCATCACAGCATAAGAGACATCAGGGTTCAAATTGTCCTTAAAATATATTTATTCTTGCAAGAATAGTTCCCAGTCCATCCACAGTCCAGCTGCAGGCAGAGTGAGACAGGTTGATCAGCATTTTTATAGTGTTCTTTTCAAAGCTATCTCTTGTCACCCACCCCAAACACAAGGAACAAAGGGTCTTGACCCCTCCCCAGCCCTGGAATCTTCTCACCTCTGAAGTCTCACACACACCCTTCCAGCTGTATCAACATCATAAAATAAACTCAAAATACAGCCAAAGAACGCATGGCATTCATTTGTTAAATCATTGAAGATAAAATACAAAGAAAAGATACATTTTTCCAAAACACCACATTTAATAGTTAGCCTATATCATGTGTAACTTGCGCGCATTTGGCTAATATGCATTTTATTAAATTAAATAGCCTATTAATAACAATAGGCCAAATAATTATTCATACATAAAAGTTTATCAAAGCACCCAAAACAGGCAATGATGTGCAAACGCAAATGTTTTAAAAATAAACCTAGAGTAAACGCATCATTTTACAGAAACCATAAAAAAAATTACATTTCGCCCCCAAGTCCTTGATTCACGCACCATCAGCTCATCGGCCGACTTTTGTTCAGCGGAAGTCAACTTTGAAATATTTTACATTTTAGGCTACATTGATATAGGCTAGTATAGATGTTTCTATATTTGGTCATATCGTTTGAGACAAAGTATGGAATAAATAACATACATTTTATATCAATAATAAAATTAAATAAGTATGTTACAAAAAAACAAAAACAAGAAAAAAACAAAGAAAAAGTACATAGGATGTATCCAGTTAATCATGTGCTATTTGCAAACCAAATTTGCAAACCGAATTTTCAAAGCCCACACACTAAAAAAACAAAACAAAACAAACAAAAAAAAAACGGACCC
The DNA here is from genome assembly GCF_964197995.2 of Scardinius erythrophthalmus. NCBI lineage: Eukaryota > Metazoa > Chordata > Actinopteri > Cypriniformes > Leuciscidae > Scardinius > Scardinius erythrophthalmus. Next base: position 46,951,749 of record NC_138221.1, read on the forward strand.
CACATGATCAGTTAGGCTACAAGCAGCAGCTACTTGGACATTGGACGCTGTTTTGAGTTAAAAAAAAAAAAAAAATGGGAAAGAAGGAATAGGATATTTCAGACGATTCAGTCGGACTTGGTAAACTGGTTTATTCAATTCGTTAAAAGCTTTTCGAAACAACGATTCAACCAGGAAGCGAACTTCTCTATTTGACACACGCAAGCACGCACACGTGATATCGGGAGCTACTTCTCTATCATATGATTTCAGTGCATTAGTAACCGAGCAGACGCTGTCAGTTGTGTGCAGACACAGACACCATTTTTTTATTTTTTTTATTTCCTGCATTAGTAGGGTAACGTTACGCATAAGTGGACGCATAGCGTACAGTAGTGACATGGCTTGTGCTCAGCGGTATGTCAACAAAGTTGTCATCGTCACTGGGGGCACTAGAGGCATTGGAAGGGGCATCGTTAAAGTGTTTGGTAAGGATTTATAGAACATATCTTTCCATTAATAAATCGAAAGTAAAGGAAGAGTAAATAAGAATATTGTCCTGTTTGCTTTGCAGTTCAAAATGGGTCCAAAGTTGTGTTCTGCGCTCAAGAGAGTATGTGATTGATTTAAATATACTTTTGAAGAGATAGGTTGATTACAGCAATGAATGCAATAACGTTTCCTTCTTTTACCTATAACTGTCAGCTGAGTTTCCAGCTGGACAGTCTCTTGAGTCTGAGCTGAATAAGGAAGGGCCGGGATCATGCATGTTTGTGTCATGTGACGTGACAAAAGAGGATGACATCAAGGTATATGCACAGGCGTTCATTTTAGGGTTGCATAACTTGCATTCATAATTGTCACTCACCTCAGTCTCTGTCCTACCCCTTTATTTTCTTCCTCTCAAAAATATAATTTTTAAAATATAATTTATAAAGGCTTTATATATACATATATATATAGGCTATATATATATATATATATATATATATATATATAGGCTATATATATATATATATAATTAAATAATTATGATTGTGTATGATTTTTCATTTTATAATAACCTATATAAGAACGAAAAAAAAGTTATATTCTAAATGTTTTTTTTTTTTTTATCATATCTTACCTTGAAGCGATTAATAAGTGAGACGATTGAGAGATTTGGGCAAATCGACTGTTTGGTGAACAACGCTGGGTGGCGTAAGTCAAAGTTTGTTCTACACTATTTTGTGGTGATTATTTTAACCAAGGACTTTTACTTTTATTTAGAAAATAATAATAATTTATTTCCAAATAATGATTCAAAATAAATAAATAGTTTACTAATACTGATTTAATTTGAAATCCCTAAATGACACATCAGACCCCCCTCACAAGTCCACAGACGAAACCACTGCAGAGGAGTTTAGAGACCTGCTTAATTTGAACCTCATCAACTACTTCCTTGCTTCCAAGGTAAAATCTCAAGTAACATAACACTCTGGTCTCCTTACTTTTGCATTATGACTGATTTTTTTAATTTTATCTTTTAACTAACCTCTTTTTATTACCTCGGGGCAGTATGCACTGCCGTACCTGCGCAAAACGCAAGGAAACATCATCAATTTATCCAGCCTTGTCGCCTCAATAGGTCAGAGAGACGCAGCTACCTACGTGGCAACCAAGGTGAGTTTTTCTGATTGTGCCAAATGCAAGTGGTCCAATATTAACCAACTGCAGAACCATACGTCATAGCAGTGTGAGGATGACAGCGCCAGCCTAACAGTCTGATGCCGGAAGTGGGCGGGGTAAAAGCATCTAAGGGGTGGAGATGGGTAGGTTTAGGGGTGGGTTTAGGGATCAGGGGGTGGAGATGGGTAGGTTTAGGGGTGGGTTTAGGGGTCAGGGGTGGAGATGGGTAGGTTTAGGGGTGGGTTTAGGGGTCAGGGGGTGGAGATGGGTAGGTTTAGGGGTGGGTTTAGGGGTCAGGGGGTGGAGATGGGTAGGTTTAGGGGTGGGTTTAGGGGTCAGGGGGTGGAGATGGGTAGGTTTAGATATGGTATATGTAAGGTGGATATGTATGGTATGCGGTTCCGGCATCATTTAGTCATTTAGCAGACTGTTAGGCTGGCGCTGTCGTCCTCACACTGCTATGACGTATGGTTCTGTGGTTCTGCAGTCAGACCTATCTCAAGTGATCATCTTGAAAGTAATAGCAATACTTCCATATATCCACAAGGGGGCGGTCACTGCCATGACTAAAGCAATGGCTGTGGATGAGAGTCGCTATCAAGTGAGAGTCAACTGGTGAGTGAAATTATCACCCTGCCATCTAAGCAGTTCCTTGCCTTTTTTATTTATACCTAAACTATTCATTTATTTTCTCTGATCCTACTGAATTTCCATCTGTGAACATTTTTTTATTAATTATGTTTATTACCAGGCTTAAAATTCAAACTCTTTTATAGCATCTCTCCAGGCAATATTATGACATCTCTGTGGGAGGAGCTTGCTGGCCTAACCGAAAACCCTTCTGCCACTATTAAGGGGGGAGAAGATGCTCAGGTAAGTGTTCATAAGGGCAAATGAGCAATAGAAGAAGCTGGTGTTCTGCTGGATATGTTATAGTAACAATTTTCTACTCAACAGTTGATTGGTCGAATGGGAACGGAGGCTGAGAGTGGATTGGCTGCTCTTTTCTTGGCAGCTGATGCCACTTTCTGTACTGGGATAGATTTGTTTCTAAGCGGAGGGGCCGAACTGAACTACGGCTTCAAAAGCCAAGTTCCATAACTGAACAATGATGGAAAGGTCCTTGAAATGATAATATGGTTTCATTCCTCCTCTCAGACAGCTTGTTTGATGCTTTGGAGACAGTGCTGCTTCAAAATGCAACTATTTGCAGACAAAATATGAGATTTTAGTTACATTTTTTAAGGTGCCTTTGTTACAGTGTAACTATACAAATAAGTACTGTTGGTAATATTAATTAACAACATGTACTATATGATTAGGGTTTGTTTTAGGTTAATTTCTTATAATTATGTATAATGGTCAGGTAAATGATGTATACCTGACCATTGTTACATTTAAAGCCATCTGCAATTGTTTGCATTTCTAATAGTAATAGAATATGTGTGTGGTGGTGGTGGGGGTGTTATGCTATGTTTGAAATTTTAATTAATCTAAAATCTATTTCATTTTTATTAATGCAGATATTACAGTAGTTAAATATTATATGAAAGGGACCTGAACTGTAAATTACAGTACCATGAATGTGCTTGCAAAGACTGATGTTTACAAGTAATCATTTCCAGGCCAGTGTGTCACATAATAATCAGATTTGAACTGTGTAGTGTAATTTAGTGGTTTTGAAACTTGATAAATGACTCTTGATAGGTTGCGATTTGTTTCATACATTGTATTTCTGTAATTTTTTGTACCAATTAAATGAATTATTGTACATGTGTTGTCAAATTATTTTACTTCATATTAACTAGAAAAAGTATGACAGACCTTTAACATGTCCAGTGCCACTCAAGGGATTATTCTGAGATAATGTAAGAACACACACATAATGTGTTCACACTGTCGTGAGTCCTTTGATATCAAAATGATACAGCGATTAAAAGAGCTAGTAAATCCTTCATTTGAAAGTTTGAGACAGAAAATTCAATCAGTTAAATATGTTAAATGGAGTTCTGTTCAGGTGACTGACAGACAGCCTATATTTATTTGTATGACATCATCATCTGAAGGTATTGACATAAAACATATTTCTTCGAATTTCTAAAAGCCAATCATTAAGGCGGATCGGACCAACGCCTCACATACTAACCCATGACTGGAATGTTTCCCTCATGACCTTGTTTAACTCAGTTGATTTGACCACAACTCTTTTTTATCCAATCAGATGCGAGAGATCCGTCACTCCTACCCGCGGGTTATTATTAACCCTTTGATGGATGGGGATTGTTTTGTTTGTAATATGAATGCCTTTTTAAATTCATATAAAGACGTAATGATATAATCGATTCATACTTATGTATTAAAGATTATGGAATGAGTGGTCAGAAATATAAAAGTGTTCTAACGTTACTCGTGTGTTCTACTCATGTAGAAAGTATCTGCCTTTTGAAGGCTTATCCTAGTGGCATAACAAATAACAGCATCAAAGATATTTAGAACAAGAATTTTGATGCGAATACCACACTGGCTTGTGTTGAAAAGGATGAGAATAAGCTCCCCCAAAAATTAAGCTTTACTGTTTTATAACCCGAGCACATTTCCGTTGTTTCTTCTTTGGGCTCCAATCCGGAACGCAGAGATCCGTCAGTCTGGGGCAGTTGCTCCCACTCGGACTAGTTTACCATTCATCTCTCGGCAGCAATGGCAGCGCTCAGGACGGTGAGTTCAAAGATCATTTCACTTATCTTCGCCACCACATCTCCAAATCATTCTATTAATTATTGATGGCTCCGTAAACACACTCGACGTGTGTCTGGAGTATATTTAACAGAACTGTATTAACATAATCAGCTTTAAACTGCGGATCATCGACGACGCTGCAAATCAACAACACGCAAGTTTCAATTATCACAAGTGCAGGAGGCATACTTTTAAGTGTTTGTTTTTACATTTAGGTTAAAACGTTTTTATTTTATTATTCTGAATTTCTGTTTTCAAAAATGCCTGCAAATCGCGGGTCAACGCTTGCGCTATGAATGACTGCAGCTTTCCACGTATTTCCGGCATTCATATTTATTTATGTTGCCAGCATGTTTTTTTTTTTACATTTTTTATTACTAGTATTTTAATACTATGAGGCTGCATTTTTATTTTAAACTTTCAATTTAACTATTTGTTAGATAGAGAGACTTGTAGGCTATTCATTACAGTAGTAGTGACCCATATAATTTGAGTTGATTATTCACTAGTGTTCCTTTGCTTCTAGTCACTATCCAACAAGTAGCCTAACTTTTACTGGTTCAAAATTGCAAATAAAATCAATATGGATCTGTGATATCATCTACTCATTTCCAACTAGTAGCCTATGTAGTCTAATTGGTGCTGGTCCCTATTCCTGTTTTACTTGCGACGTGTCATTAGGTGCGAGTACTTATTCTTTAGTTACATTTTACTAAATGTTCAATCTTACTAGATTTTTAATATTCAACTAAAAAGTTCTGACTAGTATTCATTACATATGTTGGGGTAAAGATATGTTAACAAGTGAGATAAGAAATCATACTGAGTTAGATACTAAGAAATATGTGTTACTATAAACAATAGTTAGAAGTAAATATTAGTATTTATTTATTATTGTGAAGGTTATTTTTTGTGAAGTTGAAAAAGATACTAGAAACTATTAGGTTACTTGCTATTAATTAAAATAAATATTAGTTGCAATAATATAGGCTAGGCTAGTTAATCTTTCCGGAACTAATGGCCACGCATCTTTCCATAAGACGCATTGTTTGCCAAATTATGCACGGAGTTAAGAGGGTTTACCTAACAGATCGATTAGCAAGCTATCGTGTAGCCATGCTACATTATTTATTAGGCAAACAAATGCCTAATAAAACATGCAAAATGAATTAGAAGAGGAGCTGACTGGTGCGTGTCTTAGTTTATTAAGGAAAAAAAGCAAAACTTTCCTTTGCTTTGCTGATTCACTCTGGGGTTTTAGCTATTAAAAGCACGGTTACTGTGTGACCCAGCTGTCTCCTTGTGCGTAAATGCAGGTATATACAGCTAGTACATACATACTCAACCTTCACATCTCATGAGGGCTAAAAAGCAGCTGTCAGAAACAACACATGAAAGGAAATGGTTGAAGTCACACTCTGTTTCTGTGTTTTAAGGCACTAAATGGACGCTTTCTTCATCCTCTCTCCCTGTCATGTGGGCCGTTGCGGTTCGTCAGTTCCTCCTTCAAGGTATTAAAACAAACCTGTCGAGCCAGGTTCACAGCACCACTTTTATTTCTGTTCCACCAGTCTGGTCAGCCTGGGCCTCAGGTCTTGTGAATTTGTGCAGTGGTTTCAGTTTTACCTCAGAGTCGGGGCAATGCAGATCTTTTCCAGACTTGTTAAGTTTTACGGCTCATCCTGAGTTGCAATTTCTGAAGTGTTAAGCAGGCCACGGTGTCACCTTGTGGGATCTGACGTATCTTTTCTTTGTGCCTTTGCCCTCTTGCACGCTTTCTTTCTTCCAACAACCCCCTTCCCTTCTTCTCACTGCAACGTAATTGAATTCAATTTCTATAAAAGCTTGACTGGCATGATGAATCCAGATTCATTTTTCAAATGCATGTGCAATCAATGATAATGAATAAACACCTGTCCACATGCCCGCTTTACTCCCCCGCCCCTCTCTGTCTTTTCGTTTTCTCTCCCTCTTTTTTTGTCTTTCTCTCCTTTTTGTTTGTGTCAGGCTGCGGATCTTACTATAGAGAGGAACCCTGTACTGAAGCCAAAGCCGGACCCTTCAACCCTTGTGTTTGGCAAGCAGTTTTCGGACCACATGCTGACCATCAGTTGGTCTGCTGCAGGAGGATGGGAGGCACCTCAGATCAAGCCTTTCCAGAATCTGTCCCTTCATCCTGCTTCCTCAGCCCTGCATTACTCCATAGAGGTAAGGGAGTTTGTGAACCACATGGTTCTTAGCATCTTTTTTTTCTCATTTAGCCAAAAGCGACTAGGTTTTATTTTCCAACTCAGCTGTTTTTACCTGAATTCTGTCAGATGCTCTGCACCAAGACATGTAAAAATGTTGAAATATAATGACAATTTTCTCCTCTATATTATAATTGCAATTATTAATTTATAAATGTACATATCTCATTTATTATTGTCTTTTTTAAAGAAATTAATACTTTTATTCATCAAGGATGACTTTTATTCATAAGTGACAGTAAAGACATTTGTTACAATAGATTTCTATTTCAAATGTTGTTCTTTTGATTTTCTTTTCATTGAAAGAATCCTGAATTTTTTTTTGATCATATCATCCTTTCCACAAAAATTTAATCTGCAAAAAAAAATTCAACATTGATGATAATAAGAACCGTTATTAATAATTGAGCACCAACAAATATATATATATATAGAGCGAGAGAGAGAGAGCGATATATATGTAATGTATGTATGTGTATATGTATTTATTATTATTATTATTAATTTTATTTTTGTCTGATCTTTTCTGTTCTTCTGTTTTATTCTCAGCTGTTTGAGGGCATGAAGGCCTTCCGGGGAGTAGATAACCGTATCCGTCTCTTCAGACCTATGTTGAATATGGAGCGCATGTACCGGAGCTCTGAAAGGAGCTGCCTACCTGTTAGTCTTCATCTTATCCTATTAGGCATTTACAGACCTACTTTAGTTTATTGACTGATGCTCTTTGATATTATCACATTTCAAATGAGCCAATCTGTGGACTGGATCTCCTTCCATCACCATCAACATATTCTCCCTGTCTGTCTCTTCTAGTTGTTTGATAAGGTCGAACTGGTGAAGTGTATCAGTAAGCTGGTTGAGATCGACCAAGAATGGGTTCCTTACTCCACAGACGCCAGTCTGTACATCAGACCCACGTTTATAGGAACTGAAGTAAGAAACCTTAAATATTCAAATATACACTCACTGGCCACTTTATTAGGTACACCTGTTAATCAGCCAATCACATGGCAGTACCTCAATCCATTTAAGCATGTAGACATGAGCAAAACGATCTGCTGAAGTTGAAACTGAGCATCAGAATGGAGAAGAAAGGTGATTTAAGTGACTTTGAATGTGGCATGGTTGTTGATGCTAGATGGGCTAGATCTACTGGGATTTTCACGCATCTCTAGGGTTTGCAGAAAATGGTCAGAGAAAGAGAAAATATTCTCTTGTTGATGCCAGAGGTGAGAAGAGAATGGCCAGACTGGTTCGAGCTGATAGAAAGGCAACAGTAACTCTAACCACTCGTTACAACCGAGGTCTGCAGAAGACCATATCTGAACACACAACACATCGAACCCGATGGGCTACAGCAGCAGAAGATCACATCAGGTGCCACTTGTGTCAGCTAAGAACAGGAAACTGAGGCTACAATTCACACGGGCTCACCAAAATTTGGCAAAAGAATATTGGAAAAACATTGCCTGGCATCAACAGTTCAGGCTGCTGCTGGTGGTGTAATGGTGTGGGGGATATTTTCTTGACACACTTTGGGCTCCTTAGTACCGTTGTTTGAGCATTGTTTAAATACCACAGCCTACCTGAGCACTGTTGCTGACCACGTCCATCCCTTTATGACCACAGTGTACCCATCTTCTGATGGCTGCCTCCAGCGGGAAAGTCATCTCAAACTTGTTTCTTGAACATGACAATGAGTTCACTATACTCAAATATCCTCCACAGTCACCAGATCTCAATCCAATAGAGCACCTTTAGGATGTGGTGGAACAGGAGATTCACATCATGTATGTGCAGACGACAAATCTGCAGCAAGTGTGATGCTATCATGTCATTATGGAGCAAAATCTCTGAGGAATGTTTCCAGCACCTTGTTGAACCTGTGCCATGAGAAATAAGGCAGTTCTGAAGGCAAAATGGTGTCCAAACCAGTATTAGCAAAGTGTACCTAATAAAGTGGCCAGTGAGTGTAATCTGTTGAATGATTTTGGTCTTTTCATCTTTAATTGTGACCACCCTTCTTTTTTTCAGCCTTCTCTAGGTGTATCTCGAGCTGGTCACGCTTTGCTCTTTGTCATTATTGGACCCGTTGGACCTTATTTTGCTACTGGAGGCTTTAGTCCGGTGTCTTTGCTGGCAGATCCTCGATACGTTCGGGCCTGGAGGGGCGGCGTTGGAGAATACAAGATGGGAGGGTGAGTTTTCACAAAGACTTTTGTATATCACATATACATTCCTCATAAGCATATGAGCATAAGCATACATTATAAGAGTTGTACAACCGTGAATAAAATGAATATATTTTTTATTGATGGAAAAATGTTGGTGTTATTTTTTTGGTGTTAATAAAACACATTTGCCTAATTAAACCCTGCTAATTTAAAGCAGAAATGTGTCACAAATTACTCTTTTTGGTCACACTTTATATAAGGTTTTTTTTTTTTTACAACTATGTACTTGGCTAGGTACAATGTAATTATTGTGTTCATGTTGTACAGCAAAACACTTGCTGCTATTGAGACCGGTTTGGTGGTATGGCAGATTTAAGGGGTAAGGGAAGGGTCAACAGTGTGTTAGTACATAGCAGTTTTATATTAAGACACTTAATATAAAGTGGGACCTTAATATTTGTCACTGAACTCTTTGGAACCATTATCTCTGGTTTGTACTATTTCTACTATTATTGAATAAGCAAAAGCATTTCAAATGTTACTTATCTGCATTAAACTTGTATCCAGTTTCTCGTTGTTGCAGGAATAGTGATGCATTTTCTTGTTTGTTTAAATGAAGTCATGAATTGCAGAAGAGCAGTTACACTTCGGCTGCAGATTATTTGTTTGTCACACTTCATTGCCCTTTGAATGGTTTAAAGCAAATGTTGTTCTTGTTTTGCACCAATGTGGAGTCTTAAGAGTAGATGATCACATTTAGGTCATTCAGAGAATTTCAGCCTTGCGCGGGCTGCAGTAAGCTAGTCATGTGCTTATGTGGATTGTTGTAAATCCTCAGCGGTTTGCTGACCCTTCACACTAATGCAGCTCTGGCTTCTGTTTATATGCTGTATCTGTCTCAACTCTCTTATCAGTCCTTGTCTCACTGTCCCATCAAGTATTTGAGGTCCACTTTAGCAAAGCTTTTTGCTGCTTGTCCCGTAGTGTTCAGATAATGTGTAGACAGCATATGTCTGTTTAAATTATGAATCAGTGTTTTCACTCTTTGTTATAAACTTCTTCCTTTTCAAATGTTTGGTTTAAACATACTAACCCATTGTTTTTGTGCCCCGAATGCAGCTCTGTAATTGTGGCTTTGTGTTTCCCAGAAACTACGGACCGACAATCGCCGTTCAGAGCGAGGCGGCCAGGCAGGGCTGCCAGCAGGTCCTCTGGCTGTACGGAGACAATGAGGAGATCACTGAGGTCGGAACCATGAATCTCTTCATCTACTGGACCACAGAGAAAGGAGGTGAGAGTAACTTCTACAGGGTTTCTGAAGGTCTTAAAAAGTCTTAATTCATCCTTACACAAATTAAAGGGATAGTTCACCCAAAAATGAAAATTAGCCCATGATTTACTCACCCTCAAGTCATCCTAGGTGTATATGACGTTCTTCTTTCAGACGAATACAATCAGAGCTATATGATAAAATGTCCTGGCTCTTCCAAGCTTTATAATGGCAGTGAATGGCCGTTTCTGTTTTGAAGTCCATAAAAATGCATCTGTCCATCATAAAAGTGCTCCACAGGGCTCTGGGGGGTTAATAAAGGCCTTCTGAAGTGAAGCGATGCATTTACTCAGTCTACTTACACCTAAAGTGCAACTCGTGACGTCGGAAGTAGCATAAATATTAGCAGTACGTCGCATTACTCGCATAAGTTTTTAGGGGTAGGTTTAGTGTAAGGGGATAGAATATACAGTTTGTACAGTATAAAAACTATTATGCCTATGGAGAATCCCTGTAAACTGTGCATGTGTGTGTAAAAAAATCCTTTTTTTAAAACTGGGTTTCTGCAGTTCCTGTCAGGGATATCAGGAAATTAAGATATGCAGATATGTCCAGAAAAGTCTTAAAAATGAATAAAATCTTAAATTTTAACATTATATTCATTATAGAAATCTATAACTTAAATTGTGCTCTTTACTTAGCCAGAACTTGTTCTTTGTTTGTTTAAAATCTGTTTTTTTTTTTTTTTCTATCCTCATTTGATAATCATGAAGGAGCGGAAAAGCTATGGAAATACATTTATAAAAAGGTGTGAGCACTGAAGAGATAAAAAAAAAAAAAGCAAGTGTTAAAATCATGGATATTGCTTTTGGTTCATTTCTCACTCTCAGAATAGCCAGGTCAATTCAAGTGCATTGCATTGTGGGATACAGTTTCTCATGCAGTGAGCCCTGCTGTATATTTTGGCAAGATGTTAGTTGATAGTTCAGTATTCCATGTGGAATGATGATGCTTGTCTCCCCCTGCTGGTGATATTTGTGGACATTTATGTGTCTTTGTAGAGAAAGAGCTTGTCACCCCTCCACTTGATGGCGTCATTCTTCCAGGAGTCACCAGGCAGGCGCTGCTGGACCTCGCAAGAGAATGGGTAAGAGAAATCTATCTGTCTATCTGTCTATCTATCTGTCTATCTATTATCAAAAGGTTTGCTTGATTTAAGAACTATATTTATACACTAATAACAATGTCAATGATATGACAATGACACATTAAGGACATGTGCCATGCTAACACCATGCTATTCTTTTAAATACTGTGGAATACTATTAAAATACCATAGTATATGACCGGAGTCGGGAAGAACAATTTTTATTTTAAATTTTTTAATTTTTGGTCAATGCATTTTTCCCCCAAAAAAAATAAATAAATAAATAATATATATATATATATATATATATATACAGTGCTATGCATAAGTTTAGACACCCATGCTAAAGTTGACTAAAAAGAGGAATAAAAAATCATCTTTTGGAAATTGAACTTAATGCCTTAATTAAAAAAATTAGGAAAAATCCAACCTTTAAAGGTGCCCTAGAATGTGAAATTGAATTTAACTTGCCATAGTTAAATAACAATAGTTTAGTACATGGACATGATATACATTGAGTTTCAAACACCATTGTTTTCTCCTTCTTGTTTAAATCTCGTTTTTGAAAAACACCCCTGAAAAACGGGCGAATCTCCACATAACACCAACTGTGACGTAACCGATGGGATCATTAATATGTACGCCTCCAAAATTTGCATAAGCCAAGCCCTTTCAGAGCTACGGTGCTACACGGAACTGCGCTGCGCAGGTAAAGAATCCATAGACAGTATATAAACTGGACACAGCGACCCCATTGGATTCAACGGAGGCAAGTGAAGTCAATTAGAAGCACAAACTTCCTGATGGTCGAGCGTACTGCGCAGACTCAAACTGAGCTTGACGACGTAGATGTGACGTGAGCAACCCGTCTGTCTTCTAGTAGCTGTGCCAAGAGAAATCTGAATCATTCCCTTCCGAAACTTGCAGAGACGGAGAGTGTGAGTAGGAGGTGTCCATGAGCTGGAACAGGAGAAACTTTTGCTAGGTATTCTGATTAATTACTTTGCCATTTTGCCTCCACGTCCCCCCGATTGCGAGCGAGCTTCTCCTCCTGTCCATACGGTAATCTCTCTACTGTGCGACAGAGAGTCGCGTTGGTATGACGCAATCGTTAGCCTATTTTTACAAAAACTGCTTCTACGGGGCCATAACGTAAGATACAAGGTAATGGAGCCTTTTATACATTTTCGTGTTTCTTTAGAAATAAATAATGGACAAATGGAGTCTTTAAACGCCTCAGATGTAAAGTTATTCGCTGTCAAAGTGACGCCAAAATGAATGGGAGTCAATGGGATGCTAACAGCAGGTGATGGTCTGATAGCCAATGGCGGCGCCCGGGGAAACTTCAACATAATATAAAACGCTGCCCCCCTGAAAGAATCAAGCGAGCATCGTAGGGCAAATGGCTGATCATGGACATAGATGTTATGTACCAGGCTGTGCAGGGGATGTGACGGCTTTTCATACACTTCCCACAGAAAAGCAATGTCAACAGGCGTGGCTGATGTTCATCTATAATCGGATCCCGCAAGAGTTTAATTCTAAGTTGTTTGTTTGCTCTGCTCATTTCACCACGGACTGTTTTGCTAACCTTGGACAATATCAAGTAGGCTTCAGTCAGCGTGACATTCAAGTTCAGTGCCGTTAGAACCACAACATTGGTCGGTGGATAGCAACAGGTTCTCTGAAGAGAAAAGGGCAGAGGCAAATATGTTCTCATTATCACATCACACGCATAGCTTTTAATGGTGCGTTCACAACGGACGAAATTTCGCTTCAAACTTTTGTTTTTACGCGCGTCAATTTAGCTCTTGACGCGTAAATTGATACAAAAAGTGGTCAAGCGTATCACTAGACGCGGCAGGCGCGAATTTCACATAGGCTAATCCCTTTTTGAATTTGACGCGCTATGATCGCGTCCGATGTGTGAACGCACAGGCATAGGCAGTTTATATGAAACGAAATGTTTATAAATGGAATGAATAAGGCCTGTTATTATTTTAATTTCCAGTTAGTTTCTTGATCTTGCGTTTCTGAAATATTTTGCAGATGTGCTGTTAAGTGGACAAACTTTTTGAGGACTTGTAAAACTCTAAAGATTAATAATCCCCTAAAATCGCCAAAGGTTTTGCAATGTTGACTATATTCCAATGTTCTCATTACTGTATAGATTTCATACTACATTGCTATGTAAATAAGCCTGTTGTTCAAATGAACCTGATTATGCCCTTGGGCGCTTGAGTTGCCTAAATAAATAAATTAAATATGTGGCAGCCGTTGTGTGCAGTAAACTTTCCTTTAACAAGCCTGTGATGTGATGACCAGTTATAGTTTTAGTGCTAGTAAGCCTATTTAGAGGTGCAGATTAATTCAGGTAGGACTGTGTGTAGACATATTTTATTATGTGTATTATGAGGTGGTCCGCGAAAATTCTTGATTACAAATAGTGGTCCACACACTCAAAAAGTTTGAGAACCCCTGGTCTAAACAATGCGCGCTGCCATGACGACGACTCCGGTTGCCTACTTCCGTTCGTAGCGCTTGACCTGTACTGGCAGCGAGAGAATGAGTTCAAGCTCCTCATGTGCTGTTGTTATTTGTTTTAACAATTCAAAGAAGATTTCAAACTTTTTAGAAACTGAGTGTTTCGAGCATAAGATAAGAAGGAGATCATGTCCATGTCCGATTCCGTATCAGATGCATTCAATAAAGTAAACGTTTAGAGTGGTTAGCGTTAAAACTGAACTTCTCTCGCTACTAGTACAGGTCAAGCGCTACGAACCGGAAGTATGGAACCGGAGTCGTCGTTATGGCAGCGCCCATTGTTTAGAGCAGAATAAGGTGGATAGTCCAGCAAGTGGTAAGTAGTGATAATTTACACTTGTGTTATCTGAATCAAGCGTAAGATCCTAGTAAATTACGGCAACAAATAGCAAACTCAAACTAGCATACACAACGTTAGCTAAATAGGCCTAGTATGACAAAGTAACTGTTACGTTGAGGTTCATATTTATTGCCTGTATTGTCATATAACGTTAAATGTACAAAGTAATACTGTGGATGCATGTGTAAATTCCCTATTTTTTTTTTCAAATGTTACTTTCGTTTATTTCATGAACATGTCAGGGGCTAACGTAACTACGCTGTTATAGTTCCTCACAGATAAGCAGATAACTTAGCTCACTCAAACCTGCAGCCCGCAGTGAAAAGAGCCAATCAGAGCAGAACTCCTCATTACTATTCATGACCCTTCCAAATAAGGTAAAAACAGACCATTTCATTCTAGGGCCAATTTATAGGGTTGGAAATTGACCTGTTAAACATTTTCTGGACATTTTAAATGGCTTTTTAAGCCACATACCCTCTATGTAGATATCAGGGACAAAATTAAAATATTATTTCAACACATTCTAGGGCACCTTTAAGGACACCAATCTTCTTTGTGAATGAATAATGTATCGTACATAAATAAATGTTCTTCCTTGAAATACAGGGTGCATAAGTTTGGACACCCCTATGATAAATTCCCATAGAGGCAGGCAGATTTTTATTTTTAAAGGCCAGTTACTTCATGGATCCAGGATACTATGCATCCTGATAAAGTTCCCTTGGCCTCTGGAATTAAAATAGCCCATATCATCACATAGCCTTCACCATACCTAGAGATTGGCATGGAGTACTTTCCATAAGATCATCTCTCAATGCAGATCAAACCAGCTATTAGGCTAACTGAAATAAAACCATGCCAATCTCTAGGTATGGTGAAGGCTATGTGATGATGTGGGACTATTTTAATGTGTATTTGTTGTGTGTGTGTGTGTGTGTATATATATATATATATATATATATATATATATATATATATATATATATATATATATATATATATATATATATATACATACACACACACACACACACACACACACACACACACACACACACACATATATATATATATATATGTATGTGTGTATATATATATATATATGTATATGTGTATTATTTTAAAAAGTTTTTTTCAATACTAGTGATTTTTTTTTCCAGGTCCATAGACAACTAAAAACAAACAAATATACAACAAATAATAAATGAGCAATATGGAATTAATTGTGCATGGCTTTTTGTTGGTAAAGAGAGCGAGACCTGGCGAGACGTGATTTTTGTCAAAGAGCCATGGTGTGACTCACGAGTCATAGGTTCCCAACAGCTGGTAATTGTTCCAAAGCATGTTATTAATCAAGTACCAAGATATCTGTTGCCATACCTGTACATGATTCGCGCACAGTACGTTTTGTAACAGTTGTGTGTCTTTTTAAATGTTTTTTTCTAGGGGGACTTCAAAGTGACAGAGCGTCAAGTATTAATGCAGGATCTGATAGGCGCTTTAGATGATGGACGGGTTCTGGAGGTGTTCGGATCTGGCACTGCGTGTGTGGTGTGTCCAGTTGGTAGTCTGCTCTACAGAGGAAAGGTAACAGGAATGCACACTTCGGCTCTCATGCAAATGTCCATTGAATGCATTTTTACAGCTTAATAAGAATTATAATGATAATTTATTTGTACTTAAGAGGAAATTTGTTTCCACCGCAGATGCGTACATAACACAACACAAAACATGTTAACTTATCAACTTATCATAACACAATCAAAACAATCAGACATCACAAAAAAGAAAAGAAAAAGGGAAAGCATAAGATGACGTATCAATGGCCAATATCCTATGTATTTAAATCTCGTATAGCTACAGGAACAAAACTCTTACTACACATGGGTAATCTTTACCTACGGCCAGAAGGAAGTGGAATGAAATATTGATAAGAGTGGGTGGTTTAGGTCATTTAAGATTTTATGTGCTTTACAGAGCGTGAATGTGAAAACACTGTCCGATAAATTAGGGGTAGGGATGCCAATAATTTTACTTGATAAATAGTAATCTCAAGTTAGTTATCTTTTTCTTATTGGTAACTGTTAACATACGAAATAAACAAATGGCACCATACATTAGAACTGTCTATATATATACAGTGAGGAAAATAAGTATTTGAACACCCTGCTATTTTGCAAGTTCTCCCACTTAGAAATCATGGAGGGGTCTGAAATTGTCATCGTAGGTGCATGTCCACTGTGAGAGACATAATCTAAAAATAAAAAATCCAGAAATCACAATGTATGATTTTTTAACTATTTATTTGTATGATACAGCTGCAAATAAGTATTTGAACACCTGTCTATCAGCTAGAATTCTGACCCTTAAAGACCTGTTAGTCTGCCTTTAAAATGTCCATCTCCACTCCATTTATTATCCTAAATTAGATGCACCTGTTTGAGGTCGTTAGCTGCATAAAGACACCTGTCCACCCCATACAATCAGTAAGAATCCAACTACTAATATGGCCAAGACCAAAGAGCTGTCCAAAGACACTAGAGACAAAATTGTATTACAATTTATACTTTACCTTTGCAGTTTATATAAACCGCACATCTCACATATTTCAACAGGGTGTCTTGCTTTATTATTATTTATTATGAATTTCTTAAATAACCAAACTTTAACAACATAAGGGCAGATCCTTTGCGCACAGCTGATGACGCTGTGAAGTGATGCTCGAGTGATCAAGAATTCCAATATGTAAAAAAGCTTTCATTCGATTCCTCCGTCCTCCTTTTCTTTCTTTGCAGCTTTCCCTCCCATCCTACCGGGGGTGGAGCTGATACTCGAGGAAAGGGAATGAGGATGCACCAATAAGAATTGAGAAGCACCCCTAGACTGTGCTGGTTGAAGTGAAGTATATTACTACATTTATTGAAAACTTTTTATTTTTATTTTTTAGACCTACGAAATTCCTACAATGAAGAACGGTCCAGACCTTGCCAAGAGATTCCATAAGGAGCTCACTGACATCCAGGTAAAATCCTGTTACTCTACCCTGGAAATCAAGAGTTCTCGCGAGAGCACAATTTGAATTTGCTCAGCGAGTTACTCTGGCATTGAGAAATGATGCTCACTAAATATGCCCTAAATATCGCCAGAGGCGAGCTAAACGGATGACGACAGTGCTAGTGACAGCGCAGTCATGACAGTGATTGGTCGTAGTGTTATCCAATTATGTGCAGTGAGATTTTCAAATGCATGCTTGGTGGGCGATTTTCATTACTCAATGCCAGACCCTTAATCTTTCGGATTTGGATCTGGATTTCCAGGCTAGAATTACTCTTGAAATCATAATAAATTCATAATTTTTCTTTCATTCCATCCTAAACTTCTGCTCTGTTTCTCCATGTACAGTATGGGCGCATTCAGAAGGACTGGGCACCGCTGGTCATCTAACTGATCTCATGCAGGTTTCGTGTCTAAAACCTCTCATCTCACGTGTTTGTGTGTGGACTAAATTGACAGGGGTGTTATTCTACATTAACAACAACCTTTCTAAATGGAAAACCACCTATTAAATATATAGTCTTTCCAAATGACTTTACATCCTGCTTGCACTAGAAATCGTCCTTAAACCTGTCGAGCACAAGCGTCATAAGCCATATGCAAGTAGCAAGGTACAAAGGCACAAGCAAATATGTTCTCCTTGATGTAGTTGCTGGTCCTGTCTTTAAAGGTTGTTTTTTGTTTTTCCAACCAGTCATGTGTTCGCCATTTCCTATAATAGCTGAAAACGTTTTTTGTTTGTTTTTTCTACAACTTTTAACTGTATTAACATTTGGGAGGGATAAGAAACCATGCAGTTGAGAAGGATCAGACTTC
The DNA here is from genome assembly GCF_964197995.2 of Scardinius erythrophthalmus. Taxonomy (NCBI): domain Eukaryota; kingdom Metazoa; phylum Chordata; class Actinopteri; order Cypriniformes; family Leuciscidae; genus Scardinius; species Scardinius erythrophthalmus. The sequence goes on from NC_138221.1 coordinate 46,969,732, forward strand.
AGCACATATTGATTTTAATGTAAATGTTCATTCGCTGAGCTGCTTGTTTGTGTAATGTAAGAGAACAGACTGTCATGCTTTTCTTACTATCAAGGGGACATGCATTTATTCATTTTGCTTCACTTTTAACCGTTCTGTTTTCTTTTAAAAGACACTAAATTGATCTTATGTCAAAAATGTAAAATCTGTAAATGATTGTATATGTCTATCTAGAGGAGGATGCTACTTCAAGGACAATGTATTATCACCAGATTTTAGATGATTTAAAACCGTGAGCTGAACTTATGCACGCACAAGGGGCTTCAGGACAGCCCAGACATAGCAGCTCTAGAGACCACTAGAAAAATGTTGATGTGATAATCGTAGGTGATCATCACTAGACAGTGTGTGTTGACTGATATCTGGAACAGCAATGTGACCTGTACATGTGTGTGAAATATGTAATGTTTGCTGAACATGTAGAATTTTTTGGTTTTAACTTATTTCTGGTGTCGTTTTAGTGCTTATGGCTTGAATACACATCGGCTGTCTTTTTTTATTCTTTGTGAACACCCTCTTATTTCTTTTTTTTTTTTTTTTGGTCTTCATTTTAAACTTACATTTTAATCCGTGCACTCCACATCTCTCTTCTAAGTGCCTGATGGAGTTGGCTGTTACTTCGTCTCTCTTGGGTTATCGTTCGCATTTATCATTACTGTTCTGAGGGAGCTGCTGTTGTGTTCATGCTTGTTTGTTTTTTTGTTGGTGGTTTTTGGGACAGATGTCTTTACTTTTTCTGTTACTGTATTTTTACAAATAAACTCCTTTGGCGTCCAAATGTATAACATGCCTTTTGCTTCAACCATCTACACACATTTGTTTCTGCAGGTCTAGTTTGCTTTCATGCGTGGTTTCATAAAAAATAATATTTTGTCACTGTAAAATGTTTGGAAATGTCCTGCACACATTATTGACTGAATGTCACTTGTCAAGAACATGTCTGATTTATATTTTATCCCAAAAGTAATCAAAAGAAAATCAGGTTACACTTTATTTCAATGGTCCACTTTAGACTTTCTATTAACTAGTAACTTTGCAGATGCATGTCAACTAAATCTTATTTATCTCGTATTAGTAGACTCAGGTTACGGTTAGTAGAATAAGTTGACATGTACTTGCAAAGTTACTTACTGTCATGTCTGTTGAGGGAGCATCAAATAAAGTGTTAGTACATATTAAGCAGACAGTCTACTAACACTTAAATTATATATTTTTTTCTGTGACAATTAAGCACATTTTCGACATTTCTCATAATGCCAACAAAATATGGATTTATTTAAATGGTAAAATATTAATATTTCATTGTAGTATTTGTTAGACTGTCTTTTTATGTTATTGTAATATAAAATTTAAATGTGTTTTCTTAACTGTGAGAAAAAAATCTAAACAAAATAAGATTGTGTCATGTGAAAGAAAAAAAAATGTCTTAAAAAATAACCTTCATTTTCATTGTGCAGAATATCATTTCTCTTTTCTTTTAGTCTTTTTTGGGTTTGGTTTCAATAGGTTCCTATTACTGTATCATAAACATCACAAATATGGTTTTGTCACATTTATTTAAGACTTTTTAAAATTACATTTTTTGTTGTTTTCACATAAATAGCAATAGTTTTGAGAAATGGCTCATACGATTCAGATTAACCCATACACCTTAACTCAATCTGACAACATTTTTATCATCAAAAGACAAAGAATACAACTAAGCATTGTAAATAAGAGAAAAATTGTATCCATGAATGAAGTATGCTATTGTATAATATATAGTCTATGAAGGATAATGAGGTACAGATTCATACGCTTGTCTTTTTGCAAAATAGTCCCAAATCAAAGTTCATAAAGAGTTTCAGTCTATTATGAATGAATTCTCTATTTTGTCATCTACAGGCAGTGTTAGATCTCTGGGCTGTAGAGGTTTATTGGCTGTCTTTAGGAGAGTCGTCTTCAAACAAAGCCAGGGTGGTGTGGCCCAGAGGGTTGTAGATGATGCCTTCCACCTCTCCGCCACCATTGGTTGTCTTCTGGAAGTGGATCTCCAGGTTGTCCTGTAGGTTGTCTTTCTCCATGATGTCAGGGATGCCCGTAAGCAGCACTGTGCGCGTGCACTCTGAGTTACAGATCTGAGAGGGAGCAACAGTCAATTTACATCATTAACAACACCGGTATTAACAGTTTCAATTATTGTGACATACCTTCATCTGTGAAATCTCGCCATTGAGGAATGGAGTGACCTTCACCTTGTACTTCTTCCTACCAAACTCAACCTCATGATCCTGTTTGTCTGAGAGACGTTTGGCAACTGAAGACAAATGAGAAGGAAATAAAAGAATTAGAAAAACACTTCTAGCATCTTGTGCTGAGATATGTCAGATTGCATGAATTTGGTTAACGTACTATTATCATCTACGAAGGTAATGACCACAGTGCCAGAGTCATGCAGCATGTCTGTGTCCTCCACCTCGCCGCCTCCGTTCTTCTTCTTAGAAAAATAGATATCCAGTTTGTCAAGTGTTCTGTCCTCAGGTTCTTCCTTTGGCAGGTTAGAGACCAGGATTCTGCGAGGGCACACCTGTGTTTCCATCTAACAGATGGAGAGAGAAAGAGTAAGACGTTTTATGTCATGATATTCCATAGTAACACAATGCAGTCCATAATGTACAAACAATCCATGTAGGTTAACGGAAGTCAGCTTGTCTCCATTACCTCAACATATTCAGGTACCAGGAACTGAATGGGTTTAGCCTGCACAGTGATGGCACAGTCCCCAAGCTCCACCTTATGCTCTTTCTGGCTCAAGATTTTCTGAGCCACTAAAGATGCAGAATCAGAACAGATTTGAATGAAGGAAGAGAAGTTAATAAACAATAATCCACAAAAGCCAGTGCATTACAGTGATTTAAAAAAAAATGTCTCAAAGTGTTTTGTGTTTTGGCCATGCAATGAACACTGTAAAAAAAGAAAAAAAATTGCTGCCTTAAATTTTTTAAGTACAATCACTTCGTGTTGGTTTAAGTTATTAAGTCATTTCAACTTAAATTGCATTTAACTGATTTAAAAAATGAGTTGAATCTACTATAACTTAAAAAGTTGGAAATTGCTTAACTTATGTTGATAAGTTAAAGCAATGTAAAAACATGTTATAACTTCTTGATCATATCATTTTTTTTTTTTTTTTTTTTACAGTGAATGCTTTAAAACAATAATAAAAACAACAAAAAATCTATATTTTATTTCAACAACTGTTTTTTTGTTGTTGTTTGTTTCTTTTTGTCTTCTTTGGAGAACTTAGAGTGACCATATATTAAAATAAGTTTTAAAAATAAAGATATGGTTGGGGGCCTTCGAATATTGTGGTGGACAATTAAGTCCAAAAGGGTAAAAACCACTGGTCTATGCCGTTCAGTGTTGTTTCAGGCCCCATTGACTTTCATTGTAGCCTATGGTCAAAAACACTAGAAAAATGACTTAAAATATCTTATTTTGTGCTGTGTTTATTTTGTGAAAGAAAATCATACAGGTTTGGAGTGACGTAGTGTAAATGAGTAGAAATTCTACAGTTGAACTGTGATGATGCTACATACCATCCTCTTCCTCAAAGGTGATCAGTGCTGTTCCACCCTCCATCGGATAAACAATGCGGGAATTCACATCGAAACTCACAGCATGCGCACCCTCTTGTGTCTTTCCTTGAAAAACAACTCTCCTCTCAGGCACCGCTGTAGAGATCTGTGGAGCCAACGTAGAGCCGCGTTAATCTCACAGTAGATGCATTGTTTCCATGGATTTTTTAAAGGGGTCATATAATGCCATTTTTGTACAAGCTAATATGATTCTTTAGGGTCTAAATTAAAAGTTTGTAATATACTTTAATTAAAAATTCTCATTAGTATTGTAAGAAAACACTCATTTTACCTGGTCAAAAACAGCTCTGTTTTCAGCACGCCGTTTCAGTGCATGTGTCTTTAAATGATAATGAGCTTTGCTGACCCGCCCCTCTGTTCTGTGCGTACACCGTTTCTAACACAATAACCACGCGTTGTTCATTATAAACGTGGGATTATGAATTATATTGAGAACGTCGTACATAGAAAACATGCTGTAATGTACCTGAGTGTAAACCTTAGACGCATTCATTGTGAAGCCTGCAGCAAGGTTTGCAAATTTCGCAAAGATTAATATAAATACTAATATAAAGGTTAATAAAACATTACACTCACATCTTCTGGAGGTTCAGCAGGAACACGTTGGTACCGATCCGTTTTTTCTCGTTTGTAAAGCTGTCTGGTGTGAAATGATTCGCGTAAACATGAAAGCATGGACGATTGTGGGGAATCCCTGTGAGGGAATCCCCGCGTCAATCCTTTGGGCATATCGCTTCAAAAACAAAACTCAGCTACTGCATCTTCAACGGCTCGGATTTAGGAACATCCAAATGACTGCTGTGTTCCTTATTACATCTAAGAACAGAACACCACAATCGCGTAGACGCCATTCTCCTCCAGCATATCAACAATGGCGGACTACTATGACGACGGCTGTCACAGCTTGCTCAGGGCGGGTCTTGTGTTGAAGCACAGCTGTCAATCACAATCGCGGGAGGGGCGTACGATCTTGTGACGTCACAAAATCGAACGGCTTGATTTCATAGATGGTCAAACATATAAGGAGATTAAAACAAAACCACTGGATGGATTTTAATCATGATAGGATGGTTGTGTACAGGCACTGCCAACAGACATTTCTGTGCAATCAACTTGAAAAAGTGCATGTACCATTATATGACCCCTTTAAATCAACATGGAGATTATAGGGTCAACTGTATATGAATATAAAGGAAAATACTAGTCAGAATACTAGTCAAAATAATTTTGTGGATATATTTTATATATTTTGACACTGTAAACCTCAGTTTGTTTTTTCAGACTGCTGTTTTTATGGTCCAGGCTTTGCAACTCCTCCTTCATTTTCAAGATTTCCATCTTTAGCCTGCGTTGCTCCTCCTGAATATTACTGCATTTCTCCTGTACACAGAGGAACCCATTAACATGAACTTATATAGGCTATATTATGTATATATCTCATAATGAGTGTCTGTATATTTTTTTATACAGACCTTCTCTTTCTGAATTGTCTTAATACATTTCTTGTTTTCTTCCTCAATTGACACTTTCCTCTCCCCAGCTCGTTGTCTAAATTCCTTGGCAAAGTTTTTGTTCGTATCGATGCCATCTTTCAGTAATTTTTGATCCCTCAATAGCACTTCATGCCGTTTCTGCGGACAGAAAGGACATAATGGTTAATGCCTTGAATTGGTGTGAATTGGTTGACAGTATCCAGCTTAACAAGCCACTCACAAACCTTGTATTTTTTTATCTCCTTCTGTATACTGTCCAAAGATTCACCGTCCGTAACAAGAGAGAAATCCTGAGTTGACAGACATGACAAACAGGGTCAGACTCAGCGTACTAAATATAGGATCTAATGCAAAAAACAAACAAACCAAAAAAATAACTTTGCCAGATCACTTCCTTTACCTCAGTAGACATTTCTACCAACGCAAGAACCTGTGACCAAACAGAAAGCACTGTTATCCAAGACAGAAGAAGATCATTCTTTATAAACAAAATGTGATTCTTAAAATCTAGGCCATTTTTATCCGTCCGAACTGAGCTATTCTAGTTTATAAACTATTGTTAGCCTACTAAAGCTGAACTTCATGAAGTGGCAGCACGAACGAGTTGTTGACGTCGCAAAAAGCGCTATGAAACAAACAGGAAAATACACCATTTGTTTTGTTTTCTTCATTCTTTCTTTAAAAAAAAAAAAAAAAAATGAAATATGCTGACATTAAACACTTTCACTTGTGATAGCCTAGCATACGCTGCTCTTTCGCGACTACCTTTTTAACAACGACAAAACATACAATTAACAAATGAGTTGAGTAACGTACGTCGACTTTTCGTTAAAACCACTGTAGGCTATAGCCTACTTTGTTGTGTAATTGCCTAATCATAATTTATTTTGCGCATATGTTAATTATAAATAAACAGATGAGACAAACACGTACCGTGGTGAAGCAAACAGTAGAGAGCAGTTTCGCTTTCGTTTCAGGTAAGGTAGGCTATATGGGCGGCTTTCCGAGTAATCAATATTATATCTTCGCAAGGGGGTGGTGTTGATCACATTATTTAACATAATAGCAACAGTATGCCAGTATATATCTAGGCCTACTTATCAATTTTTTATTTTTATTTTTGTCAACATTTTATATATAATCAGATAGAAAACCCCAAATTTGTCCCCATCACTCTAATTAATTATCAACAAAACAAAGCTAGACTTATGACTCTAAACTTTTATAGGTAGGTAGGCTATGTTCATTTTGTTTTTTATTTTTTAAGGGGAAATCATTTATCATTTATAGTTTGCAAATGTAACCTAAGCAACATTTACAGATGAAGAAGGAGAGCAACCTGTATTATGAGGGACCTTGCCTACCCAGAAAATGGTCCACTCCACTCTCCCTTCAGGAAGGAGGTTGCGCAGCATTAGGGCCAGAACCAGCAGGCTAAGAAATAGCATCTTTTCAGAAGTGAGACTATGATGAACTCTACATCATAATGTTTCATTTAAAATATTTGTACTCCATTGAGTGATTATGTTATTAATAATTAATGATACATGTTATTTGGACACTGTTAAAGTGAGTTTAGTCTTAATGTTTAATCTTATTTTAATAATGTAAGTGGAGGGTATTATTTATTTATTAGGCTACTTGTGTGTATGATGTATGCACAAAAAAAAATATATTCGGATTTATTCAATAAATTCTTTTGATTATTGCCACTAGGTGGCCCCAGCTGCTGTATAATTTATTGTGTTGCTTCTCAGTTTATTACAGAGCCGTTTCTCTCTATGGCTCTGGTTTATTAGTTCCACTTCCACCAGTTTTGGCCTTTTTTAAAGTCTTTTTTTACAGTCTACAATTTAAGCATGCCTCTTTCTTTAAGTTATGTTCCATCTTGAGCCCACTTTGCATGTGTTATCCTCGCCAAGAAAGCTAAGTCTGTTGTGTTTTTGGATTTGCCTTTTGTTCATCTGGTAGCTCGGCTTCCTTTTTGTTGTACTTTTGAACTTGGACTCTCTAGTAAAGCTCTTTTTGTTTCAATTATCTAAGCCTGCATGTTATTCTTCTGCTCTTGGGTCCATCTGCTGTCTGTCATTAGCCTCAGATATCCATCACAGTTGGAGAATCCAGAATCGTACTCCATATAACAGGCGAAACCATAAAGCAAATCCACACGAACGATCAAGTCCAAAAATACAGGCAAACAAGGATATCCAGGACAACAGGCAGAATAACAAGACCAAGACAAGGGAAACCAGGATACAGGCACTCAGAATAGCAGTTTAACACAAAACAAGACTACGCAAAGTGAGAATGAAAAACACATGTCTTAAATAGGCAGACAAGTCAGGCAAAACCGTAAAGCCTGACTTTACAAGCGATGAGTTTGTGTAAGAAAAATATTAATATTTAACACGTTACAAAGTAAAATTCGAGCTTCCGGCCAAATGGCCATTCGCAGTCCACTTACGCCTAAAGCGCAATTTACACAACTTGTGACGTCGGAAGTTAGTGCGTCATGGCATATCGTAGCCTAAATATCAACAGTACATCGCATAAGTTGAGTATTAGACTTAAGTCGAATCCGCATATGTTCGTTTGGCTGGAAGCTAGTTATTTTACTTAGTAAAGTTTTAAATATGAATATTTTTCTTACACAAACTCATAGCTTTGCTTCAGAAGGCCTTTATTAGCCCAACCGGAGCCGTGTGGAGTTCATTTATGATGGATAGATGCACTTTTTTGAGCTTCAAACTGATGGTTGCAATCCACTGTCATTATAAAGCTCAGAAGCGTCAGGGTGTTTATTAATAACTCCAACTACAATATTGTATTATGAATAATGACTTATTGCCTACCATGAAGCAAGGTCTTATTATTTTGATTCCAAAGCCTGGAGTGGATAAAATAATTTTAGATAACCTATATGGACTATACACTTCTCAATACTATACTTACAAAAAATATTAACTGCTGCTAAGTGTGGGTCTTCCACAAATAATTAGTGAGACTCAATCCAGGTTCCTTAAGGGTAGACCAATACATAACAATAACACAAGTTCAGTCCACATAATATATCCTAATGGAATAACCGTTGTATTTCAGAGAACAGATTGGTCAGTGCTATTTCTGCACCAAATTCAACTTTAATTATGAGAAAAAAGATTATATGAAAGTCATCAGAAGTGTACCCAATGATTAGTATGTTAAAAGTGTTTTTAACATATTCCATGCTTATTTCCAGGAAAGTTGATCTTAATTTAGGCAAAATAAGTTTTGTTGATAAGAAGTGTACTAAGAAATTATCTTTTGCAGGAAAGCTGTCCTGATCATAACATCTCAGTAGGAAATCAGTAAAGGAATTCAGAAGCAAATACCTTTTATTTCCCCTTCCACCCAAATGTAAAGAAATACATTTAAAAATGATGATATTTACCCATATATTAATCCATTTTGGAATGAGTTGCTTAATTGGATAAAAGATAACATCTTTTTTTCTCATCTAGGCCTATTACTTGGGATATGGTGAAATTTGGAGTGCATTTGGAGGACAAAAAATGTAGACTTTGTTATAAATTGTCTATTTCTTAGAATAAAATGTTTTATTTACGAAAAAGGTTTTTGATGTTGGTCCACTCCTCTTCAATGGCTGCTGCAAAGTTGCTGGATATTGGCAGGACCTGGAACACACTGTCGTATACGCCGATCCAGAGCATCCCAAACTCATTCATTCATGCTGACTGCAGGAATGTCCACCAGAGCTGTTCCCCATGAATTGAATGTTCATTTCTCTTCCATTATTCGCACATTTAAAAAAAGAGCTTGCCCTATATACAGATGCCTTAAAAAGTATGAGAATGTATAAAGCTAGGAAATTATTTGATTTTGTTTAGCCAGTATGATTTTGTTTAACCCCCTACAGAGTTTGTATTTTAATTTTATTGTTGTTTTTTGTTTGTTTTTATTATTATTATGTAGCACTATGTAATGCTAATATCTCAGTCTGTGAAAGTCTTATAGTTTTACTCATGTTAGCCTGTTATGTTAATGTTCGAATGCAATAAAAATAAATAAATAAATAAAAATTATCCACTTCCTTGTGAGTGCCATCTAGTCTAGATTAATCTGTGCTGTCGTGCACTTGCCCGAGAGCCCGCCCACACGCTGCTCTGATTGGCTATGGTTTTTGAATCGCCTTTTAGTTTTACAAATGGGGACAATCTTTGTAGGATGAACTAAAATGTTTTTGGTAATCATATTAAAAATAACATTTAAATTGGATAATATTCAGACTTTTGAGCTTTGAAGTGCTGGTTGTCTGAAGCATGTCATGTCAAGGGAGTAAGATTGGATGACATCATCATGGTCTGCCATACCTTAGCTTTTGGTGAACTGACACTCACTGCATGTGTTGTGCTCATCCTTGATCATCTTGCAATGCACATTTCCTTGGAATAATCAAACACGGATGACACGCCTCTGTGAATAATTGACAGTTACATTAACCAAAGGCTGTCCTCTAAAATAGGCGGAGCTTGAGAAGTCTGAGTTATTTAAGAGGTAAACATTTCTTTATTCCGTGCGGGAGCTTTGCGAGGAGACACGGTAGGTCTTGCATATCTTTCATTCGTCTTTGATGTCCTTTGTGTATTTAAACTGAATTGTACAAGTTTCGTTCAAAAGTGTTTTGCGCATTGTGCTTCATAAAGCAGCATCACACGTCACTCGTTGCTATATGAATTTTTTTTCTTACTATGAATTGACTCACGAAGTTATAAATTAAACTTTGATAGACTCCTTGCCCTTACACGATCGTCTGTTTAGAGTTGTAGTAGATTTGATTATTATTAGCTATTATTATCATTTCATATTAATTTATGTAGGCTAATAAAAGATAATTCAATGTAAATTTAATTGTTTATTTATTAACTATATAAAACATTTATCTCTACTCACAGATCGGTAACTTGGACCCCACGGATCCACGGACTGGTCATCCACTTTCAACTGTTTACAAATCCACCTGTTCATTAGCCTACATAAAAAGTTAAGTTGAATTAAAGAGCATTTTCTATCGTTTGCTTACTTCAGAAGATGTTTGTTGATGTTTCTGAATAAAATGATTATTCATTTTAGCATTATGTTGAGGGTAAAAAGCAACTAGGTGCGAATTTTTACCAACAGGTTAAATACGACATTCACAGTTCCTCATTTTTGCCGGTTTGGCAAACAAGGGGAATTTCCATTTGTTTAGAAAAGGAAATAAAACTGCACATTTAATTTTAATTGACAAGTTTACTTGCTGTGCCGTCAGCAATAAGACAAAGACACTGACCAACTGCATATCCAAATTTCTTTTTGCTGGATTTGAAAAACGTTCTCTAATAATGCTTACAGTTTCAGTTATTGTTTCTGAGGTCAGCACAGATTCTCTGGCGAGCATAAAATATCTAGATGTGAAAGAGGAAGCAATACCAGAATTAAAACTACATACGCACTGTTATATATATTCAAGAGCATGCATGCAGTGAACTGTATATCCCCAAAAAAAAAAAAAAAATTTTGTGACCCTGCATCTGAGATGTGAAGGTCTGATGGGTTGCGGTCTGTGAACTAGTTTTTCTCGTTTTTAAACTGTTTCCACTTAAACGCATCAGTCGCATTTCATGTTTTAAATCTGTTAGTTTTAACATTTGAACTCTCTCTCTTTCCATCCAGATGTTCAAACTGACAGTAGGCCTCGCTCTGGTGACCCTGGTTGCTTGTTCGCAGTACCCCAACAATGAAGTCTGTGAGGCAGGCCAGACATTCTGCCAGGATCCCACCGGAGAGCTCAGCTGCTGCCCATTCCATCACGTGAGAGGCTGAACTAGTGACAGATACTTAAAGGCCTGGTTTCACAGACAGTGCTTAGATTAAGCCATGATTAGGCCTTAGTTCAATTAGGACATTTAAGTAGCTTTTATAAATGTGCTTTAGAAAAAGAAAAAAAAAACATTACTGGTGTGCATCTTGAGACAAAACAATGGCACTGACATATTTTAAGATATGCCACTGCAAGTTGCTTTAAGTTACAACAGCTCAAACATGCGTTTTAGTCTGGGACTGGCTTAAGCCTTGTCTGTGAAACCGGGGAAAAGACAGTTTAATTTCAGAGTATTAGTTTCAGATACTCTTCTAGAAATATGATAAATGATGTAGAAAGCAGATCAGATTAGACCAGACGAAGTTCATTGCACATTGATACGGAAGCCAAAGTGTTCTGCGGTCACTCATTTTTTTATGCTCTGTGAGATATTCTTAAATAGCACCCTTTACTAGACACATCCACAGTGTCAGCTCCTATTTTATAAAGGTCATGATAAGGCACTCGTGTAGTATCAACATGCAAATGACTTCACTATTTTACTCGATGATTTTACTATTCAAAGAACTCAAAGAAATGAAGCCGTAATCAGGAGGTTGCCTGTCACCTGATCAGCTTCAGTGTTATATTGCTCACTGAAGTGTTTAAATGATCCGCTCATGCATGTGTATAATTGTGTGTATGTGTAGGGAGAGTGTTGTGAGGACCACATGCACTGCTGTCCTGAAGGCATGCTGTGCAGTGTTGTGGACTTCACATGTGTAAACGCCACACATACACTGCCAATGATGGAGAGGAGACCGGCTAAACAGACAGACTTTCCCAAAGTGAGAAATTATATAAAGAGATGAAATAATAGTACTCAGAGTTGTTTGTAATGTCTTAACAATTCTTGTTCCTCAGTCGTTCAGAATGATCCCCTCATTACCTGTAAGTGAAGACGACATCACCTGCCCTGATGGCTCTTTCTGTCCTGCTGAGTTCTCCTGTCTGCTGATGGCTTCATCTTACGGATGTTGTCCTGTAGCACAAGTAAGTATTTTTTCAGGAATATGAGTCCTCGTCCATGAAATGATGAATGGCCTGCATCAGGACCCTGTCCCAAAAGAAGGTTGGGTGTGGCTAAAACAGAAACCTATATGAACGGATTAATATTTGAGAGCCAATGAATTCTAAATGAATGTATAAATGGAGCAAGAATTGGTTCACTTTTTTTTGGCTGTGATGCTGACCATAGTTTTGGTGGTTTCAGGGCCTTGTGTGCTCAGACGGGAAACACTGCTGCCCAAAAGACCATGAATGTAGTGCAGACAGCAGTTCATGTGTCAAACAAAAAGGTATTGAAGAGAGTGAAGGAATGAAGGTGGACCAGAGAGTTTAATGATTAAAACATACATTATCCCACATAAATGTATTCTTGTTTTTAGGCCCGCTCACACCAAGAACGATAACTATAATGATAACTATAACTGTGAAGTCTTAATAACCATTCTAATTCTATGAGAATAGGGAAGTTCACACCACAGCTATAATGAGGAACAATAGCATTGGAATTACTTTCAGAACAATTTTTTCCAGCTGATGAACAATAAAAACATTGACAGCCAATCAGTTTCCATCCTGCTTCACAAAGCCTGAGCATTGTACAGCTTATAATAAACAGAAAGTTATCATGAGTTGGTGTGGACGCTAATATAGTTAACGTTATTATTATATTTAGCATTTACAGATTAAATGTTGTAATTTGGATGGGAAATAAATGTATATCATCTTTGTGTATTTTAACTACATTTTTGTCATGTGATTGGTTTTAGAACAAGTTGAGACTGTTCTTTGCGGAGATGGGAAGTTAGAGTGTCCTGTGGACACCACGTGTTGTGAGACAGAAGATGGTCAATGGGCGTGCTGCCCCTTACCAAGGGTATGGGTACAGTTTCGATACAGTAATATGTGCAGACATGCAATTTTTTTCACGGTTGGAGAAACATGTTTAAATAAATATGTATATAATACCTTAAAATTGAAAAAGTGACGGTAAAGACATTGTTAAAAAATTTTTTTATTTCAAATACATCCTGTTATCCTGTTCCTATTAATCAAAGAATCGAACAAGAATCGTTGAAAAAAATGACCATTCCCAAGTTTTCACTTGCATTCTTTTCTCTGTCATATGCGTTTCCTTTAGGCTGTATGCTGTGATGATAAAATCCACTGTTGCCCAGAGGATAGTGTTTGTGATGTTGAAGGCTATAAATGCATGTCCTCCACCAATCAGGAGCTGCCCATGTGGGCCAAGTTCCCTGCTCGCCTTAGGGCTGAATGGGAAGATCACAAACGTAGGCCATTGTCCCAGAGATTTATACATTTTCTGATAACTTCCAGTGGAGTCTTCCACTGATATAATTCAGCATTTTAATTTCTTTGCTCTCCTTCAAAAGCTGCAGAAATTAGGGCTGAAGCTGAAGTCACTACAACCAGACAAAACACTAATGCTGGAAACCCAATGAGCACATTGCCTGGTGCACTCCCAGAAAGTATGTGGAAATGTGTAGATGACAATACATTCATTATATGTACACATAAAATATAACACTTCCCAAACTGTTTCTGTCATTTCCTTTGCCTTCTGCATATTCAGACTCTGATGTTCCCTGTGATGACACCGTGGGCTGTCCAGATGGAACGACGTGCTGTAAGACTAAAGAAGGAGGATGGGCCTGCTGTCCTCTGCCAGAGGTAAATCACCCATTGACAAGTAGCTTGAGTCTCGACCAATGCGAGACGGAGATGTATAGCAAATCCTGATGTAGAGATGTGTATTGGGTAAAGTTAAAGTTGTGCATAAATTTTCTCTATAGGCCGTGTGTTGTGACGACTTCATCCACTGCTGTCCTCATGGTAAGACTTGTAACGTTGCTGCCGGGTCATGTGATGACCCTTCAGGCTCTTCACCCTGGCTGGAGAAGGTGCCCGTCCGACCAATCAGCAGTCAGAATGTGGCTGTTACTCAAGGTAGTTCAAAGCACTGAATCCATCACACACAGACACATGAATACTCAGATATACTCGTTCTTAATCTGTTTCTCTCAGTTATAGTGTCATCAGTGAATTCTGATGTTCCCTGTGATGACACCGTGGGCTGTCCAGATGGAACCACGTGCTGTAAGACTAAAGAAGGAGGATGGGCCTGCTGTCCTCTGCCAGAGGTAAATCACCCATTGACAAGTAGATCGACCAATACATCTCCGCCTCGCAGAGCAAATCCTGATGTAGAGATGTGTATTGGGTAAAGTTAAAGTTGTGGATTCATTTTCTCTGTAGGCCGTGTGTTGTGACGACTTCATCCACTGCTGTCCTCATGGTAAGACTTGTAACGTTGCTGCCGGGTCATGTGATGACCCTTCAGGCTCTTCACCCTGGCTGGAGAAGGTGCCCGTCCGACCAATCAGCAGTCAGAATGTGGCTGTTACTCAAGGTAGTTCAAAGCACTGAATCCATCTCACATAGACACAGTATAAAACCACTATTTTATTTGTTCTTAAGGGGTCATGAATTGAGAAATCAAATAGTCCTTGATCTTTTGACATAAGAGGTCATTGTACTATAAAAAAAAGTTTCAGAACTCAGAACTTCCTCTTTAGTCCAAAAACTGCTTTTATTGAAACCAAGCTCCGGAGACTAGTGATGCGCGGGTCGGCTTTTTTTCCAACCCGCGGGTCCCGCTTTTATGAAATTATTTGGCCCGCCCCAGCCCGCCCCGCACTACTGTATCTATTTTTACAACCCGCCCCGCCCCGCACCCGCGAACATTAAATAGACATATTAGGCATTGTAATGTAAATGAAAACAGCCTTTATTTCAGCCTGAAAGTGCTTGGAAACATCGCCAACTGGCAATAACAGGCGATTCTGAATATGAACCATAAATCAGGTCATATTAATAAGATAATGATTTAAACATTTTCAATATTTACAAAGCAGCATTTGTATTCATCTAATTCATCATTCACCTTTTTTTCTTTTAATTATGTAAAATCCCGACCTCAATTTCTCCCGCACCTCATCTTCCATCTTCACTTTTATTTCTCCGTCTTTGTTGTTGTGGCTGGCGGCGGGAGCTGCTTGGCGCGAGCTGCTTTGCGCGAGCTGTGTCACGTGACGCCAAAGGTTTGGGGAAATCACGCAAGTTGCATTGCTACGGCGTTATCAAAGAACCTACAAAAAAAATATGATTAGATTGATATTCCCAAATATTTAATATGGGCTGGACATTGCATGCAACATATATGGATTTTTATTTTATTTTGTTTTTAATGACCCGCCCCAACCCGCCCCGCAAATAAAGTGACAATTTCTTTACCCGCCCCAACCCGACCCGCGGGCTACCCGCGGGGCCCGCGGGTTATGAGACGACCCGCGCATCACTACCGGAGACTACTCATTTCAGATCTTATCATGATGTAATAGTGCGACGAAATACTGCCTCTGCAGAATCAGATCAATGCCTACTTCTACATCAACACATCTTAGGCCCGCCCACTGGCAAAAGAGAAGAGAGGTAAAAGATGACTGGACTACAAATAACATTACCTTCCAAAGGATCCTAATGCTTGGAATATGGTTATTTATTTTCAACTATGTGAATGTCTAAGTAGAGCATTATTTGTTTGTTTGGGACATTTCACTGTGGATTCTTTGGTAAATCAGTCGCAATTTCAGTGCCGGTTTTGCAAACAGACTTTTACTGTAAGATATGGACCCAACAGTAATGCCACGACATATAAGTAACCGTGTTAATTCTAATGCTTAATCTTTGATTTCTGATATGTAATGATTCATGTACAGTCAGACGTTCTTTGTCTCAAAATCGTTTACTGCTGTTTATGCGTCAGTATATCCAGCCAATAACTAAACGATCAACTTCATATTGTTCCTCTTAGTAGCATGAAAATAATCTGTTATTTAAATTGTGATTAAATTATGTACAGGAAGCGATCAAAGAATGCTTCCTTTACAATCGCTAACGCTGTCAGTCACACAGCACAAGTTTATCAGTGACTGAGTTCTGGACTCTTGCCAAAACTCCCATTATAATCAATGACACTGTCTACACTGCACAATGAATCTCTTATTTACATCATGTCTGCACTGTTAGTTATGATGACAGCATGCGTGAGATGGCAGAAATTGAGCAATGATGAGATCACTGCATTCATGAGCTCAACAGATGTATGTCATTGGCTAATGCTCATCACTGCAACCTTTCATGCATCGGGAGTAGATCTAAATATAATGCTATAATCAGCACTTTTTACGATTAGTTAATCTCGACAGCTGTAATAGTAAAAATGTAGTAAAAGATTTCAAGAGAGTTCCACATGTAATACTTATTTCAAATGCAAAGATGTTAGCCAATCACAGAAGTGAGCGTTTACACTGAAGTCTCACAGCACACACGCCCCTTAAAACAGAGCGTTCAAATCAGAGGGCTAAATTCAGGGTATAAAATGACCTTATATTTATACATTATGACAATTTTTGATGTAAAAATCATTCTAACATTATAAGTGTACCTCAAGGAAACATTATAAAATAATAAAAATGCAGTTAATGACCCTTTAAACTGATTCTCTCGTTTCTAGTGTCTTCAGTGTATTCCGATGTTCCCTGTAATGACACTGCGGGCTGTCCAGACGGAACCACGTGCTGTAAAACTAAAGAAGGAGGATGGGCCTGCTGTCCTCTGCCAGAGGTAAATCACCTCACCTGATCTATTACTTCAGCAGAATCAGTGCTCAATTAGCTCAGCCGTATCATCTCTCCAATAACTGCAGAGCCAGAGATGGTTTGCACTGGGGATGCTTGGGGGTCCATAGACAATTTCAGAAAAAAAAAAAGTAGATTCTAAAAATAAAAACAACATTTTTAGCTTATTTATTTTAAATGTTATACATCTAACATTACTCCTGTAGTAATAAAAAATAAAAAATATGCTGTCAACTTAAGTAAATATATTTTCTAGATATAATTAAAATAATTTGACAATATATACTACCATTCAAAAGTGTGTAATGTTTTCTAAAGAAGTCTCTTTTTCTCACCAAGGCTGCATTTATTTAATCAAAAATACAGTAAAAACCAACTAGTAATATTGAGAAATATTATTACGATTTAAAATAATAATTCTCCATTTGAATATATTTTAAAATGCAATTTATTCCTATAATGACAGGCTGGATTTTCAGCATCATTACTCCAGTTTTCAGTGTCACATGATCCTTCAGAAATCATTCTAATATGATGATTTGCTGCTCAAGAAAAAAAAAATGAAAATAGAAAATAAAATGGTTGTGCTGATATATTATAACATATTTTTGTGTAAACGTGATACTATCTTTAGGATTCTTTGATGAATAGAACATTTTAAAGAACATGATTTATTTTAAAAGGAAACCTTTTGTATCAAGATGTACCATCCTTGCTCATTAATTAAAATATTAATTTCTTTCAAAGAAATCTTACTGACCTGAAACTTTTGAAAAGTAGTGTAAATGTAATACATTTAATACAACACTTTTTGCTTTTAAAATATTATACTTAAGAGGTTTTTTTAAACCTTTTAAATTGGACTTTTTACATGAAAATATTTTTATATTTTATGATGGTGGCCCTTACTAGGGGTTCATCATATATATTACCATTTTTTTTGGTAATGGACCATGGTAATACCTTTGAGTAGCATGCAGATACCATGGTTTTTAGATATGGTAGGCATCCACCTCCATGAAAAGGTAATTATTTTTTGTAAATGTTGATATTTTGTGTACTGAGTTATAGGAGCACCTTCATTTTCTCTGTAGGCCGTGTGTTGTAACGACTTCATCCACTGCTGTCCTCATGGTAAGATATGTAACGTTGCTGCCGGGTCATGTGATGACCCTTCATGTTCTGGTGTGCCCTGGGTGGAGCAGGTGCCCGTCCAACCAGTCATCAGTCAGAATGTGATTGACACACAAAGTAGGTCAACAAACACTCCAAAGCACTGAAACCAAACACACATGTACACATTTAACATAAACCTGTCCATTTTCTGCATATTCAGACTCTGATGTTCCCTGTGATGACACCGTGGGCTGTCCAGATGGAACCACGTGCTGTAAGACTAAAGAAGGAGGATGGGCCTGCTGTCCTCTGCCAGAGGTAAATCACCCATTGACAAGTAGCTTGAGGCTCGACCAATACATCTCGCATAGCAAATCCTGATGTAGAGATGTTTATTGGGTTAATTTAAAGTTGTGCATTCATTTTCTCTGTAGGCCGTGTGTTGTGACGACTTCATCCACTGCTGTCCTCATGGTAAGACTTGTAACGTTGCTGCCGGGTCATGTGATGACCCTTCAGGCTCTTCACCCTGGCTGGAGAAGGTGCCCGTCCGACCAATCAGCAGTCAGAATGTGGCTGTTACTCAAGGTAGTTCAAAGCACTGAATCCATCACACACAGACACATGAATACTCAGATATACTCGTTCTTAATCTGTTTCTATAATTTTAAGTGTCTTCAGTGAATTCTGATGTTCCCTGTGATGACACCGTGGGCTGTCCAGACGGAACCACGTGCTGTAAGACTAAAGAAGGAGGATGGGCCTGCTGTCCTCTGCCAGAGGTAAATCACCCATTGACAAGTAGCTTGAGTCTCGACCAATACATCTCGCATAGCAAATCCTGATGTAGAGATGTTTATTGGGTTAATTTAAAGTTGTGCATTCATTTTCTCTGTAGGCCGTGTGTTGTGACGACTTCATCCACTGCTGTCCTCATGGTAAGACTTGTAATGTTGCTGCCGGGTCATGTGATGACCCTTCAGGCTCTTCACCCTGGCTGGAGAAGGTGCCCGTCCGACCAATCAGCAGTCAGAATGTGGCTGTTACTCAAGGTAGTTCAAAGCACTGAATCCATCACACACAGACACATGAATACTCAGATATACTCGTTCTTAATCTGTTTTTTTACACATTTTTAGTGTCTTCAGTGTATTCTGATGTCCCCTGTGATGACACCGTGGGCTGTCCAGATGGAACGACGTGCTGTAAGACTAAAGAAGGAGGATGGGCCTGCTGTCCTCTGCCAGAGGTAAATCACCCATTGACAAGTAGCTTGAGTCTCGACCAATGCGAGACGGAGATATATAGCAAATCCTGATGTAGAGATGTGTATTGGGTAAAGTTAAAGTTGTGCATAAATTTTCTCTGTAGGCCGTGTGTTGTGACGACTTCATCCACTGCTGTCCTCATGGTAAGACTTGTAACGTTGCTGCCGGGTCATGTGATGACCCTTCAGGCTCTTCGCCCTGGCTGGAGAAAGTGCCTACTCGCCCTAGAGTCGCAGGTCAAAGGTCAGCTGGGAACGTAAATTGCGACTCTAGTCACAATTGTCCTGAATCCAACACTTGCTGTAAGAATGTCGACGGAGACTGGGCTTGCTGTCCTTTGCCTGAGGTACAGTATATCTCAAAGGAAATATGCTAATCTAATCTTGCATGAGTAACCAAATGAGAAAATATACACTCTGTTTTCAACTTTGCATTTTATTGCTCTTAGTGATATCCCTCAGTCCCTGTTTTACAGGAATGTTCAAATGCCCAGCAACATTTATCTGAGAAATCAAACTGTGTAAAATAAGTCCTTTCAGTATTATATGAAATTCACACTTTCAGACAGAATTTTCTACCACTTTAAAGTGTGGGGTCGGTAAGATTTTTGAAAGAATTGTCTTACGCTAGGGTTGGCTTTATTTGATCAAAAGTTCAAAAGGACATCATTTGTTTGAAATCTAAATCTTTTTTGTTACATAAATGCTTTTTTGTTTGTTAATCAATTTAATTCATCCTTGCTGAATTAAAGTATTAATTTCTTTCAAAAACCACAATCTTACTGACCTTACTGAACTTTTGAAAGGTAGTGTCTTGAATTAAGTTTATTTTCCCAACACCAAATACTAATAGTGCACATATTATTATAATGAATTAATCATAAAAATAACTAAAAGTCAGGCTGTTTTGTCTGCAGGCTGTGTGTTGTATGGATAGATTCCACTGCTGTCCACATGGCACCACTTGTGACATTGTAACACTCACCTGTAATAGCAACACCACCTCTGTACCTATGTCAGACATAATCCGAGCCTCAGATAAGGAGGAACCGAGACAGCACAAAGAAGTGAAAGAGGAAATGGGGAAGTATATCAGGGTTCCATGTGATGCACATACTTCCTGTCCAGATCACACCACTTGCTGTCTTATTGTAAAAACCAACAAATGGGGCTGTTGCCCTCTGCCTAATGTGAGTGTGACATATACAAAATAGAGATGTTTATTTGTGCTTATTATGGCTCTGTGGAATACTTGATTCTGATTGGTCAATAGCGCCATCCAGCGGTATGTTATTCCCAGCTTCGCGTCGGGGTCCTCATCATCCTGTCGGGGGTTATTTTGAGAGAACCACCGGCTGGATGCACGTTATCCCTTACCAAACATCTTCTAAATTATCCTTAAACATGTTCTGCTGTTCTGCATGTTCTGTTGTTGTTTAACTTTGGAGCCTGTTTACCTGTTTTTTACTAACTTTGGAGCCTGTTTACCTGGTTTTTACAATCATGGCATTGCATCTACAGTGTTAAGAGGGCCCTTTGTTTCGATGTGTATATTTTAAGATACTTCCTTGTGCTTGTAACAGATATGCACACTTCTCACTGACTTGAAAATAGATACTAAATACAAAACTGTTTAAAATGTTGGGGTCAGGAATATATATATATATATATATATATATATATATATATATATATATATATATATATATATATATATATAGGCTATATATATATATATATATATATAATTTTTTTTTTTTTTTTAAAGAAAACAATATTTATATTCAGCAAGTAACAAAAGTGATCAAAAGTGACAGTAAAGACATTTATAATGTTAGAAAATATTTCTTTCAAATAAATGCTGTATTTTATAACTATCTATACATCAGGGAATCCTGAAAAATTGTCATGGTTTCCACAAAAATACTAGACAGCAAAACAATTTTCAACATTGATAATAATAAATGTTTCTTGAGCTGCACATCATCAGCATATTAAGTTAATGATTTCTGAAGGACTCTGAAGACTGGAGTAATGATGCTGAAAATTCAGCTTTGCATCACAGGAATAAATTATATTTTAAAATATATTAAATCAGTTTATTTAAATTGTAAAAAAGATAGCACAATATTACTGTGTTTACGGATATTTTTGTATCAAGTAAATGCAGCACTAAATGAGAATAAGAGATATTCTCACCAACCCCAAACTTTTGAACTGTGGTATATGCAATTTGTTTTGCCATTTCAAAACAAATACTCTGTTAAAGGAGAATGTTGTGAAGGTCAATATTTTCATCTTGAATCTATTTCTCATTGTTTTTCAGGCTGTATGTTGCACAGATGGGGAACACTGTTGTCCGACTCACTATAAGTGCGATGTGAGCCGTGTGTCTTGCATCAAGGGAGATGTTGTGATCCCCTGGTACAATAAAATTGCTGCTCAAAGTTCACTATCTCCAAACTCGGATCTCGGCACCAAGAAGTGCGACGAGCAATCGAGTTGCTCTGAAGATTCGACCTGCTGCCATCTAACCACAGGAGAATTGGGCTGCTGCCCTCTTCCTGAGGTAAAAATATGTGTATGTGGACTGGCTACAGAATATTTGTTCACGTTTAATATATTTAATAAACCTCTTATAACCTCATAGGCTGTTTGCTGCCAAGACCAGGAGCACTGCTGTCCCAAAGGCTACAAGTGTGACTTGCGTAAACGCTCCTGCATAAAGACCACCTGGCTGTTTGTGGAAAGAGTCCCACTTGCCCACATAGGTGTCCAAAAGCCACAGCCGAGTGTCTCAGAAAAGGACATTCAGTGTGGTGATGGATATAGTTGCCAAGATGGTCAGACCTGTTGTCCAACCTCTCAGAACTCCTGGGGCTGTTGCCTGTATTCTATGGTAAAGTATTAAACTTTAAATTGATAGTTAACCCAAACATGTTGTCATCGTTTACTCACCCTTGTGTCTTACTTGAGAAGATAAAAATACCTTTTTTCAGAGAATAAATCTTGAAACAGATTTATTTTCTTATTAGCAAATAGTTGTAAAAAAAAAAGAAATATATATATTTAAGCATAAAACACAGAAATAAAAAAATAATAAATGTCAATGTAGTAAGAAAAATAGATTTATAGATAGATAAGGCAGGAACTTAGCTGTTTTAAACTACAGTAGTCAACATTTGAAGTGGATCAAAACCTTTCATCAAAGTTATACATGAATATTGAACAATACCCAGTCTTGTCTTAGGACAACTTTGATGAATTTTTTTGATCCACTTCACATGTTGACTACTGTAGTTTACTTTAAGGGATATTTCAACCAAAAAAGAAAACTTCTGCCATCATTTACTCACCCTCATGTCACTCCAAACTTTTTTTCTTCTGTGGAACACAAAAGAATAATTTAGAAAAAAGATGTTTCTTTGTCCATACAATGAATGTCAGTGGGATCCAATGTTGTTTATATAGAAACAAACATTTCTTCAGATTATCTTCTTTTGTTGTAAAGGTTTTGACCGACATGAGGGTAAATAAATGGTGACAGCATTTACATTTTTGAGTGACCTATACCTTAGAATCTTACATTATTATGCAAGTAAATTATGGTTATGGTTATATGAGCACTTCCTCATCTGTCTGCATCATGTGCTAAACAGAAATAAACAAAATTTGAAGAATGCAGTTGGTTAAGAGCTCCAGTTCACAATAGCTGCACAATTTCTTTTGAATATATGAATGGAAATGAGCAGACAGATCTCAATACTATTGACTTTACTGTAAATTCAAATGGCAGTCAAACTGTAAATGTTTATCTAAGGCAAATTCCTATTCTTGTTCTTCTACTTTCCTTCACTCTATTCTTTCCTTTGTTATTGCTCTCTCTATAGGCGAAGTGCTGTGATGATATGAAACACTGCTGCCCTGCTGGATACAAATGTGGTGCGGGTGGAATTTGTACTCCAGCCGTTGGCTTTGACTGGAACAACTGGGACAACTGGAGGGTGTTCTTCTCCAAAAAGAAACGAGCCTCAACTCTATAAAAAACACCTGGGTTATATCCATATGTCAGATGTAATTTTTTTTTTATTTTTAATTTTTTTTTTACAAAGTACTAATCAGAGGTAATCAGACAGTTTACTGGAAAAGTTTGATTTTTATTAGCAGGGGAAAGTTTGATGAGGACTGACTATGATGGTTAAGTTCTGTTTACATTGTCTATCACTAATACCAACTACATTTTAGCCATTGAGCCATTTGTACATTTTAAGAATGTGTCATTATTGTAGTGTGTACACAGTGTTCATAATTTACACAAGTTTCCCGTGTTTTGGTTACTGCTCAGTTTATCTGAAGACTAATTTGACTATGGAATCATGTAAAGATGTAACACATACTAAAGCGTAGATGACCTTTAGTGGCTGAATTTACACATCAATTCACACACCGGTCATTATAATTTGCCATGTACACGTCACAGGCCTCTCTGGTTTACATGTGACATTTTTTTCAGACTTGACATCAAGCACTCTTGTGATTATGACTACATTGCCCTGGATAAGGAAATATATTAAATCAACCTCTTTATATTTTCTATGTAACTTCCCTATGCAAGTCTTGATCTTTAATCTTATTTGTGTGATTTCCTTCTTTATTGAATTAAATGCTTACTGGTTTTTAACTATATTGATTGAGCTTTGTGACAGATGACTAAGATTTCTGAAGTAAAAATGTGACCGATCTGAAACCCTGTCGGTTCTAAAAGATAAATAAAAGATAGATAAAATATTGTCTGTTCATTTTCTTTTGTATCTTCTTTTCAAATTTTTACATATAAATATATCCAAATAAAATTCAAATTTATAAATAAAATTTCACATTTATATGAATTTATTTAAATGGTGAAAAATAAAATATATAAAAATAAATTTTATTTAAGATTTCTTATGAATTTTATATCAAAATATAGTATAAATACATATAAGTAGACAAATGCCCAGTCAATTAACATGGTAACTGTTGTAACCTTCATTCTCTGATTGAAGAACGAGACGTTGTGTCGATGTGATGACTCTAAGGGGTCGTACTTGGGAGCCCCAAACACCTGATACCTCAGAAAAGGCAAATGCCAATTGGTGAGTGGAATTTGCATGCCACCCCGCTGTACATGTGGGTATAAAAGGTGTCTTGCATCCACTCATTCAGGTTTGTGCTGAGGAGCCAAGACTGCAGGGATTTCCTGCAGGGGTTCAAGCTGTGTAAAGAGTAAGAGAAAAGAGGAGGTAAAGAGAGAGAGCCCAAAGAAAGGGACCCAGAGAATAAGAACAGAGCCAGAGCATCAAGGAGACAGAGCCACAGTTACAATCTTCTTTTATAATTTCCCTGACCATGTGACTAAACCCCAAATGTGAGACATTCAAGCTAACCAATCAGATAATTACAACTTCCCTCACCGTACTAAAGGTGTGACAATTCATAGACCCCCAAAGTACACACATCTTGGCCTACAGGCCTTGATCGCTATCAGCCCCCCTGTGCCTTTGGGAACTCCAAATGGTCCTTGTGGTAGAAAGAGGGGGTGGAAAACAGTAAAGCAAATGTCTTTTGTTGTCAAATATCTTGGATTATTTTCAATCCTACAACAATTCAGCCATTTCAGCGGGCAGTGTTGTGGCAGAAGGGACACGATGCCATCAGGGAACAGAGGTTACAATAGCAACCAAGACATTCCCTATTCTGTCAGTCACTTCCGCATTGTGTTGATGTGATGACACTAGGGGTCCCTGGGGAAAACGCCACAACCAGCTGAACCACGCTACGAGGTTTGGCGGTGCTGATGTTGGCAAGCTGCTGGCTATGTACTTGGCTATGTCGTAATCTTTCCAATGCACCAGGTAAGCCGTGTAGTCCTTCATACCACGTGGGGACAGAAAGGACAGTACTTGCAATGGAATAGGTCACTTCAGGCATTTCTTGACCTTACAGTTGTGCGGACCTTTAGTTTGTGCTGGGGAAAGTGTTCTTTTTCCTATGCAGAAAAAAGGACACTCCCGAGACCACATCCTACCCATTGGGAGGTTAGATTGTGGAGAATACATCACATGGACTTTCTCACTAGGAAGTACCACACATGGAAAAAAGTCCCTGTGGAACTGTAGGTCCTACTAAAAGAGGGAGGAGCACTACAGACACAGTGGCTGGTGGCGGGGCAAAGCTCTGCCCAGGGAAAACACAGGGCATGATTTTTATAAAATGTTACTGTAACGAATGTATGTTGTCCAGGGAAAAAAAGAGGCGGGAACCAGTGAACGTGTCACACACTTTAATTATAAAACAAACACAAAACGAAAGTAAAAGCAGCAGCCCCTCATGGACAACTGCCGCACACACATAAACAAAACATCAATAGCCCCTGGTCCTCTCTCAGGGGTCGATGCTCTTCCTGTTATGCTTCTGTAGGTTCCTCAGTGAGAAATACAACGAGGCTGGTGCAGCGCGCAGGTGACGCTCATTATCAATCACGCCAACAGCTGCTCCCTTCTCACACGGCTCTCGGCCTCGCCCTGCTTGCCACAGTTACGTAGAAACCATCCTACATTTGATGTTACGATCATTTCTAACATGTGCATATGTGTGATTCAGAGAACTGTGCGTACGCCTATCTTCCAGATGTAAAATTTATAAAATCGCAAATGATCTTAATATCTGTGCAGCTGAATGTTTTAAGATCTCCGCCTTGTAAACACAGCCTTAATGTCATTAACATATAAAAGAGCACCAGTCAACATCCTAATGCTTTACTTTATAATGGCGAGCGAGCGGCAAGAATTGCTTAGATTTCCAAATACCTGCAGACTCTCTGCCACAAGGAAAAGTGCATACGTCTGCTTTGACGTGGCACTAAGCACTTTTCCACGTCAAAGACCGTTTTTTCTAAATATGAACGTTGGCATGGATGTTAATGTACGCACACTCTAAGATCAAATCTGTGCACACTCACGATTTATAAATGTGGCCCAGGGGTTTAGTGACAGGGAAACCATCGCCGAACAGTGCAAAATATATCATAAGGGATTACTGTCAGGGAATCAGCACATATGGAGCACTTAGCCCAAATACATGGGCTCACCTAAAAAAGGGCATACCATGAGTAATTGGGCCTGGTATTTCCTCCACCGAACTTGGCCACCAATGTGTGCTGAAGATTAGAAACATGCACAGGTTTCGCCAGATACTCACTCAACATGCACAGGTACTCACCCCCTACTGCTTCTCAAAATAAGTACACTCAGGTGGGATCATTAAGGCACTGATGTTTTTAGGAACACTGTATCACAAGTGGCTAACAGCACTCTGTTAACAAAGAGGAGCACAGCAATCATAATCTATAGTGCTACATGTTCACCAGCTAACACACAGTACAACAACAAGTGCAGTCAAAGAGGCAGAGAGCTCCATCCAGAGGAATTCCGGGGAATTTATAGTCCAGGCCTCTTCTCTGGTCCAACCACCAATAGCTTCTCATTATGTCCATGACCAATCCTAAAAGAGGAGAAGACAACAGCAGAAACCACAACAAAATGTATCTGCATTACGTCACAAACGTAACACAGGGAACTCACATGGACAAAAAAGCGCATGTTATCACCTCAGGGATAAAGGCGCATCTGAAGCTCTCAGTGCGGTCCAAGTAAACACGCAGGGCATGTATCAGACACAGCAATGATATGGCTGGGTCTGCCTCGTCACAAGGGAGTGCTTGCAAGTTCACCACCTGATCCCTAAAATAGAGTAGTTGGAACTTTTGGCATGAGCCCGGCCAGGGTCTCAAGATCACGCGAGAGCATGCCGGGCCGAACTCCAGACCTATGCTTTGGATGGAAGTCTCAAATGATTCCTCCAGGGAGTGACGTTTGCAGTGCACTGGGGCAGACTGCGGCTGCAAGCGGCGTTCCGAGCCCAGGAACCACTCATCTAACCGCAAAAGAGCCAGATTGGCTCCATTGACAAAAGAGCCAGCTTTGATTTTTAACTGAAATGAAAGCGAGGCTGTGAGGGATAGACATGCATACAGTATTTAATGTGATTTTGTATTGTTCTGCTGACAAAACACTGCAAAAATATCTTTCCAAGAAATTTCAGTAGACAAAAAAAGAAAAAAAAAAGCTGTGGAAAACTATAAATGATCTAGGAGCGTTATACAGCTTTTTACAGCTGATGCCATTGAAAACACGGCAAGTCTATCCTGGTCATACCTGTCATGGCGCTGCTCTGAATAAGGTCCATGAGTGCATGTAGCCTACCATCAACAAACACTGCTTCAGCATGCGGGCACAGGCTGGACAGGCCAAACAACTGACACAGCAATCGTGGCGTCTGATGGAGACAGACAGGTGTCGACAGCTCCCAGAAATACATGGGCGAAAATGCGTATCAGAGGTGTTTTATTACAGTCTATGATCAGAGGTGTTGCATGGGGCTCCCAAGTCAAGTGCGACCCCTAGTGTCATCACATCGACAACAACGAAGTGACTGACAAATAGGGAACTTTTTTCTATTTCAACAAGATTTTAATATTATGTGCTGTGACTGATCACAGTTTTTCCATAGCCTAATTTATTTAATTTGAATGCAGATCACTTTTGAGAACAAATACTCCTTCTTTCCTGTATTAGCCTATGTCATAAGTACTGCTTGTACAACAATACTTAAAAGAAAGAAAGTCACACCTAGTGGTCAACCAGAAAGCAGCAGGACACCCAACTGACAAAGAAACCTTTAACGGTTGGGGGGTCATGTCATCAATGCATTACAAGCATGTCATCTATGCATTACACACCCCATTGCCAAATCATAGAAAAATTCAGTTTAGACAGTTGTATTCATCTTAACAATACACAATAAATCAATATACAGAAAAACAGATTTCTAAAATAAGGGATAGGCCACAAATCTGTGAGTACAGTTTGCAAAACTCAACAGGTGATGTTGTGTAATATTCAGTTACTGTAAGAAACTGTTCCAGCGGGTGGAGTTTACTGGTACTGAATATTACACATCACCTGTGTATAGCCTACTCCATTAACTGGAACAGGTTTTCACTGGAACTGAATATTAAATCCAAGTATTGTTGTTGTGTAACCTGAATATCAGCAAAACAACTATTGCGAAAGAACGATTTACAAAACAATGATTGCGAAAGTGTTGCACTGATTATGAATTTGTTCAGTTAACTTGTTAATTTTACATTCTATTTTGGCTTTCTCGTGTGCGTCCCTTTCGAGCCACGGGGCGAAACGGGTGCGGATTGAAAAAACGATTGGTCACAGACACAACTCACATTTTCTTGCGTGTAACTGTAGTTTTTAAAGGAATACTCCACCGTCTTTTCATATTAAACTATGTTATTCCCTTAACTAAGACGAGTTGATACATACCTCTGTCGTCTCAGTGCGTGCACTCAATCGCTCTGGCGCGCGGCGAAACTTTGTTCACTCAGTTCATTCAATACGGGCCAAGCAGAGAAGCTACCAAACACCTCCACGGTTTCCCTATTTAAACACAGTTACTCGCGTAGTGTAACTCGACCTAGGACGGTGACACAAAACAAAACGTTGCGCTTTTCTAAGCGTGTAAAATGGATAACTATATTGTATGGCGGAATACCATAGCAAGTGCTTGTAAGCACTTCGTCTTGGCGGAGTAATATCTTCACCAGAGGGAGCGGGGGCCGGTGAGAGGATTTTTCACGAGTGAAGATATTACTCCGCCAAGTCGAAGTGCTCATAAGCACTTGCTATGGTATTCCGCCATACAATATAGTTATCCATTTTACACGCTTAGAAAAGCGCAACGTTTTGTTTTGTTTCACCGTCCTAGGTCGAGTTACACCACGCGAGTAACTGTGTTTAAATAGGGAAACCGTGGAGGTGTTTGGTAGCTTCTCTGCTTGGCCCGTATTGAATGAACTGAGTGAACAAAGTTTCGCCGCGCGCCAGAGCGATTGAGTGCACGCACTGAGACGAGAGAGGTATGTATCAACTCATCTTAGTTAAGGGAATAACATAGTTTAATATGAAAAGACGGTGGAGTATTCCTTTAAGTGTGCTGTTGGTATTTACTATGGATTTGTGAGTACGATTGTAACATGATTCTTCTCTGCCAGAGTGAACTTATTAAACAGATTATTTAGACTTCAAAATGAATCACAGACATTACAATAGCTAATTGTGTCACGGCAGGTCAAAAAGTGAAGCGAGGATTCAAGTGCAGATAAGAATATTTTATTAAATAAATAAACAAAACAAAACAAAACTACAAACAAAAAAAACGCCCCATGGGGGAAACCGAGACAGGCATCAGTCATGAACATAACACGAGGGAAACATAGACAATGAACCAGCACAGGACTGCAAACACAGGGAGACTAAATAGGAAGCAAACAAAAGAAGGTAACGAACAAGGCAGGTGGGGCAAATTAATCAATAATCAGGTAACAAGATGGAAGGGGCCAGACAACTGACAAGAAAGCACCTGGCACAAGGAATACAAGACAAGCCATGTGCTCACAACAAACCAGACTAACCAAACCAGATATAAACCAAACAGAGGTGACAGAACCCTGACAAATTGTACACTGCATATATTTAAAAATGTTAAAAAATGGGCTTTTAACACAGTCATGCATTTTAACGCTTTCTGAAAGAAATGCTCAAATAATCAAGTGAATTTCATTACAGGGCCTTCTGGGGTTTAATGCTGCGGGTTAAAAAAAAACATCAAAAAGCCTGAATATATGTCTCATAGCATATGCAAGGCTTCTTAAACAAGGCTCTTGGACTATGAGGGCTCCCTGGAAACCTCTGTATACTGTTGGGCTCTATGTGAATATGAAGGCCCCAAAACCTCTTATAGAAATATTGTCCCATGGGTTTATTTATTTGAACCACTCTTTGAGCTTCTTTCTTTATGTGAAAGAAACATAACTGTTTTCTATAAGTTGAAGACTAAATTTTAAAACATTGCCTAAATCCTAAATGATCCAACAAAATGGGTCTAGAGAGAGCAATGGATTATGTTTTAGTGCGCTCATGATTTAAAATAAAAAAATTGTGATCCGAGCCACTCTGAAAACACTGGACCTTGAGCTGATAATGTGAGCAAAGTCTGCACTTTATACATGTTTAATTTAATTGTAGCATTTTGCAATTTGATAAGGACACTATAACATATTGCGCTTTCCTTGGAGATAATTGGCCCCAGGGCCTTTGCAAGTCATAACATGTCCATAGACAGTAAAAGAAATGGACACAGCGACCCCATTGGATTCAAAAGTGAAGTCAATTAGAAGCACTCACTTCCTGATGGCTGAGCGTACTGCGCAGACTCAAACTGAGCTTGACGACGTAGATGTGACTTGAGCAACCTGTCTGTCTTCTAGTAGCTGTGCCAAGAGAAATCTGAATCATTCCCTTCCGAAACTTGTAGAGACGGAGAGTGTGAGTAGGAGGTGTCCATGAGCTAGGAGCAGGAGCAACTTTTGCTAAGTATTCTGATTAAGTATTTTGTCATTTTGCCTCCACGTCCCCCCGATTGCCCGCGAGCTTCTCCTCCTGTCCATATGTATCTACTGTGCGACACAGAGTCGTGTGGTTATGACGCAATCGTTAGCCTATTTTTACAAAAACTGCTTCTACGGGGCCCTAACGTAAGATACAAGGTAATGAAGACTTTTATATATTTTTGTGTTTCTTTAGAAATAAATAATGGACAAATGGAGTCTTTAAACGCCTTAGATGTAAAGTTATTCGCTGTCAAAGTGACGCCAAAATGAATGGGAGTCAGTGGATTGCTAACAACAGCAGGTGAGGGTCTGCTAATCAATGGCGGCACCCAGGGAAGCTTCAGTTTCCGGCTGATGTACTTATAATACTTTAATTAAATTTATAATACTTATTCATGTTTCTTTTTTATTTATTTTTATCGATTGCAAAAAATTAACTAGATTAATCAAAAATTTTTCTGTGATTAATCACGATGAATCGCCATTAAAAAAAACTAATGTTTTTAATATATTTTATAATGTAATAATTTCACAGTTAATCTCCAAATTAATGTAGAAACAACATAAAGGCAGTAGGCTATATTTTAAATATTGGTCTAAAATGTAGGAAATATACAGAAATTGAATAAAGTTATCAAACAGTTTGCACTGCATAAATGTTAAATTATATATAGATTAATCCTTATCAAAGTTACAGAAGTTCTTTAGTCAAGAGCAGTGAGTGTTTTTCTCTGTTCCCTTTGTTCTTTGATTAACTTTACTGACATAAAGCTTCATTGGCTGCTGTCCCTTTAAAACCTGCAGCCGCTGCTGACCAAGATGCGGATGTCACACGCGCCTCATTCTCTCACAACTATTTACCTTCATTTAAGACTTTATTTAACTCATTTAAGACTGCTCAGTCTGCTCTTATGAGGATACTCGTCAAAACGGACATTTTGGCATAATTGCGTGTGTTAGTGTTCGGTCAACTTCAAGCCGAAAGAGAACTCGATTGTGGCGCTCAATTTGTCTTGACTTGAATGGTTTAAAAGCATTTGCAAGAATAAGAGCGTATCATATAATGTAACGCCAGCCAAAGGTTGACAAAAAAACGGATGCTGCGTTAAATATTTACCACTGAGTCTTCTCCCATTTCTACCAGTGACGCTTATTCACATAGACATCATGCTTATTCAACTTCCCGCGTCTACTACCTGCGCAGATATCGACTGCGCAACTGGGTTATAGGTTGCCAGGTTGAGCTCACAAATGGCTTGAACTTTGTATGATGAATTGATTGCGCGAGTAGGATGGGTTTCATACAAGATCTGGCAACTGTACAACCTTGGAATAATATATTGATGTGATTATTCATATAACGACGTTTGTTTGGGCCATACAAATTATGGGAGTTTCACGGGAGAAATAACAAAACGGGAGATGGGTGTGAAAACGGGAGTGTTGACATTATGGTCGGTATAGTCCCATGTAATAAAAATCTCTGCTGGGGCAGAAAAATCATAGGGTGTGTTTGGCACCCAGTCCAATCCACTGACACGTAGGGCGTTGCATTAAAACAAACAGAGAGAGAATTGAAGGAAGAGTAAATATGGACAGAAACGCTCAACAAACTGATTTAACTGTGCGTTTCGCAGACGTCATTACGCACTGACGTAAACATCCTGCCCACACATTCGTTGATACATAGAACATATGGATAGAACGGCACGTCTGTTGGAACGCTGGTGCTTTGGTTCCATATTACAGCGAGATCTAAGTTCTTTTGATTACGTTGCAATGTTTTCTGTGGACGTAAGTATTACACCGCGCTGCACCTGCTGAAGGAGCAGTTGCGTATATTCTGAATTCACATTAAAAACTGCGCATCAATTAAGTTGATCGAAGTTGTTTTGTGTAAAAGGGCAGCCAGGCTGTCTACTTCAACTGTCAAACAGATGTCGACGGAGGATCTGTCCACTTCCGACAGCGAAGCTGCCTTCGCGGGAGCCGGGGAGCGCTGGGCGCCCGTGGGAGCCGTGGCCAGCCCGGAGGATGAGCAGTGGAAGAGGAACACGCAGGCTGGTTCCGTGTTGTCCAGCGATGCAGACATGGTAGTCAGGCTGCGGAAGCTAGAGGATGAGCAGGAGCAGCTGAATTCATCGCTCCTCGCGTTAACATCTCACTTCGCTCAAGTGCAGTTTCGACTGAAACAGATCGTCCACGCGCAGGGCGACGAGAAAGAGCGGATGCTGCTGGAGCTGGAGGACTTTGCTTTCAAAGGATGCCCTCATGTCATCGGGTGCAGAGCACAGGATGCTCAGATGCTGGAAAACTCTGTGAGTTTCATTGTTTACTGTCGTAGTGGATCTGATCTCTATCATGCAGGGGAAAACACACACATTAAATCAGCCTGAGATAGTTAGCTGGTCTCTCAGTGGGGTCAGACTAGTCTTTTGAAAGGGGCGAGTGTCTGGTCAGGCGATCCATAGCCTTTGGGCAGAAGGACCAGCTGGATATCCAGCTAAAGCTTGGCTAGGCTGCGAGTCCAGCTAGTCTTGCTGAAGACCTGTTGTTTTGGGGATATAAACCAACTTGGCCAAGCTGGAAGCAGCTAAGTTCAGCATTATTATTTATTTATTTACTCTGTTTTTCTCTGTACTTTTCCATGGACCCCAGTTTGAAAACCCCTAATATACAGTGTCATCAGTTTTTTTTTTCTTCAATAGGCCTACTTCAGTTCTCCTCAGTAGCTCCTAACAATATTCACCTGTGATACACGTACAAACAACAAGACAAACCCCCACCCACACATAATCAGCCTATACAAAGTACCTGTGCTTGCCCTCGGGAATCAGCATTCAATTTGTCTGCATCTCTTTTGTTAAAAAAAATGGTCCTTTGTGCCATTCAGAACCTTATCAACACATCCTTTAAAATAATCGGCGCAGTATTGTGATAAAAATTACAATAAACACTGCACAAGGAACATTTGAAAGTCCCTGTATTTCTTCCTTTTCCTTCTCATATGCTGGAGTATCTTGTTACTGCCATTAAAATGTCTTCCTTTCTCCTTATTTCCTCCTGTGCAACACTTTGCTTGCAGGATGAATTGGTGAGTACTATAGCATGAGCATGACCCTTGTGTGGTCTTTTCTTCACAACTTAGTGTTTATTTTAAGTATTTCTAATATGAAACAATTCATACTTGGTATGGTTTTGTTCTCTCTTTTTCTTTTTTGTATTAATCAATAACATTTTGTACCTTAGAGCCTATTAAATGTAGACATTTACAGGATTATGGTTAAACTAAAGCCACGTTGTGTGTATAGCTATGTATAGTTATGGCTATTCTGAATTGCATTGCATGTCGGGATAAGCAAAGCTAAGCCAGATGAAGCAAACCAATAAAAGCTCATTATCCTTCTACGGAGCAAATGCAAAAATCTTCAGCTAGCTACAATGTAAACATTGTGGTTATTTTAAAGTTGACTTTAGGTTTTTTTTAAGTTGTGTTTTTGCTTTTATAATCTGCAGAGTGAAAGGGAGAAGAGGGAGCGCTTGGAAGCTCAGAGAAAGAAGCAGAAGGAACTGATTTTCCAATTGAAGACCCAACTCGACGACCTGGAACGCTTCGCCTACCAAGAGGGCAGCTATGACTCACTGCCTCAGTCTGTCGTCATGGAGAGGCAGAGGGTATGACTATAAAACTGACTTGACTAAAAATGACTTGAAGATGTGAGTAATTACCCTTAAACATTTTATTTAGCGTCTGTTCACTTTAACACTGTAGGTGATCATTGATGAGCTAATAAAGAAGCTGGATGTGAATCTGAATGAAGACATTGGGAACCTCACACCAGAGGAGCTCCGACAGAGAGTGGACTCTGCCATAGCTCAGATAGTCAACCCAGCTCGAGTCAAAGAACAGCTGGTCGAGCAGCTCAAGACCCAAATCAGAGACCTGGAGATGTTCATTAACTTCATACAGGGTGAGGACGTCTGCTTTGGGCTAATGATGTGATGCTTATTTTTCTCTTAATTTATTCAAAAATACTTTCAAATGTAATTTTTTAGACTGTATGTAGTGACCTAAATATACTCCTTCTTTGATAAGCATGTTTTTTTTGGGGGGGAGGAAGTAGAGTAAACAATTATAAAACTGACCTGATATCGTTTAGAGAATATCCTTTAAAAGAACCGTAAGAACTTTTTTTGCATATTTTATTATTTTTTCTAAAAAGAAGCTGCTTCAATGCTTATTAATATTTGAAATGACGTTTGTCTGCTAAATCAAAGTCATGTGGTGCGACCAACATGCAGCATTTATTTGAAATAGAAATCTTTCGTAATATTATATCTTTGTAATTATATCTTTGCTAAATAAAAGTATTAGTATGATTAAAAAAATATTAATTACAAAAAAAAAATCTTACTAACCCTAAACTTTTGAATGGTAGTGTATCTTATTGACTCTTATGCCACTATCTGCAGTTTCCTGTGCATAAATTCTGACCTTTGTTACCTTTGAGTTTGATGTGCCTATGTAGAGTAAAATATATACATTTAGGTTCACTGTCCTGATCATGCTCCTCGCAGATGAAGTGGGGAACCCTCTGTTAAATGATGGTGTGAAGAGCCAGCAGGCCCAAGCAGCCGGACCAAACACTGGAGCCACTGGAGGGATGAAGCGAGGTAATTATACTTCACTTTATGATACCATTTTATTAGATTTTAAAGCTAAGGCGTGTAACTTTAAATTCTTTTTTTCCCCGTCCAAAGTGGATCCCGAAAAAGCCCAGAGGATACGGGAAACCGGGCTTCAGCTCATCCAGAAAGCCTTAGCGGTTCTGCAGATCTTTGCTCTGAGCCAGTTCGGATGCACTGCAGGCCACGTGCCCCAGAACATGTGGTCTCAGGGTGCCGAAGCTCAAGATTACGGCCCCTTGCTGCAGAAACTCGAAGGAGCCGTGGAGTGTGTGCGTCTGCAAGCCTGCCGCCAGCAGCCCAGCCCTCAGGAGGAACATGTGGTCAGCCACTCCGCCTGCCTGTCGCTGGAAGGACCTCGGGACAAACTCACCGCTTTGGTGCGTAAAGAGCTAGCCTTTGCGCTCCGGGACCTGCTGGCCCACGGATTATATGCTCCTTCTCAGGGCATGAGCCTGGTCCTTGCCCCCATTTCCTGCCTGCTGCCCTTCAGCTCTTCTCCTCAGTCCCTGCATCCTTGGGAACTTTTCGTCAAGTACTATCATTCCAAAAACGGCCAGGCGTTCGTGGAATCACCTGCCCGACAGCTCTCGCAATCCTTCAGTTTGCCCGTAGGGGGCGGTCCTGTGACGGTCACACCCAAGCAGTCTCTGTTATGGGCCATCCATACAGTTCTTAAAGAGCACGGACGATTCAAACGTAGCGCAGACTCTGAGTTTAAGGCCTTGGTGTGCATGGCTCTCAATGAGCAGAGGCTTGTGTCATGGTTTAACCTGCTGTGCAAGTCTGGGACGCTCATACACTCACACTACCAGCCCTGGAGCTACATGGCCCAGACAGGCTTTGAAGGTGCCCTGCGAATACTGGGCCGCCTCAGCCATCTCAAATTCTGCCTTCCTGTAGACTTGGCTGTCAGGCAGCTGAAAAATATCAAAGATGCTTTCTAAGCAAAAATATATTTGGTAATTTTGGGCGAGATTTACCCTCATAATCTTAAAATTACGATAGAAAAC
This sequence comes from Scardinius erythrophthalmus, assembly GCF_964197995.2. Classification (NCBI taxonomy): domain Eukaryota; kingdom Metazoa; phylum Chordata; class Actinopteri; order Cypriniformes; family Leuciscidae; genus Scardinius; species Scardinius erythrophthalmus. The sequence continues at coordinate 47,006,172 of NC_138221.1, forward strand.
ATTTTCTGTAATACTGTTTCTCTTTATTCAGAAGTTCAAATCATATTCCCAGAACAACGAGTACACTGGAATTAAAAAATGGAAATAAAGCAACTCGTGCACTTTTTTTGAGACACTGTGTTGCTGTTGGCTTGAATGCCTCCAGTCTCCTCTAAACTGAAGAGGGTGATTATGTAGGCAGGTTTCAATATGCTGCATCGGTCACAACTCAAAGGAAATGTGCTCAGTTTAGTGACCCTGAGCATGTGACTGCCTCCACGTAACCTTTGAGGGGGGGTTTGTTGTGTCTAGCTTTTACCAAAATCAACCACATTACACTAAATAGAAGGATTTATTACTTGAACTCTTTTCAAGGGCCATTGCAAATGTTTGAGATGCACTACTACAGTGTATGTGTGTATGTATGTATGTATATATATATATATATATATATATATATATATATATATATAAAACATACACTACTACATATACTACTTATACACACTAAGTATATATAACATACACTACAAAAATACATACGCACACACGCACACACACACACACACACACACACATATATATATATATATATATATATATATATATATATATTAGTACATACCGATAGTGCAAATTAGTAACTTAATGGTTTAAATAATTTTTTGTTATAAACTTTATGTAGCTGAATGCACTCATTTCCTGATTCCCCATTTTCAATGCTTGTACTACATTACTGTACAGTGCTTCACAGACAAATCATAAGATGTTTTTCTTTTAAAACTGGTTTCCCTTTGCATTATATTGTCATTATTTGTATTTAAAACACTGGGACAGTGCATATAATATCTGTGTTATTGCTGCTCTGTCTTCGTATGGCTTTCTGAGGAAATCATGCATGCAATCAACACACTCAGGTCATTCTGAAAAAACGAAGAGATGCTCATTGGTGTTTGTAAATCACTGGATTCAACTCTCCACAGACTTGCTCATTTCAGCCAGTTGACACTGTAAAACTGATTGTAGAAAACTGAATCTTGTGGTAGTGCTGCTTGTTCGCTGCTATAGGAGGAAGTGCATCAAACAAATGTGCAGAATTTGAAACTGATATGCTGTCTGAATTATTTATGGTCTGTTATTCTATGCCAGTGTTCAGAGGCTCTGCTTGAATACCTGTTTCCATGTCTTGTCAATTCTTCTTTACTGATCTGAAATATTGAATGTACTACAATCATTGAAATTGTATCCTGCTACTGTACACATTCTGATTCTAGATTCCACGTTCTTTAAACCCTCCTAAATCCAGATTTACTGAAACCATCATGCAGTAAGAAGGGACTGTTTGCTACCATTTACTGTAAATTGATTTGGTATTCAAAACCATTTGAATATGGAGGAATGGTTGTGATGCATTTATTAGCCCTGTTTAATTAGTCCTTTTTATTTAATGTAGCCCCCCCCCCCACCTGAATATATGAATGACCTATTTTGTTCTCCATATGTTTGTTTTTTCCCCATCATATCTATTTCAGAAATGATTGCTATCTTTGTACCTGTACTTAGACCTAAATAGCCTTTCAATAATTACAAATCAGTGTCAATTACATTCCCTTTTTTTTTAAATTGTGCCATCATTTTTAGATATAATGATGGTGTCTTTTCAGTGTTTTCATGGATTAAATGCTCTTTGAATCTGGTACAGTCACATTCTCTTCAATTCTGACTTACTTTCTTCTCATAAATCATAATAATAATTAATTAATATAATATAATTTAATAAATGAATGCTTTCCAAAATAGATTTGGTCTACTAATACTAATAGTTTAATTTTATCTCATACATATTTATAACTGATTTCTAAAAGGATGTAAAAACAAACAAACTAATAATAATATTTCCAGGTATTTTTCATATCACCCAGGGTTGGATATTAGAATTGACAATGGCTTTGGCAGTTTCTGAATTTGAATTGGGTAGTAATATGAAGAACTGTGTGTTGGTTGTAAAATCGAGGAATTATAATATGAAGAACTGTGTGTTGGTTGTAAAATCGAGGAATTATAATTAATATAGAATGAAATAAGAAATTTATTCAGTGTATTTTTTAATAATACATTATATTTTCCATTATGAATAACCCACAATAACCACATTATCATAAACGTTTGAGGTATTTCCACAAACATTAGATATAAATATAAAATAATACAATAATTATAATGTTTTGACAATAACATATTATGCATTTAATGAATGCACCATTATGTATTTTTATTCGTGGAATTGAAACAGAATCACCATTGAATTTAATTGCACACATGTGAATTAAAAGGAAGGCATTTCTTATTTTTGCCCACTCCTGAGTACATCGCATATTCAAAACGTTTATGTGCAGCTGTATTTATGCCACATTTACTCTGTTGTTTTACCCAAGTGTGCAAATCGACGGAAATACGTCACTTGCCGCGGGTGTCAAGGGTCACGATCGCGCTTTCTACTTCCTTTCCTGTTGTCGTCGGCCATAGAGCACCATCAGTAAGTTTTATACACGAGAAGTAATCCATGAACATCGACAAAGATATACAACCTATGGGGGTTTCTTTCATGTCACTTAGAGAGAGAATATCCCTGTTGCTTATTTGAAGTGTTTATTGTCTGGATATTACGTAAAGACTTGGAGATGATGGGTTTAATAGTCACTCCGTCTCTGCCTTCTTCCAACATGATAGCATTCCTGGCCGTGCCGAGGCACTAGCGGCAGCATACGTTCATTAAAACTCGTGTGTGATATACAAGTGAATATGTGTAGAAGATTACATTGTTCCATTATAAAATGGTTAATATATTTGTTTAAACTCTGGTTTTAAAATTGCTTTACAATTAGGCTACCAGTTAGCATAGTGCTGTAAGCTGACACATCTAGACTTATAACGTTAAATGTGCGGCCCCGAAGAGACACGTTACATTTATAGCCTCATTTTAACTATGATAACTGTTATGTAGTTATTATGCCCATTACAACAGTTTTGGAGATGTAAGCAGCATGTATTTTGCTACTTGGTGTCTTGTATTCTGGTTTTGCTTTTAGTGCTAATGTTACATTCATACTCATGTTTTTCAGAGATGGGCAAGTTTATGAAACCTGGCAAGGTGGTGATGGTCCTGGCTGGACGTTATGCCGGACGCAAGGCTGTGATTGTCAAGGTACTTCCATTTAACATCCCTCCATCTTCAGGGAAAGATGGCTTCCGGGGATACATTTGTATAGAATCATAACATCTTGATGATTGTTTACATTGACAGTGTTTTGTGCTCTTCTTACTCCTCCTCTCAGAACATTGATGATGGCACCACAGACCGTCCTTACAGCCACGCTCTGGTCGCGGGCATCGACCGTTATCCTCGTAAAGTCACAGCAACCATGGGCAAGAAGAAGGTTGCCAAAAGGTCCAAGATCAAGGCCTTTGTGAAGGTCTTCAACTACAACCACCTCATGCCAACCAGGTATGCACATCCTGTGAGCAGTGTGCAATAGCTCGTACAGGTTCAGAGCAATGCTTGCTCTCATATGAGTCAAGTCTCTTATACTCACCAGGGCTGCATTTATTTGATCAAAAACAGTAATACTGTAATATAATCTAAATTATGCAGATTTTCTGCTCAAGAAACATTTATCAATGTTGGAAAGTCTTGCTGTTTATTTTGAAAACCATGAGTTTTCTTTTTTTTTCAAGATAAAAAAAAAAAAAGTTAGAAAGAACAGTGTTAATTTGAAATATAAGTCTATTTCTTTACGGTCACTTTTTATCAATTCAATGTGCTACTAACCACAAAGTTGAGCGGCAGTCTATATAGATGCAACTTCATGGTGAATGATTGAGATTGAGGTGTATGGTTTTAGTTGCGATTGTCTAGTTGGACTATTTATGATCTTAAGGAGATGATACACAGGGCAACTTTTTGAGCAATGTTGCAGGGCGATCTTGCGGAGCGATTGTTGCTTGGGCACTTTCCCATTGAAAATAGGCAATAAATTTATATCTGGATAATTTAGATCGGTCGTGGGCCCTGTGTCTCATCTGGTTGCCCGTTGACAGCAACATTGCTCAAAAAGTTGCCCTGTGTATCATCTCCTTAAGATCATAAATAGTCCAACTAGACAATCGCAACTAAAACCATACCTTAAGTGCTCCTTGCTGACCGTCACATACGTTGTGCCGCTTTATGGATGGAGCTTATGCAGTTAGCACTAAGTTCACACAACAGGATTTTAAGCCCGATTTGCAAGTCAACGACCTCGCCGACAGGTCGGGCTGTTATCGGGGGCAAATCAGCGGGTGTTCAGCACTCGCCAATCTTTGTGCAAACTACTCAACGACACATCAAAGGGACTCGCTGACGCCAGACAAATGTCTAGCATTTGAAAAATTAGGAGCTCTCGGCCGACTTGACATTTTGTGGTGGCAAGTGTGTACAGCCAATGAGAGAGCAAGGCATGGGTTGAGGTCACCGAAAGAAAAACGGCAGAAGCAACATGCCAAACCATATTTTTTCATTATAAACGTTATTTTACTCCCCTCCAACTCTCTCTGTAGCACAGACAATCCCTGCTGACTGCGTGTGCTTATCCATTCTTTCACCCATATTTTAGTTTAGTTTTGGGGTTTTTCAGAACAGATCATCACGCAAACAGCTTGCAGCGCTAATTTCTTTCCGACGTCCATTTTCAAATAAACCACTCCCGTTTCCCGTCATTTCCCTCTCCACTTCTCGTGCATGTTTTCGTGATAAAACGTGGTTTGGGGACCAGATAGAGTCGCTGGGTGACAGTTGTCAGCTCGTGTAGTTTTTGCCCCCTGTTGCGGATCATTACGTGTCACACTTGTGACTGAACCTCGTAACTTAAGTGGATCCTCAAATGGAAAAACTTCATACAGCAGCTCCACCCACCTCAATCCTGAATGAAGTCCTGCATGCATTTTGGAGACTGTCTTTGCTTGTTTGCAGTGCAAGGCTAAAAAAAAAAAAAAAATGTATTTGAATTAGTACAGCATTTTATTTATTTGAAACGCGATGTGTGTAAAGGCTAATGTTTCATGTATTTGAGGAGTGGAGAAGTGTCGTGGTCTGGTATCTTTCGTCTAGTCATAGCCAACACAGCCTGTGCAAAACTCTTCATCTTTTATAACAAGCTTTTTGCCAAATATTAAACGACTGCAATTAGCTGCAATATCCTTTGTAACCTGTAAGTTGATAACTTGATGCAGTGCACTTAGTGCCTCAGATGTGACTGTTAACAGTGATGTACAGAACGCAAATCTCTCCGACATTTGCTGGTGAAAAACCTTGCAACTCCATTTGAGCTTGATTTTGGGAAAATGTTAATACTATAATGACGCACATGTCTGACTGGCAGTGTCACATTCGTATAGGCTGTACTATTTGAATTCATGATTGGGTGACTGGCAAATTAAAATATTAAACGGAACGATAAAATAACGTTATTAACCGGTTATTGGTAATTTCAAATAAGTGTGTCTGTTCAGGACATTTAAACTTTATTTCGTTTTTGTTTGTTCCTGTTAATTTAGTTCATTTCAGGTTTTTTCTTTTTTTCTTCTTCTTTGAACTGGTTCATAGCCCTGTTACGGGGTTTACATATATTATGAATGTTTTTAAATGTAGGGTTTCATTTGACCACTTTAAACACAGTGTTACAGTTGCAACAAGAATATGAGAGCAAATGAGTGAATTGAAATCACTCTGGCTCTACATGCACACTCAGTTTCCTCTTGAAGCCAAAGTGTTTAAACCAAAACAGGTTTTATATCTTAATTTTTTGTCACAGCATGTTTTGTCTCTGGGTCTTGACTGGCACATTGTTTTTTCCCCCTGTCTAATGAATGCTGACAATAACAAGGCACATTTTAATTGTGTACATTTGTCTAATCAATGCATCACCTCTCCTTAGATACTCTGTTGACATTCCTCTGGACAAAACTGTTGTCAACAAGGATGTTTTCAGGGATCCTGCTCTGAAGCGCAAAGCCAGGAGAGAGGCCAAGGTTAAGTTTGAGGAGAGGTATGTGTTTGTCAACGGATCCATCTGAACTACTTCATTTTACAATTGCAATTAAATTGGATGTTGTTTGATCTTTAATGCTTACATGTTGCATAAAGGATTATAGTGTAGTGCACAGATAATTGGCTTCCTTAATTTTATCCAGAAAAAATACTCTGGCAGAATTTGACTTGTAGTGTTGTGGTCATGTGTTCCAAAGCTAGCCTGGCAAGCCAGAGCTACATCAAGATGTTAGGTCTGGCAACTCACCATAGACACGGCTCAATCCGAGGGGCGGGATAAACGGCTGTCTTTCAAATTCCCTCTGCACGCAATAGGACAGCGCTTCAACCAACCAGAGCGTTCTCCCAACAGCGGAGCTAACGTTAGTTGATAGATTCAACTTTTGCCATATCTGGCCGGCAAAACTACGAACACATCTTCCTTTTTAAGAATGACTTAAGTGCCGTTCTTTGCTCTTTTCTCAAAGAAAAACTTAACTCCAAGTCCTCCAGAGTCGCGTCAAAGCCGATTCGAAAGACCGTTCGCCAGCGGCAGGCGCCATTCTTTGTTTTCAAGTAGCAGGGAACCGTCGCAACTCTGTCGTCATTATATTAAGCCCGCCCCGCCTATTCTATACACGATGTGATTGGCCTGACCCAATTTAGGTTTTTCCAGCTCGAAAGTCAACGGAGAGTTGCTAGACTACCCTGGCTGCAAAATAAATGTTGCTGCCGCTAGGATGCGTCTAGATTTCTAGGCTATTCCAAAGCCTGCTTAACTCTAGCTTCTGTTCAGAATGCTGACTGTAGAAACAGTCTGATCTTGTTGTGCACAAGACGTAATATTCGCTTTGCTACTATCAATATAAGCATGTATTGTCCTACATGTGGTGATAGTGATGGTAATGAATGTTTTCTTTTACAGGTACAAGACAGGCAAGAACAAGTGGTTCTTCCAGAAGCTCCGATTCTAATCTTTCATTGGTTTCACAAATAAATCTGTAAAAATCCCAGAAAGTGTTCCTTGCCTTATTTCTTTTGACTTTGGTTGCTTATCACTATGTATTATTATGAGTCATGCTAACCACTTTCAGAAGAGAATTACACACATTGTCTGAAGTTTATAATCTCATAATCAAGAGAATGAAGCAATATCTTCAAGGTTGTTACTGGTTATGTCTAATTTGACTTTGATGTTAGCATTGTAAGGATGTGTCATCATCCAGCACACAAGATATTTGTGAACAAAATGAAACTGTATAAGTTTAGTTTCCGTATGGACAAAAATAATTAGAGCAATAGAAAGTGCATCACAATTGTGACCATATCCACCTTGTGACATGTCCACATAAATGAGTGGCCTCACCTGTTGATGCTGTGTTTGACAATGAACTGCAGAATCAGACACACTTTAATATCAACTGCGGAGTGAGATCGCACTCTAAAGTCAAGACTTGCTTACAGTTTTATCTGGCTCATTGCATGTTAGTGTGAGGGAAGTGATCTCTTAAGGACTTGAGAGCGAAACCTTTTAATAAACCTCTTGAGGTTGTAAAGCTGAAAGTAAGGCTTTGTGTTTCTATTCTGCATATCTTGCTGGGTTGTAACGGATTTTTGATATTGCAAATGAAATTGAACTTGAATGTAGTTTTGACTGATGATGGTAAAGCTTTATCTCTACATGTACACAAACACGTTTTTTTTTTTTTTACTGCTCTAAACTTTGACAATTTTCTGCAAGTAAAATTAATTTCATGTCAAATTTTCCAGGTCTGAAAACATTTCAAAATTGTTTTTGAATTGCCAGCATATAAAATTATCAAGGATTTTTACCACAGCCTCCCAATTTGGGGACTTTTATAATGTTTGGGGAAACTGCTGAGGAAGCATTTTGTTACCACTTTATTTTAGCCCAGTTCCCGCCGTGTACATACTACTACTTATAGTAATTGCAATAACTGAGTAATAACTAGGCACTAAGCCTGAATCTACCTCTAAACCTAACCTTAACCCATGTATTTACCAGTACTTTCTTAGGTAAAGAACTAAGAAAACTGTAAACTAAAATATAAAAGTGTTAAATAAAGTGCAACCAGCATTTCATATTTCCCTGCAACCTTGATGGTTGGAAGGTATATAAAAAGTATTTGTTTCCTCAGTCCAATAAAAGGTACAATTCATATATGTCATTATGAAACTTATGTAACTTTTTATGTAAATCCTTTTTTTAGAAATCATAAATCATACCTCCATGTTATGCTGTCTGATAATTTCAGTTGATAGCAGACATCCTGCAGTATAATTAGGTGCATTACATTTACTTTTAACCCATTTCTCATTGCCTGCCTAGAGGACGACTTAAGAAAAACGTGACCATACTTAGCTGGGCTGCATTACCAAAAAAACAACCCTAAACGTGTATTTGGCATGAGCTGGGCCGCCAGGGGGCGCCGTGTGTTTCTCATGGTCACCCGCTCTGTGTGCTGCTGCTGTTGTGCGCATTGAGAGTCTCACTCTCCGACTGCACGACGGGGGAGAGACTCGCAGCAGAATGTCACGAACCGAGCAGATGCACGAAAACCCTCCGGTTTAGACAAAAGGTGAGTTATCTGCATGAGCCGTACTATTATTTCTTAACTAACCTACCCTTTCTGCTGCATTAGCTTCATTGGGTCTCTGCTCTGTACACAATGTGCCATGATCTTGCGCCATTGCGTTTAATGCGATCAGCGGACAGCTCATGAAACTGTGCTGATGGTGGAAGAGAGCAGTTCGAGCACAGGTATTGACAATCGAGGATGTTCGTTCCGTAATGGTTTTGTTTTTAACCAATTGCTGTAACTAGAAAAATTATATTGTGCTTTGTTCTGGACAGGCATTATTTTAGCTACCCAAGACTTGATCAACTTCCCATCATCGCCTACTAGTGTTTTGTTTTTGAGTTGACAGCCCGTTTTGTTCTTTAATTGTTTTTGAATTTTGGCTGTTCAGTGGTGTTTTTTAAGGCTTAAGGATAACAGCCATAACATTTTGTTATGCATAAAGTGCATATTACTCTTAATGTAATATAACTGAAATGTTAGTAAAATATTCTGATGTAGATTAGAAAGTACGGCTATTAAGTGACTTACTGACAAAAGGCATTGCCTGAATTCATTATTTTCAAAGTAACGTTAGATATGTTACTATTTGCAAAACTAGAGGTGTGTTTCCCCACGTCTCAACAATCTTGTTTGTATACTGGGGTTGGACCATGAAACTTAAGGGCCATTCCACCGAATGGGTGACATTTGCTTGTTGTAACTCTTAAAAATAAAACTTAATTTTTTGATTTTTTTCAACACTGAATCTAATACTCAAATATTTACCTATTCAAAATGTGTATTGGTCAATCTCAGGCAACTTTATTTAATTTTTTACAAGGTTTCCAGAAGATGGATGCATGTTTTCACAGTCCTGTTACCGAAACTCATGTGACATTTAAAAAGCATGTTTAAAAGCATGTCAATTATTCCTTTGTTTTCCCCACAAGAAAGTGTTTATTTTAAAGATATTGTTGGTTATATGTTCAAATAACTGATATTTGTGACAAAAAAATCACTATTAAGGCAAAGTGTATTTTAATAAAAAACACAAAGCCATTTTTTCATTTTAAAGAAGACCGAAGCCTCAAGTTTATACATTTTTTTTTATAATTTAATTTATTAAACAATTGTATAAATGATGGACCAAACAAAACTGATAAAAAAAGTGGTTTAACTTTATTTTTTTAGAAAATAAATAAATAATAGTAACAGGACTGAACACTTGGTAACAGGAATGAACTATTTCATAACAGGAATGAGGAACAGGTAACAGGAATGAGTGTCCATATGTGTGTGCACGAGAGAGAGTGTACATGACTGTGTGTGCATAAGATTTCTATGTTGAAGTATTGTACTATATGCTAGTAGTACTTCACAGCAAAGGAGGTGGAAAGAGAAATAATATTTACAGTATTAAATCAACAAAACAGAGGACTCTACTCACTCCTGTTACGTTAACTCACTCCTGTTATTTTTTCATATAAGTAACAGGACTGAAAGTAACAGGATTGAGTTTTTAAGCAAAAAGTTATCAAATACATGACATATGGCCACATAGCATACATGCTAATAGCATGAGGACACTGAGCAAATTCTAGTAACTTAACAAAAGTTAATATCTTTAAAATAAACAAATACATTCTAAGAAATTATTTAGGTAACAGGATAGTATGTTGAGATTGACCTTCTCAGTCATAGTTACAATTTCATCAAATATACAGAAATTAAAATAAGAGGACTAACTTATGGTCTTCCCATTGCCTTTAGAAGATCAAGATGATGCAACTTCCTGTTGAAAATGTGTCTTGTGGAATATTCCAAGTGTTTCAGAGGGGGGAATGTGTTAGGGTAACAGGACTGAGTGAAAACCCGGGGACATGACTAAAATGTGTATTTTATCTAAAATATTAGATAAAATATTTTTTTCTCATAAAAACAAACAAACATTTTAAATACATTGGATATAAAGTCACACAACAATCCCCAAAACTTAAAATTTCTGAAGGATTTTAATCATTATATTTCATGGCAAAGTTTAGAGACAGAGAGTGGGGACATGCAGAAAATGCTATTTTTTGTGTTCTATGTAGTTTTTATTAATGTTTTTAATTGTAAATTTTATAATTTGTAGTTAGCTTAATATGCAGGACATTTTGCTTAATAATAAAATGTATTTTAGAGTTATTTTCATGCAATTTTTTACATATGATGTTCTGGGGACATAAATGTCACCCATTCGGTGGAATGGCTCTTAAACCACAATAATTTGTCAGTATGGTGTAGGGCCTCCTTTTGTGGCCAACATACAGCATCAATTCGTCTAGGGAATGAGAGATAAAAGTCCTGCACAGTGGCCAGAGGGACTTTGAGCCATTCCTCTTCCAGAACAGTGCAGGTCACTATGTGATTCAGGTGGAGGAAAACGTTTTCTGTCTCGCTCCTCCAAAATACCACAAAATGGCTAAAAAATATTTAGATCTGGTGACTGTGCAGACCAAGGGAGATGTTCAACTTCACTTTCATGTCCATCAAACTATTCTGTCACAAGTCTTGCTGTTCGTATTGGTGCATTATCATGCTGTTATACCATGGTCTGGGTGAATCCTCAATTCTGATTGGCTGCAGGGTGTCCATTAAAAAGTGATAGAGGACACCTAGTAAATAAACCGTCAGGCGTAAACAGGGAAACCAAGTTATTGTTTGTAAAAACTTTAGATTTCGATTGTAAAACTAATTAAAATAAACTAATGTTTTAAAAATGTGTTATTTGGCAAGTGACCATGGTATAAGCGGGTTAATGGCCTTCGAGGTGTCCATTGTCAGGTATTAATGGACTTCGGCGGAGGCAACAACTCCGCTGCGCGTCGGACGGTTCACGCCTCGCCGTCGTCCATTAATACCTGACAATGGACACCTCGTCGGGCATTAACCCTTACATACACGGCACCCCCTTCAGGGTACAATGTTTGTACCATTAGGTGCACATGGTCCTCCAGAATGGTTTGGTAGTCCTTGGCAGTGATGTGCCCATCAAGCACAGTAGGGAATGCAATGATATTGCAGCCCAAACATCACTGATCCACCCTGTGCTTCACTCTGGGCAGTAACAGTCCGGGTGTTAAGCCTATTTTGGGCTTCTCCACACTGTAACCCCCATGGATGTGGGAAAGACCGTGAAGGTGGATTCATCAGTGAACAATACATGTTTCATATTGACCCTTTAAGACCGATTCCTCGACAGTTACTCCTGTTGGATGTGGTTCGTCCTATGTGGTGGTATGCCGACATTACCCTGGATACCATACCCTACATACACCACAGAGACTTGCTGTTCTGGTCACAGATGAGCCAGCGAGACGAGCACCAACGATTTGTCCTCTTCTGAACTCTCATATGTCTCCCATTATGTTGTGTGGATTGCAATATTTTATGTACAGCGTGTGCTATTGCTCTGCTAATTCAACCTGCACACTCCGCTTTTACTGATGAAATGTAAAATCAGTAAAGATTGGCCATCAGGCCGCGAACATATAGGCATGAAACCTCCAACACTATATTGGCCAGTGTTTCAGTCTCATTATCAAACCCCTGTATATATGAAGGGATGTGAAGGTGTGGGATAATATCTGTTTGGGTTTTGTTTTATTGCTTCTAGAGATGATGGACTGCACTTTTCTGTCTTTTTTTTTCAGTCTTATAACACAGATGAAATAAAATGAGCATGTTTACACTGATCAAAAACCCATTATGGAGTATTATCACTAGCTTCCTGTACCTCATAAATGTGTCAGGCCAACATGAAGGTCAACTTTGTGCTCACAGCTGATTATCTGCTCTCTGTTGATCTTAATTTAGCTTATGGATTTTCCTTTGTGTTACTAGCCTAAAGCTGTTAGTTGTTCTAGCTTTTGACAGTTTTGTAGGAGATAGTACCAGTTAATGTAGGTAAAAATCTCCAATCCACAAGTTTTTTCCCACCTCTTGTATTCCATTATATCCAATCTAATGCCTTGTTAGATGTTGTACTCTCAATTTCTCTTTCATTTTAAAGGGATAGATTCTGTCATCATTTGCTGACCCTCATGTCATTCCAAACCCATATGACTTTCTTCTGTGGAACATAAAAATATATTTTGAAGAATGTTCGCAATAGAACAGTTTTGGTTCCCATTGACTTCCATTGTATGGACAAAAACAAAACAAAACAAAAAAGCAATGGAAGTCAAAGGGAACCAAAACTGTTTAGTTTCCAGTCTTCTTCAGAAAAAATACACAATTTTCATTTTTGGGTGAACTATCCCTTGACTCTCCTAACTACCCCAGTTGACACTGAACATGTTTCATGCTGAATGCATCCAGGTGGCACGCTTGGTGTCGGTCAAAGTCTCATGCTAGATTTGTTTTTCATAAGGTAGTTTACTGACTTCCGCAGGAGTAGTATAGGGTACGGGGAGGGTGACCCACCCCGTCTGTGTTCTCAATAGATAAGATATCAATATGCTGTGCAGGGCCATTATAATCACGCCTGCCGCTAGGAGCTACTTTCTCTTAATATCCATGTTTATTTTTGCATAAATGTTGTTATTTAAGAGCAGATAATATTATGTTGTCTTGCAGAGGACTGAGAAGGTCAATAGGTTTCCCTGATGACAGGAGCTATAAAACGGGACCATAAACATAAATATAATCTAGGCATCTTGGATGAATGTATTCATATCCCCTCTGCTCTGTCTTTCAGGTGGGCTGACAGGATGGGGGAAGGGCCTGCAGTCAGGCCTTTGGCTGCTATTACGCCCGTGCAGCAGATGCTGGCGTCTGGCACTGGGGCTGTGCTAACATCTTTTTTTGGTGAGGAAAAGAATTGGCACAATCATTTCTCTATTTAGAGAAAATTCTGTTATTACTGTTATGTCATTTCCTTAATTTGTCCAGTTTTAGCTGGACAAAACATTTTATCAAGAGTGAAAGAGTAAACATTTTATCAAATACAAATGTTTTAGTATTAATAAATTGCATAGGGCATTAAATTCAAGAAATTATTAATACTTTTTTTTTCAGCAAGAACCCTTTAAATTGATTTAAAGTAACATTTATAATGTTACAAAATATCTGTTTCAAATAAATGCTTGAGTTTTGAATTTTCTATGTATCAAAATGTATCAGTTTCCACAAAAATATAAAGCAGGGCAACTGTTTTCATCATTGGTAATAATAAAAAATGTTTCTTAAGCAGCAAATCATCATATTAGAATGATGTGACATTGAAGACTGGAGTAATGATGCTGAAAATTCAGCTTTGCATCACAGGAATAAATTACATTTTAAAGGGTAACTCTCGCCAAAATGCAACCTAGGGTCTTTTTGGTAATCTAGTGGAGATCGACTATGTTTGACTGACAAAATGCCGGCGGACACTGCTACAGTGAGTAGCACATTTACAGTAAAATCTTTCTTTTTAGTTTTCTTTATGTTCTCAATCCTCGAGTTCATGTGTAGAGCCCCTGGTGATACTTCGAGCAAAGTTTCATGTTGTGTCGAGCCTTTTTAGTGTTTTAAAAATAGCGATTTTTGATGCTATCATAGTAGTGCCCCAAGCACTCCCATTCAAAAGGCAATTTGACCGAAAACGAAAATACAGTCAAACTTAAAAGTGCCGTTTCCATTATAATTATGCTTTTAAACGAAAGTGTGCCTCGGGTAGAATAGCAAAAAGACCCTAGGTTGCATTTTGGCGAGAGTTACGCTTTAAAATATATTCAACAGGAAACCGATTGCAATAATTTTTCCAACATTAATATTTCACTGTTTTCTTATCAAATAAATGCAGTCTTGGTCAGCATAAGAGCCTTCTCTCAAAAACACAAACCCCAAACTTTTGAAGGGTAGTGTATGTTGGGATATAATTATGTTTTTCTAAAGTAACTGGGTTGAAGGGTTTACAGTTTAATTAGACATTTCAAGCTTTGTGCCTGTGCTAGTGTTGTGCTTTATATGTAGAATCAAAATCCTAACTTTTATACAAGGCTAAACCTTAATTTTTCTCTTTCTTTTTCTCCCTCCCCTAGTCACACCACTGGATGTAGTGAAGATCAGACTTCAAACCCAGCAAGCACCCCTCTATCAAGGTACATATCTCAAGCAGCTCTTCAATTCTTGATCACAGACAGTAAACTTCATGCATTTTCTCTTGACATTATACAAGTCACACCAGTTCAATATCAGTTCCAGTGTTTCTATAACCAGTGCTTCAAATTTCACTTCAAATGCTTTAAATAAACAGTCTTCAAGTTAGAATAGATCCAAAAGCTGGTCTCATCTGAGGAATTATCTCTTGCTGCTGTACTTTGAATGTTTTTTTTTCTCTTAAAGCTAAGTGAATATTTTCTGTGCCAATAGCATTGCAAAAATCACTGATTCCAAACAGGTTTTTCAAACACAGCATGTCTGCCATTGTTTGCTAAACTCAGTCCTCGAACTCTCACCATTGGTTGAGTCGGCGTCATGTTGGGTTGGTCAGGTTACAATTAGAGCTAATGTTTTGATAGCTACAAATGGCTTACTCTCTGCATAATAAGCTGGAATAAAATAATTAGAATACTTGAGCTTTATTAACAGTGAAAATGAAGCTACACTAACGTTCAAAAGATTGGGCTCTTTAAAGTTGGCATAAAATGGAAGTAACGATAATCTTTTCTTCCCTATTGTGACGTGTATCCAAGTGAAACGGTTTCTCGAATTAGAAAAGTGTGGGCGGGAGTCGGGACTGCTGTGATGTCATGTGAGTGACAGGTTGATCCCGCCCTCACGCCATAAAGACATCATCAGAGAAGACAAGAGATGTCACTGCAAGAGGGAGAGGAAGTTGTTTTGGTTACCAAGGCACATGAATAATAATAATAAAAAAAGTGGGATAAATCATTTATAATAAATACTGCAATATTCCATAAAAAAATTGTTCATGTTTTTGAAAGAAGTCTCTTTTGCTCACCAAGTCTGCTTTTATTTGATTAAAAATACAGTAAAAGCACTAACATTGTGAAATAGTATTTAAATTTTAAATTTCAAATGACTTAATTGTCAATTTTGACAAATTTAATGCATCATTGCTGAAGCCAAACTGACCCCAAACTTTTGAACGTTAGTTTGTATCTAAAAACCTGCTGTAAGCCTTTGATAACACAGACCTCATGCTGTTTTGCATTTGCTATATGCACTATGAGCTATCTTTCTCTCTCTCTCTCTCTCTCTCTCTCTCGAAGCACTAGCAGCAGATTCAAGGCCCTGGGCTGGGGTCATCCGCCCTTCAAAATGTGAGTATGTGAAGATGAACTCGCATCTGTGCTCATGGACCTCTCCCAAAGACCAGCAGCTTGCTTCACTAACTACCACCTGAATTACAAACACATTCTGCTAAACATCTAAATCACATAGTGCTAACAACATTTTGGCTTGTATAACGCATCTCTAAAGGGGTAAATGCAATGACACGTGTGCACAAAACACCCCAACAAGTTGAAAAATGCATTCAGAAAATATTTCGGAGGTCTACTCTGCTTGAATATAAATGTTTATTCAGTGTGTTTATAGCAGTGGACAATTTACTGAACTCATGAGGACACACTAAAAGCCATGCAAGGCAGATCTACCTTGAACCTGTCTTGCGTAATATCCAAAAATAGTAGGCTTGTTTGTGCCAAGGCTGGAATTGGTTAAACTGTCGCGGCATGGTCAATGCCACGGTCACTAATATTTATAGAACCTCTTATCTAAGACCTCAGTCCTAATCACCAAATCCTTTGAACTGAATGCTGAAAATTATTCAGCTATTATCAGAAAAGCCTTGCTTGGAAAACTCAGTGTCAATCTTGTGTCACATGGCTGTTATATGTCTGCAAATACAACAATCCAGGAGTCATTGAGGTTTCACACTGCATAGACAATTAGTTTTTTTGTCTTTGTGTTTTTATTAACTGTATTGTGGCAGTTCCACCCCCCCCACCCAACATTTGGATTTAAAATAATGGCATGCATGAATGAGGAGTCATTCACAATCAGATCAATAACATTCATTTACAAAATAGATTGGGTGAATATTCATTGAATGTCAACTTCAACTCATACATGTATAGTGTCAGTGTACAGTTGCTGTCCCAACTTTAACCAATCATACTCAAAGTTTCTACTCGAAGTGCTAAAATAGCCAATTGCAAGATTAAAAATGAAGTGTTTTGTAGTTGAAAATAAGTTCACAAAAATGTTTTTTTGATGTCTATCACAGTCCCTTTCAAGGAAAGTTCTGTTCACTTGGCGGCCATATTTGCACCACCTCTAGGCATCTATTTCGGGCATCCAAGACCAAGTCCTATCTACTTGAATGGGGGAATCCTGAACTCTCAAGAACTGCTTGCTTAACTCACAATTAAATAACATATTTCAAATCAGCAAACAAAATCTGGCATGAACTGTCCCATAAATGTTGTTTCTTATGCTCATAGCATAAAAAAATCTTATTTTTTCAGGCTAAATGTGTATGTGCAGTCTTAAGAGCCAGTCTCAGAACAATAGCGGTTTCTAAAGCAACCGAAGCTTCTAACGGCAGCTGCAGTGACGCGATGACTTTATCAATCAGCGATTGGGTCTTTTATTTTAGAAGGATATTGCATGTTGCCCTTTCTCCCATTCATAAGTAATACAATAGAGACAAAGACTTTAGATATACAAAGAGAGGTATACTCCTGAGTACTTGGGTGCTTGTGGCCATTGGCAATGTATTTGCAGAAGTATTACAAATTAGGTTTACGCTACTATATTTTCGGGCTTTTTAGGGAAATGTTTCCTCTATTGTAACGGGTTGATGGACCACGTCTATGTGTGTCAGAATATGTCAAGCTGCTCCAGCTGGTACAAAACCCCCACCCATTTCAGTGGGACCGTGGTAAGAATTGATTTGCACATTTACAAATTGTGATTTCAAGTTTTTGTAATGACACATTCATGATTAATTTACTTTTTGTTTATCAGGATGCATTTGTTAAGATCACACGTAATGAGGGGATCAGGTCTTTGTGGAGCGGACTTCCCCCCACACTGTAAGTCCAGAATCATGTCAGTGTACTTTTACATATAAACTGCTTGACTTGCATACTTGAATTGTACTTCATCAGTTTTATAGGCAGAACTGTAACCGGTGCTATCAGATCTAGTCTAGTCCTGTTTTAGTGTGCCTCTATTTTTAAAGTGTGTGCTGTAACTGCAGCTCATACGAAAGACTTTGATTCAGCTGTTGCTAAAAGTAATGACTTGTAGTTTTGTAATTAAGTTAAGATTTTCAAAGATCTTAAGATTTAAGAAGAAAAATTAAGATTTTAATTCTGTAACTGCTTTGACAGATTCAAAGATCGTTGAGTGAAGGATTCTTTCAGATAACTCTCAGATAACTTAGTCATTAGTTGTGAATCCGACTACAGTGGTCATGCTGTTTACTGAATAACTGAAATGCTGTGTAAGCATATTTAACTTTGTAAATTTATAAATAACATGTTAATGATTAAACGTATGAATCAAGTCGACTGTAAATAATCTTTTTTGGGGTCAGTTGACTTGAGCGGATAGCCTGACAAACCAGCAAATAAAAACAACTCTGAATCCTTGAAAATGACACACATTTGTAATTCGTGCACAAGCTGTTTTCTGTGAATGCTCATTGGTGTGTTTGTGTTTGAAGGGTGATGGCGGTTCCTGCCACAGTCATCTACTTCACCTGCTATGACCAGCTGCGAGACTTCCTGCGTTACGGCATGGGCTATCAAGGGGACCATATTCCCCTTATAGCAGGAGGGTTAGCGAGATGTGAGTATTTACTTGCCTTCCTGTCTCACAAAAGCATCTTTTACAAGACTGCAGTTTTGTAATGTGTATTATGAAGATCTTAAAATGATATAATGTGCATCCCTAAACAAAGCTGAAAACCTGCATAATAAATCAGTTATTGGCATATTTAACATATCTGTCACTATTGGATATTTACTTATGCATTATCATTTCCCTGCTTTTACCTTTAGATTTGCTGCCATATATGTATATGTGTATGTATGTATGTGTGTGTGTGTGTGTGTGTGTGTGTGTGTAGTACCAGTCAAAGGTTTTGACACACCTTCTTCTTTTTTCTTTATTTTTATTATTTTTAACATTGTACATTTAATACTGAAGACATCCAAACTGTGAAAGAACACTTCTTTTTTAGATTGTCCAACGTACCTACATTTAGCTTTGATGACAGCTTGGCACACTCATGGCATTCTCTCATCAGATTAATGAGGTAGTCACCCACAATGGTTTTCCAACAATCTTTAAGGAGTTCCCACAGGTGTTGAGTACTTGTTGGCTGCTTTTCCTTCACTCTCCGGTCCAACTCATCCCAAACCATCTCTATTGGATTTAGATCGGGTGATTTGTGGAGGCCAGGGGTCTCATTTATAAAACTGTGCGTAGGATCCTTACTAAAAATGTACGTGCGCCCGAAAGCCAAAAATGGCGTGCGCCAAAAAATATTCAGACTTATAAAATTGTTCGTACGGCAGAATCTGCGCAGAATTCACTTTATAAATCCCAGTCAGCGGAAGATTGTGCTATTGGAAAGCCCAGATGAGTAATTAGTTGGGTTAGTAAAATAATGAAATTATAGTTTTTAAATAGAAAAAAATATTTATGTAAAGAGATATAGTAAAATAAAAAGTGTTTTAATGTAAACATCGTCAACTGCCAATTTAGGGGACATCACCCAACCCTAGTAATTCTAATAAACTTATCCTCTGCAGCAAAGTTAGCTCTTGGTCTTTCCTGGGACGGTCCTCATGAGAGCCAGTTTCATCATAGCATTTGATGGTTTTGGCAACTGCACTTCGGGATACATTGAAAGTTCTTGAGATTTTTCGGATTGACTGACCTTAATTTCTTAAAGTAATGATGGACTGTCTTTTCTTTTACTTAACTGAGTGTTTCTTGCCATAATATGGATTTGTACAGTAGTTGTAGTAGCACTGATAGGGCTATTGACTCTTTGCCCACCCTTCCCTCTGCACAAGACAACTTATGGTCTAAAGCACATTTAGGGGCTGTTTACACGACACCATTTCCAACTAAAAACTGAACTTTTTATGCATTTTGGCTGTTTGTTTACACTACAATGGCGTTTTGGGTGCCTGAAAATGCAAACTTTTGAAAAGGGGTTTCAAAGTGCACGTTTTTTAAAACGGTCCAGAACGTGTTCAAACTTTTGACTGGTACTGTGTATAAATACTACCATTCAGTGGTGTGGGGTTGGAAGATGTTTTTGAGAGAGTTTCTTATGCTCACATTTATTAAGGCTGCATTTATTTGATCAGAAATACAGGAAAACAGTAATATTCTGAAATATTACTTTTTAAAATAAATGTTTTCTATTTCAATATATTTTAAAATGTAATTTATACCTGTGGTGACAAAGCTGAGTTTTCAGCATCATTATTCCAGTCTTCAGTGTCACATGATCCTTCAGAAATCATTCTTAAATGCTGATTTAAGTTCAAGAAACATTTCATATTTTTGTTAATGTATAAAACAGTTGTGCTGCTTAATATTTTTGTGGAAAAACCAGTGAGATATATATTTTTTGATGATTAGAAAGTTCAAAAGAACAGCGTTTATTTGAAATGGAATCTTTTGAAACATGTCTTTACTGTCACTTTTTAATCATTTTAATCAAATAAAAGTATTAATTTCTTATAAATCTTACTGATCTCAAACCTCTGAACAGAAGTATATACAGTATTAAATGTGATCTTTAGTAAATCTCAAATTGTACATTATAATCATTATTATTTCGTTTTTTAAATGATTGATTTAAATGTTGTATTTTAGACAAAAAAAACCCTGCAAAATGTTGATGCATCCCCAGTTTTGTGCTTTTCTGAGTGTTCTGTTTGATCGTGACTGCTGTGTTGTGATCTCTGCTGTCACGTTATTGACGTCTCCTCTCTGTGCCGCTCAGTGGGAGCAGTGTCTGTGATCAGTCCTCTGGAGTTGGTTCGGACTAAGATGCAGTCCCGCAGACTCCCATACAGCGAGCTGATGGTGTGTATCCGCTCGGCTGTGGCTCAGGACGGCTGGTTATCTCTCTGGAGAGGCTGGGGTCCCACTGTCCTACGGGACGTGCCCTTTTCAGGTCAGTGACCTGTACATTCTCTGGCAGCGGGATGTTCCACAGATGCAGTGCTTGACTGTTTTTTCCCCCCCCATTAGCTCTGTACTGGTTTAACTATGAGCTAGTGAAAGCACAGCTGTGTGAGCGGTACAGTGCACCACAGACCTCCTTCACCATTAGTTTTACAGCCGGGGCCGTCTCAGGAGCTGTGAGTATCCCAGTATCACCTCACTCTCAAAGCCAGATATAATGGATGACTTTTACTTTATTTTAAATGACGCATTAAAAGAAGGAACTCAATAGCAGTAAATTAATATGGATGAGTTTATGAATGATTACATAAGACTACAGTGAGAAAAAAGATTAAACAATGTGAACAGAGCGTGATATCTTAACTGGCCTGACTGATTAACAATAAAGGCGTTTTACATGAGAACAAATGCCGGATCGACTTCTGTCCCAGATGAATGTGGAACATGAGTGAAACTGATCTTTTGCATTGAAATATTTGCACTTAACTAATGGTCAAATGATATTTTGAGTATTATCTTACTACAGTTGATGTTCTTTATAATGGAATTGGATTTGCAGTGATAATAGAGTTGTATAATTGTGAATATAACACTATAATTAAATTTCTCTTCTGCTCACCAAGGCTGCATTTATTTGGGGAAAATAAAATAGAAAATAAATGTCATTTATTCCTTTAATAGCAAAGCTGAATTTTCAGCATCATTACTCCAGTCTTCAGTGTCACATAATCCTTCAGAAATCATTCCAATATGCTGATTTGGTGCTCAATAAACGTATATTATCAATGTTGAAAACAGTTGTGCTGCTTTGAATACATTTCTGAAAACCATCAAATAATTTTATCATGCAGTACTGGCCCCATCAGAATATCAATTTTCTTTTTGACACAGATTGCTGCAATTCTGACCCTGCCGTTTGACGTGGTGAAAACGCGCAGGCAAATCCAGTTAGGGGAAATGGATGCTGCCGGAGGTATAGCAGCTTCTGTAGTTTCACCTGTTAATATGTTAGAGCAGGGTTCATCAATCTCGGTCCTGGAGGGCCGCTGTCCTGCAGAGTTTAGCTCCAACTCCAATTAAACACACCTGAACCAGCTAATCAAGGTCTCATTAGGCATACTAGAAACTTTCAAACAGGTGTGTTGGAGCTGGTTGGAGCTAAACTCTGCAGGACAGCGGCCCTCCAGGACCGAGATTGGTGAACCCTGTGTTAGAGTGTTGTAATTCAACCTGAAGGTTAAATGACATGATCTCATAGATGACTACTCGCTTTTAAAAACAATTCAGTGCTGATTACTTAAGCTAGAATTAGTTACATTTGATCAGGCATCAAATTTCATGACATTTTGACCTTTCTCAGCAATCTCTATGAAGAAACCGGCCTCCACATGGAACATGATGAGGAATATCTGGATTGACATGGGATACAGAGGTTTGTTTGCAGGTAAGCTCTAATTTCTACAGTCTATGCACTTCCCTAAAAGCACAATGTGCTCTGATTGGTTGGCTGGACCAGTGTGTTGTGATTGGTCAACTGATTCAAGCTTGTTTCGGAAATGTCACGGCCCTTACCATAACGGCAAGTTTCAACACGCTATTCAACCAGGCCAGCCTTATTTAAATTATTTAAATGACTAATATTGTGACGTGTTCGTTCCCAAAACAGGATCAGATTTTACTGATATAGAGAATAACTCCCTTTGGAGTCACTTTGTGCTTTGTAACTTTGCAGACCTTTTCCATGCTCAAACAGTAACACTACAGACTAAAAAAACATTGAAAATGTTACAAAGCATAATAGGATAAGGGATTTTTTTTTTTTTTTTTTTTTTTTTACAATTTCTGTCTGAAACACTGTTTTGGTGCAGGACCGAACTGGATTAGAAATTACACACCATGGCTTTAACTTTTTATTATTGAAACAGTGATATTGTTGTATACATTCAATAATCAGCTTTGCTTTTTTTCAGGTTTCCTTCCAAGAGTGATCAAAGTTGCTCCCGCCTGTGCAGTCATGATCAGCACTTATGAGTTTGGGAAGACTTTCTTTCAGAAGCATAATCTGGATCAGGCGAGATGCGGTCTTTGAGATGGGCGAGAGGACCTGTGGTTTGTCCAGGATCTATCCCTGAGGAAGCTGAGAGGGAGTCATTGTCAGCTACTGCAAACACTGATGACTTATACCAGCTTTGTAATGAGTTTTTTTTTTTTTTTTTTTTTTTATGAAACTCTAATTGTTGGGTGATGTGCCCACTGACTGGCACAAGGAATTATAAGCTGTGAGACTTTAACTAATACTTTGCGTCTGAGATGTAGGACTTCAGTTATGATGCATCAATAAATGCACAATCCTCTCCAAACCCTGTGATGCCTTAGGGAACAATACCAAAGCATGCTGGCAGAAACACTACCTCCCCACTAATGCCCCACTTATTGAAATGGCTGCTGGTTGGGCGCAACATCCAGGTTGTTTAATCTGCAGTGCTTAACTTGAGTCCCTTTTATTAAAGAGACAGTGCTGCCCTCTGCTGTTCATGTTGAGGAAACCTCAGAACGAATGGAGAAAATAGTCAGTACTGAGCTTTACTGTCTTTTTCAGCAGGGGAAAACAAATATTAAAAAATGATTTTTATATGTGATTTTTTTTTTTTTTTTTATTTTAATTATTCTTATGTACAAGACTAGTCCTTTGTATGGGCACTGTTTTTTTTATTAGTAGTATTATTACTTTTTTTTTTTTTTGCAAGGGATGTCCTAGTGTAGTGGATGGATCTTTGCTCTTGTCCTGTGTACTACACCTGTATTTAGTTCCGATACAAACAATATCTACTGTTGTAAACATACTGCTGACTTGAAATGATTAGACAGTTCTCACATTTGATCTAATAAGACATTTAAAAACCACTTCATCTTATAGGTTTCATTTTTAGCCGACTTAACGTGCATCATTTCTGTGCATTTACTGAAGCATACTACTTAAATGTGTTTTCTGAGTGAATGTTAGAGAAAGTATCTAAAAAATAATTTAATGTGTCTGTGATGGCCCTTGTGCGATGTGAGCAGAATGATTGTTCACTCAAAAATAAAAAATTCTGTCATCATTTCCTCAACCTCATGTCGTTCCATGCCGTGATACGACTTTCATTTTTTGCAAGTAACACATCAAGAGTTACCCAGCAGCAGAATGTTTAAATGACTGTTTTCTGTACAATGAGAGTGAATGGTGACCACAGCTGTCACCGGTCCCCATCCACTTCTACTGTATGGCCAAAATAACAATAAAAAAAAAATTGTTTGGAGACACTGCTGAACATCATCTTTATTCCACTCTAGACAGAAATACAGGGTTGGACCAATGTGAGGGCAAATAAATAAATGATCTAATTTTAACTTTGGTGGGAACTATGGTAGACTTGGTATGATTTTATATGATTGCATTTGTGTGATTTGTTTATAGATTCACCTCACTCCAATATAATTAAATTATGACTCCATTAAAGCTGTTATTCTTTAAAAGTAGAAGTCTTTATTAGAACTGATAGGAACATTTAGGATTTAACCTGAATGCTTAGATAACAAAAGTTTTGATTGCTTAAGCTTTCAACATTATCAGTGTAAAAGGAATCTTTAAAGCAGGCAAAGTTATTTATTACGTAACATATTTAAATACAGACATTAGAATATAACAACATCCTGTATAGAACAACTTATAACAAATGACCCACTGCTGTGCAGGAGAGGGCGTAAAAGCCTTTCTTGTAGTTTGAGGTTACGCACCGGTGTGCAAGAGTGGCAGGGTTAAAGCCTTTCTCCCCGATCAACAGTTCTCTTTGCTTCTTATACCCTGAGCAAAGCATTGTTAACATGAGTGGAATACCAACACTAAAGCCAACTGACAGGAAACCAAAAGATGTGGCAACTGATTGGTGATCAAGAGGGGGAGAAGAACATTAACATTCTCCTTGATGCATGTTTAACCCTCATGCACTGTTCGATTTCTGTGTACACCCTTTTATGGAGCGGGTCAAATTGACCCTAATTGGATTCAATACAATTCCTCAAAAATCACAATATGAAAAACAACAAAGATTCAGGTACAAACTGTAAACTTTTAATATCAACATTTGTCAAACATTACAAAAAAATGATATCTGAAAATTTGATTTATGAAAATGTTTTAAATCATTTTTTAAAACCGTTTTGTTTTGACAGAATTTGAAAATAAACAGTATACTAACTTTTTTACGGTTTCATTTTCTTTTTTTTTCTTTTTTTTTTTTACATTTTATGCTTAGAACATTAACTGAAAGATTAAATTTGGCTGTATAAGGAAAATAATGTTTACTTTTCCTAAGTTAACTTTCCCTAGTTTCCTAAGACCTAGTTCCCTAGTTTCATTCTTTTTCTGTATCTTCAACAACATTTTCCTCAATCTCTCAAGCATCCTCTAACTCTGAAACATCTTCATCTGTATCAGTATCACACTCAAAAACCTGTGAAATTACTTATTTTACTGTAAATCTTTGGGAGCTCATTTTTCCTGCTGTCTATGTCAAAGTCTCATGCCACACTGAGCATAAGTGTGGGAAAACTCATTATTCACTCACAAGGGAGTGAGAAACAAAACATAACAAAAACATACATCCAAAAAAAAAAAACTTTTTTTTTTTTTGGCTCTGTGCAGCTGCCTTTGAAGGTTTGGTTAAAAGCTAGGTATCTCAGATATATTGAATATAGAAATGAGAGCTTATTTTACTCTCTGTGTCTGACAAAGATTTTTGTCTGTAATTTGCAATTAATTCTGAACACCGTGATTTAGCTTTTTCAAGTGTGTTTGGTTAGGGTCAGAGCACTTTTAGATACACTTACACTTTAGAACTGGAGTTGATGCCCTGACATACATAAAATAAATGTTTTTATTTTGTTCCTGTACTATTGCTTTTGAATAGCTGCCTATGAGGGTCAAATTGACCCACGAACATCACAAGCGTAATAGTACTTTTTTTATATGACAACTTTGCATGCATGTTCATGATGTTAAATGAGAAAAAGTCACAACATATCAAGAAAAAAACAATAAAGGTTTAATATTATTTCAAGTAGCTTGAAAAAATAAATGATAGCTCATTTTTACCATCTGTGGCTGACAAAATATTTTTCTGTATTGAAATAAGTGTGGAAAAAGCTAATTTTTAGCTTCAAGGTAGTAAAAAAATATATATATAACCAAGAAATTTTATTATTTTGGGTCGGTACAGTTGCATTAGAGCGTTAAACTATGTGGGTCAAATTGACCCGCGAACATCACAAACGTAATAGTAATTTTGTTTGTATAAGTCAAAACACAACTTTGCATCATGGTGATAAATGATAAAAAGTCACAAAATATCAAGAAAAAACAATAATTACAACAACTAGAAAATCTAAACAGGTCAAATTGACCCGCAACATAACACAAGGGTTGCAGTAGGACCTAGATTGTAGGCTACATTAGATACTCTCTATTAAGTTTACCACCTTTCAGTTCAGTTTATAAGCTGTCAGATGAGACCAAACAAGACATAGTTATACATTAGAACACAGTAGTAGATAAATAGTAGTATGTGTCCTGTGAAGCAAATGGTACAGATTTTGTCATTGAGGTGTAATCGACTAATGAGTGTCCTAACAGTCCTCAACCAGCATATTGATGAAGCCATTGCACTAAACAGGCATTAGCATACTGTGATGAAGAAGGCCATTGTGCCACGTTTAATTCACATGTAGCCTACATCTTTAAAGGGATTTCTGAAGTAGCCTACTAGTAGGCTACAGTAAAGAGTTCTAACCATGTTCGCTCAGCCCTACAGCAACCTATTTCCGTCTAAAAATTGTGCAAAGAAAAGAAACATTAAGTAAGATTGGTTGCATATTATAGATTATCTTATTTGTGTTTGACATTAATCTCACATCGTATGGACTTCACCTACATTGAGCACAATGTATTGCTCACCAATAGATGGCGACGCCACTGAGGATCGTAACGTACGAGACGCGTATGCCGTGACGCACACGCGTCGGACGCCCGTTTTGCTTTATAAGGAAGCACCGCCTCTCAGTCGATCTCTTTCAATCGGACCGGGGACAAAATGGTGAGTTCTTGACTCTTTTTCATAATCCAACCTGAATCAAAGGCATCCTGCTTATTTTAGACTCATCATGTTCAATATATTACACATAGAAGGCAAACGACTGTTTTGCTGTGGTTATTGATTGTAATTAATCTCTGCGCCTGAGTTTATTGCACATGGTGTGTGTGATTGACCGCAGGGGAAAATGGCCGCATTCTTCTCTGCTTTGAGCTTTAACACATAAACGATTTGAATGTTTTTGGAAACACGAAGGCATTAGTTAGGTATTATAATCCTTTCTGATTGTTAAATTGGCCTTTTCTGAGTTTCATTGTTCTCAATATGGTTTATTTTTACGCTGTTCCTTGTAGGGCCTTACTGTCTCTTGAGGTGGCCAAGTAAATTTTACAGCCGCAAGTTAAAGGTGCAGTCAGTAACTTTTTACGCTGCCGTTTATGCTCCTGGGACCCAGAAATAGACTTTTGTCCTGTAGTGTAGTGGACTTTATTTCTCAATGAATTTCTCTGACACAATACATGTCACATTAAGTCTAATAGGTCTCACGACAACCTGGTCTTTAAGAATGACTTGAATGAATTTAGTGATCAAATTTAGCACTCATGGAGAATTATAATATTTTGTAATCACTTAAATCTGACCAATTTCTAAAATTGCTTGTCATAAATCAACAATTCAGTAAAATATTATGCTTTCTAATCAATATGATTTTGTTACAAAACGGGGCATTCATTTTGATGTCCACTGCATGACTTGCAGCATGTTCTTTAGGCATTCTGGGAGACAAGTGAATGGAAAGAAATATCAATATTCCTATGAAATATTAGGTATGAAAATGTTGCCCATTATTACTATTTCCGTTACATTTTGCCCCAAGAACACAAGTAAATTAGATGCATTGTGTTCTATGGGACTACCCATTTATGAACATTTTAACCACATATTGCATAAAGTAAAATGGTTTATCAACTTATTCTGTTATCTTTCATAACCGCTGATAATCATCTTTATACAAAGTTTGGTTTTAAAAAAATCAAACTTATTTTTTTAACCAACTGAGTATTGGTGTCCACTACAAGAGGACATGGCATAACATGAATAAAATAGTTAGTAGTTTTTCCATTTGTTTCTTATGCTTTCAACAATGTAATGAGAGCCTAAATTTAAAAGTACTAAATTTAAAACTTTAATTTGTGCATCTTGTCATGCATGAGATTATGCAAGAGATTAAGTAGTGCAGTGGAATGGGGAAACTGCATTGTGTTTGAGCTGGGCCCCTTCAGACGTTTGTTCTATTAGAAAATGCTTTTTTTTTTCCTCTAATAGTTTGTCCAGCATAATTACACCAGTTGTGGAATTTTACAGATGTCAGAACCCTGGGAGTTTTCACATTCAGAACTTACAAATATGATGCTGAATAACTTTTTTTTTTTTCTTTTTTTAGTCTCACCGTAAATTTTCGGCCCCACGCCATGGATCTCTGGGCTTCCTGCCACGCAAGAGGTGTAAACGCCATCGTGGTAAGGTGAAGAGTTTCCCTAAAGATGATCCCAGCAAGCCTGTTCACCTGACTGCTTTCCTTGGCTACAAGGCTGGTATGACCCACATCGTCCGTGAGGTTGACAGACCTGGCTCAAGTGAGTTAACGTTTTTAAGTGTTCAGATTTTGTTGCATGTAGAAAAGTGCTCTACTTTGCCTGTAGTGTGCCTGCCAGTGATGAAATCCTCGACGGGCGGACATATTTGGGCTTCTAATCCCTTGCTGAATGTCGAGTACTGAGAGCAGTTGCATAAAGTCTTAAACCTGCCTTAAGTAAAGCTTGGTGTTTAATATCTAAAGTCTTGTTGTCTGCAGCAGCTAACTAGCTTGTCCTTGTTCTTAGAGGTCAACAAAAAGGAGGTGGTTGAGGCAGTGACCATTGTGGAGACCCCTCCCATGGTTGTAGTGGGTGTTGTTGGATACGTCATGACCCCGCGTGGCCTGCGCTCTTTCAAGACCATCTTTGCTGAGCACATCAGTGACGAGTGCAAGCGTCGCTTCTATAAGAACTGGTAAGGCTTGGTTTTGAAAACGTATGATTGCTTGCATGTTTAGTCTGGAGCTAATAGATGTTGGCCAGATTAAACAGCCACGTTTTCCTGAGCCATTCTAATGTGTCGGTGTGGTGCAGCTCCGCTCAGGTGCCTTGTGCCCTGATGAGCTCCGGGCTCCTCTGGCCGGTGGAAAGGGCTCCTTAGAAACCGTGCCATGAGCCGAAATTACCTATTGCTGTCGACGCCTCCCCTTCACCATGAGGATGGGCAAAGCAGCTATGCCCAGTCTCCTTCCACTGGCCCGCTAGGCTATGAAGGGGCTGTGCCAACCTTTCTTTGTGCTCTTCCCCTGCCCTCATCTACCACGTTCAGGTACAAGTCCAAGAAGAAGGCCTTCACCAAGTACTGCAAGAGGTGGCAAGATGAGGAGGGCAAGAAGCAGCTGGAGAAAGACTTCGCCTCCATGAAGAAGTACTGCCAGATCATTCGCATCATTGCCCACACACAGGTGAGCTTGGAGTAGACCCCCCCCCCCCCCCCCCGATAGCTGGGGCGTACACAGAACTGTATAAATTTAAAACCTGGATTAAAGTCTTGGTTGTATGATTACTTTTCTTAAAATTGGATATGTTTTGTCATGAAGATTTACCAAACATTTGTTTTGTCTGTAGATGCGCCTGCTGCCCCACAGACAGAAGAAGTCCCACTTGATGGAGGTTCAACTGAATGGTGGCTCTATCGCTGATAAAGTTGACTGGGCCAGAGAGAAGCTCGAGCAGTCAGTTCCCATCTCTAATGTCTTTGCTCAGGATGAGATGATTGATGTTATCGGCGTTACCAAGGGTCATGGATGCAAGGGTAGGTGGATAGCCTTTTGTTCAACATCTGTCCGTACCAATGATTTTAATTTTGACTTGACAAGCATTGTGCACATAATGATGAAAGACATGGATTAATCGCGTCAGGCATGGCGCCCGAAACGCATGAGGAAACTCCCATGCTGCCTTCCTTCTGACAGCACACTTGCCGTATTATAAGCAAATGAGCTTCAAAGAGGCCTTTTCTGATCAAAGATGTGTTACTGTAGGTGTGACAAGCCGTTGGCACACAAAGAAGCTGCCCCGCAAGACCCATCGTGGACTGCGTAAGGTGGCCTGTATTGGAGCCTGGCATCCTGCCCGTGTGGCTTTCTCTGTTGCTCGTGCCGGTCAGAAAGGCTACCACCACCGAACTGAGATCAACAAGAAGGTGAGGCCTCAGAAATAGACTCAAGCGTTCCTTCGGCATCACTTTTGTGCGTGTCTTCTCTTAAAATTTTTTATTTTTTTTTTTAGATCTACAAGATTGGTGTGGGCTTTCACACCAAGGATGGAAAAGTAGTAAAGAGCAACGCCTCTACTGATTATGATCTGTCCAACAAGAGCATCAACCCCCTCGTGAGTGTCTAGATGTCTACCTGATGTGGTTTTTTGGTTACTTCAGACTATGTAGTTGCTTTTTAAACTGACTCTTGTGTTTCCCTAGGGTGGATTTGTGCACTATGGTGAGGTGACCAACGACTTCCTCATGCTGAAAGGCTGTGTGATCGGAACCAAGAAGAGGGTTTTGACCCTGCGCAAATCTCTTCTGGTCCAGACCAGCCGCCGTGCTCAGGAGAAGATCGAACTCAAATTCATCGACACCACCTCCAAGTTCGGTCATGGACGTTTCCAGACCATCGAGGAGAAGAAAAACTTCATGGTGAGTGCGTGACAACTTTGACTCAATGGTTTCTCGCTGCACCCTCTCAGACTGCGGTCTAAAGATGTTGGTCAGAATTAGCCCTGGGTCTACAGCATGGTGAGACTGACCTGACTCCCAGGCTGGATCCTTTAAAGAAGTTTTAAGTGGTAGCATTTAGACCTCTATCCCATAGAGATCAAAATTTAATGGCATTGCGTATACTTTGTTGCCTGTAACTGACCTGAAGTGACAACCTTTGCTGAATGCAATGAATCTGCTGACTCATGATCCTAGGCACATCAGTGCACTGTTCGTAACCTGTTTCAGCTAATCAGTCTGAGATTTGGGTTCCATTCCAGTGCAAAATTAAAACTCGGTGAGGCAGGGGAGTAGTGCCTCCTTTGTGCTTTCTCCCTGTTCACTCTCTGATGACATGACTCAAGTTGTACTTTTAAAACATGCAGTAATTCGTCTCAAATCTGATTTAGCTGGTAACAATTTTTTTTTCCCTCTTCTCAACAGGGACCCCTCAAGAAAGACCGTCTCGCCAAGGAGGAGATTGCATAAATGTGCTCGTCCTCTGCTCTGTCTGGTGTTGTCATGCAGTACTGCAGAGTTGTTTAATAAAAATAAACAAAATTATGTGTCTATTTGTTTTTAATATTAAATTATAGTCCCACTATATAGCTCAAATTTAAGATTTTACACTGAGCTGATTGTCCTAACAGGGCTCTTAATTGAATGTGTGGTGCTTTTAATATTTTATTATGCTGATTTAAGTTTTTAAATTTTAAACATTCTTGAGCCCAATGAAATATTTTAAATTGGCAATACATAAGTCATGTTAAATTTTTAATGACTTTTCCAGGACTAGAAGCCAAACTTTTAAAATGAGTAACCTTAAAGGAGAACTCCGGTCAATTTTAACATTGAGCTCATTTTTTTGTAAATTTGGAGTGCTGTCAATACAGAGAACAACGACAAAAATCTGTGTTGCCTACACCGTGTTATCCTCTTTTTAAAATTTGCACCCTGTTGACTTCAATGGGGTAAGTTTTAAACCAGCTTTTAGCCTCTTAACATCCTTGATGTGTCATTACAAGTGCACAGCTAATGTGAGTGATTCCTTAAGAGTGATCATGGGTGAATCTGACTGCAGTAGATGTGAAAGATATTAATAAAAATGATGTTATTTCAGCCAGCGCACATACCTGTATTTACATCCTGTTTTCGGTCGGAGTCCACAGTAATCGAATGTCGAGTTCATGTGCGTGATCATAGGTAACTAAACCGATGCGTGTGAACTCGACAATCGATTCTCTTTTTGATTCTCACACTCACTTTTCAAGTGAGCATATTTTGCCTTGTTTACCAAAATTAATGTTTGAGTTTAATGTTTATGTGATTAAAAGCCTAAAATAAATCTGTTCATCATATAAAGGGATTGCATCTCTTCAGAAAATGTGGGCTAAACTGCTCAATATGGATTACTTTTACGATCTCTTTATTTAAAGTATTTCTCAGTACTTTTTGAAGTGTCAGATGTGTAGCTGGACAGAAAGCGCTCAGATTTCATCAAAAAGATCTCCATTTGTGTCCTGAAGATGAATGATAGTCTTATGGGTTTAGAACGACATGGGAGTGAGTAAATGATGAATGAATTTTCATTTTTGGGTGAACTAAACCTTTAAGGGGAAACTATTTTTTTTATTTTATTTTTTGGCCTAATGCTTCTGTCTTAAGTCATTTTGAGGGCCCATTCATTGGTGCTCGACACTAGTTTGATCAGCTGTTTCACTTGGATATACGTCACAATAGGGAAGAAAAGAATAGCACAACGTCCTTTTCATGCTGATTTTTAAGTTTAAGTGTTCTCCAAATGCTCAGACAGAATTGAAATGTAATGTGTCCATTAAAACTGAAACCAAATAATACAATTAAAAGTTGCCATAATCTTAGATCTATGGACTCTTTTGCCAAGAAAAGTGGTCTTAACTTTGTTTTCTGTGAATGACCTCTGTGAAAGGTTGCTCCACGAAAGCAATGCTGCAGAGCAGAAAGTGGATCAATGGCACCCTTGTAGAACCCCCCGACTCAGCGAAAATCCTGGCCTTCAGGTGCTTGGTCAATAATGAATGCTTTATATACCTTAATTAGTGTTGTACATTCACATGGCTCCTGGAGGACAAAAGTTGATTCAGAACGAGGTTGGAAAAGTCTACACTGAATCTTAGCTTGAGCCTTTGACAAAATACTTGTTCTATGTGCAACTTTTTACAGTCTTCCATATTTGACAAGCGTACATCTCAAAGCAGGTGTATAATACTCTGCAAAATCACTTTAATAAAGAGCTAACTGGCTCACAGACTGACGGCAGCATTGTAATGAGAGATGATAGGACTGATGAGGGCTGTGTCAGGAATTCTACCTTCCTGAACAAACATTCATCTGTCCAACTGCAACTCCCCACAGCACTCATGCCCAGATGTCCACAGCAAAGAAACAGCTGGCTTTCTCCACTCCCTCTGGCCTCCCACCCAATCCCACCATTACATCACAGTTGGACGAGAGCTGCTGAGGACTTTCATTGCACCTCTGCCTGTTTTCTATGTGTGTAAATTTTGCTGTAGCAACAATAGTTTAATTACGCAAGGCCTGTAGGTTTTGTCCTTGAGAACCAAGCATCCCTCTGTGCATCGGGGGGTGTCAAGTTAGGATTGAGGCTTTTGTTGATGACAGAGTCCAAAGGGAGCTCACCTAATTAAGACTCTTTGTCCTCACTGACTCGTTGCAAAACTGCTTCCCCCATCATTTTACAGCGTAATAAGAACCCTGGAAGCTCTTCACACACTATTTAGGCCTTTCTCTTTCCTCACATGGTAGATTTTCTGCACTCTTGGCAAGAATTGCTTCACCCCTCACCCACAACCCTTACGGCAATATTCATAAGGATTTATAAAGGATGGCTCCGTCGTTTTGTGATGAGCTTAGACCTTGGAGTGTTGTCATCACTTTTCTGTCGCAGCTTGTCTTTTTTGTGCTTTTTCAAAGAGAAAGGCTTACTAATACTTTAACTGGCCACTTCAAGCAAGCATCAGAGAGAGATAGGGGAGATGAAAGACGGTTTTGATTATTAGACGCATGAATCCTAGAATCGACCTGGATTTCACTGGGAAAAACCAAGGGGTCAAGGTTTGGCTAATTAGCATGCTAGCCTGATCACATGGCATTTGCAGCGGTGATTGGCTCAAAGGGTGCTTTTCAAATGGAAGACTGAATGGTATTCAAGCTAGGTTGTGTCCTCAGCAATGAACACTAGAACGAGATAGGTCTAGTAAGTCTGCTGGCTACATGAAGGTTTCCACCCACGCGGTCACGGCACAAAAATACTATTAAAAATCCATTTGGGAAGAATACTTGGTAATAAAAATGTTTATATTATCTTACTTTCTTTTAAAGGAGAACCCCGGTCAATTTTAACATTGAGCTCATTTTTTTGTAAATTTGAAGTGCTGTCAATACAGAGAACAACGACAAAAATCGTTGTTCATTACAAGTGCACAGCTAATGTGAGTGATTCCTTCAGAGTGAACACGGGTGAATCTGACTGCAGTAGATGTGAAAGATATGAATAAAAATTATGTTATTTCAGCCAGCGCAAATACCTGTATTTTCTTCCTGTTTTCGGTCGAAGTCCATAGTAATCGATTGTCGAGTTCACACGCATAGGTTTAGTTACCTATGATCACGCACTTGTAATGACACATCAAGGATGTTAAGAGGCTAAAAGCAGGTTTAAAACTTGCCCCATTGAAGTCAACAGGGTGCAAATTTTAAAAAGGATAACACGGTGTAGGCAACACCGATTTTTGTCGTTGTTCTCTGTATTGACAGCACTCCAAATTTACAAAAAAATGAGCTCAATGTTAAAATTGACCGGAGTTCTCCTTTAATGCAGGAGTTCAGTGCCGACTCGTTTCCCGCCAAATCTAGTTTGTGAATTGGAATGTGTGCAAAGGATTGTGGGTGACGCAAAAGATACAAAGCCTTCCAAAGATCCTTCAAATTGACCTTATTCAAAGCAGCGCCATCTTTGATTTTTAATGGGAATGAAAGAGAGGCTGCATCTCTTTAATGGGCTGTACTGTTATTTAATGTGTTTTTGGATTGTTCTGCTCATGAAATACTGGAAAAATATATTTCCAAGAAATTTCAATTGACAAAAAACTCCCGACAATATAAGCTGTGGAAAATTGTAAGTAATCTAGGAGCTTTATACAGCTTTTTACAGCGGATGCCATTGGAAACACGGCAAGTCTATCCCTCACAGCCTCACTTTCATACCTGTCATGGCGCTGCTCTGAATAAGGCCTATTGAGATGGCTTTCGTCAGAGCTTGATGATGTGGCAGCCGTGGTACACAGCCTTGAACTGCAGTTCTACAGATTTTGAAGATAGACGTTTTTTATGCAGGTGTCACATTAAATCAGATCCTCCCTCAAAATCAGGGTTTCCATTAGGACCTCAAGCGATCCCATTGCCTTAAAGAACTTTTAATGAGTTTATAATTTTAGCACCTGATTACAGTTCCTGCAAAAAATCACATAACATTTGTCATGTTAACTACATTATAATGACTATTAATATTAATTTAAGCTAGCTTTCTTTCTAGCTGTTTACTCTACTGACAGCTTAGCTAAAACACTATACATTTCCACATATTTACAACAATCTTTAATGCAATTACTTATATATTTCAGTTATTAAAAGAAAGATGTTCAATTATTTGTTTTGTTATTCATTTATTATCAGTTAGTCAATTCAAAGAATGTAAATTATATCCATTTTGTTTTATTATAAACTATATAGAAAGAAATGTATACATAATTTAAATTAATGTCGTTACTTAGTTTAATAGCTGTCAACTAATAATTGAGGAAGGACCAGATGTTTCTGTTATTATACAGACCTCCTTGTGAGGTATAATAATGCAGTGTGTTGTAAAAGAGAGAAGAGCAGGGATGAAAGGGCCGGAGCAGTATGTCATTGTGGCCGAGGGGCGAGTGTGTGTTGGTCTCCTCTCTGCACAGTGCTCTTACGTAAGGAGCTCTAGCAGGGCAAACAGCTATTCCCCCTCACTGTCCTATCTTCTGCTCTCCACCCCTCCTCCTCTTCCCCTCTCATGTCATAACTATACCCTTCATTATAGTTTATGGTCTCTAAAAGTGTTGTTTAACATATTCAATAATATCATTGTTTATATGATTCATGCAGAAAATATATGTTATATATTGGTATGTTTTTGCAGATTGAAATTGTGAATGTATAAATGTTTATAAATATTTGTCCTTGGTTATTTTGCCTTGCATTTCAGGAGGATACAATGCCCAAATACACTTCCAACATAGCACCACTAGTGTCATAACGCACACAGATCAGATGTTGTCTAAAGGACAAGAGCATCTATGCAATATAAAGAAAACATGCTCTGGAAGAATTGAGAAATCTTTTTTATGTCGTCTCAGAATATAATTCGATGGTAATAAAAGCATAGCTAGTAAAGGAGGGTCATATTCTGTCTTGACGTTGTTTTGTTTTTTAGGTTATTATTGTTTGTAGTTTATTATCTGGTTGTATTTAAGCTCCTATTTGCTGTCAGTGTCTGGTCACAGTATGAGTAGAGCATATCTTTAACCATCTTTTTGTGTGTGTGTGTGTGTGTGTGTGTGTGTGTGTGTGTGTGTGTGTGGTCATATGTTGCCATAAATTGAATTCCAAATATAATACACATTTGTTTTATCTTGGGAAAAGAAGGAGGTAAAGACAGTGGACAGTCCTTGTCTAGAGTCTGCCTAACTGCAGCCCCGATGCACAAGTGCTGCACTGTGGAATCAGTATTCTGAGCTGGTTCCTATGGACACAGCATTCTTAAAGCCAGCAACAAACAGCATCACCAGACTCCTGAGCAGAAGACAGGCCCAGCACGCGCTTTCTCAGCTAACCGCTAGAGGGCGAGTGGCGCACTACAACTGCACGACATCCCACCTTGTATGTACATGTGAAGAGAGACAAAGGACAGGGTTGATCATCGTCGCGCTAAGAAATGGGTGATATATTCCCAGTACGAAGACGTGAACAGGTGTGTACAATTTGAAGTCATGAAGTGGCGCTTCGCAGACCGATCGGTATATGACATCAAAGTAATGACATCAAAGACATTGAGCGATTCGAAAGCGGAGCCCGCTCTCTAATAGCTCTCGCGGTACTTTGATGTCATACACCGACTGGTCTTCGCAGCTCTGCTTCAAGTCGAACACACCAAACAGCTCAAAATTGAACTTCACCCGTTGTCATTTTGAGACTAATTACGACATGGCGTGATGCAGCATTGAATGCAACAAGCTTGTTCAAAAGTGTGAAGGACATTTCCGATAACACGTGAAGGCAGCATTATTCTAGCTATGGAATGCCGATAACCACGATAAAACAAAAAATTAGAAGATGCTTTTGTTTTTATGAAAAAGGCGGAAAAACTATTTCTTTACTATTTAAGACATAATAGGCCTATCATAATTTTTTTAACATAATAGTTATTAATATATCACACACACACACACTCACACACACACACACACACACACACACACACACACACACACACACACACACACACACACACACACACCCCCCATTCAAAAGTTTGGGGTTGTTAAGATTTTTTTATGTTTTTAAAAGAAGTATCTTATGCTCTCCAGGGCTGCATTTGTAGGATCAAAACTACATTAAAAAAATAAATATTGTGAAATATTGGGGCCATCCCCAAACTGTTCCCACAAAGTTGGGAGCATGAAATTGTCCAAAATGTCTTGGTATGCTGAAGCATTAAGAGTTCCTTTCACTGGACCTAAGGGGCCAAGCCCAACCCCTGAAAAACAACCCCACACCATAATCCCCCCTACATCAAACTTTACACTTGGCACAATGCAGTCAGGCAAGTACCGTTCTCCTGGAAACCGCCAAACCCAGACTCGTCCATTGGATTGCCAGACAGAGAAGCATGATTCGTCACTCCAGAGAACACATCTCCACTGCTCTAGAGCCCAGTGACGGCGTGCTTAGTTTACACCACTGCATCCAATGCTTTGCATTGCACTTGGTGATGTAAGGCTTGGATGCAGCTGCTCGGCCATGGAAACTGGGCTGAACGATTAATCGCACTTTACATGTAATCGCACTTAAATCGAGATGACTTCCTGCGATTTTAAAATCGCAAAGGCTGCGATTATTTTGTATGCGCAGCTTGTCATTGATGTACGGCTCTGTAAACGCTGCTCCATCTGAAAGCACTGTGAGTTTGAGTCACTTTTAACATGCATTTGAAAAAACAACACGCGTCAAACATCTTTCCAAAACATGAGAAGCATTTATGAACCTCTTGTCCAACAACAGAAAACATAACATGCATTTACTCCAAACTCACTTCATAACAACAGTTGAGCTCCTCCTTCTGTGAGATGATGTGCCTTCTTACACAGAATAAGGCAGTCGTGTATATATAGGCTAAGTCATGTTTAAAGGTGCATTGCGCAAGTCTCTGAGTTTTTGCAGAACTATGCCCCCTCTGGCGGCAAGCGAAACTACAACCAGAAGTGTGCACGCTCACGGACAAAAGTTTTCTTTTTTTTATCTTGCGTGGAGTTTGCGTTGGTGTTTGAAATGAACTACAAGCCGGTCTCTTAGAATCCATCTTCTACGGAGAATGGCGGCGAATACACAAACCTGCCAGACATAGCCATGGTGAGCGTGCCGTGAACGCGCATGACGTCACGCCCAGTCTAAAATTCCGGCCCGAATCCCTCTTATTTATTTTACTTTACAGGATTATAGAGACAATCTCAGTGATCAGAGAAGGGCTCATTCAGCCCATCAGGCAATTGTTTAAGCATGTATGGGTTAGAAAACGGGTATTTTTAACATGAAAAGTTGCTTTATGCACCTTTAATCAAAGCGTTTCAATCTTCTGTTTATTCTGCTACAGCGATGGGGATTTCCTGGAATGATACGCATTATTGTACTTCTGCGGCGGGGCATATTTATCGTGTTTGCATGAGAGCACCCTCTGGCGTTCAAACGGGGCAGTATTTACTATCCAATCAGCCGCACTCCACTGACAAGCTGCGCATAAAATAATCGCAGCCTTTGCCAAATCGTGTGCGGTTTTATTGCAATTAATCGTTCAGCCCTAATGGAAACCCATTCCATGAAGCTCTCTACGCACTTTTCTGGAACTAATCTGGAGGCCACATGAAGTTTGGAGGTCTGTAGCTATTGACTCTGCAGAAAGTTAGCGACTTCTGCGCACTGTGCGCCTCAGCATGCAGCCCGCTCTGTAATTTTACGCGGCCTACCACTTCGTGGCTGAGTTGCTGTTGTTCCAAATTGATTCCACTTCGTTATAATACCACTAACAGTTGACCGTGGAATATTTAGTACTGAGGAAATTTCACGAATGGGCTTATTGCACAGGTGGCAACCTATCACGGTACCATGCTTGAATTCACTGAGCTCCTGAGAGCGACCCATTCTTTCACAAATGTTTGTAGAAGCAGTCTTCATGCCTAGGTGCTTGATTTTATACAACTGTGGCCATGGGAGTGATTGGAATACTTTTGGCAATATACAGTATATATATATGTATATATGTAGCCTATGTATATACATGTGTGTGTGTGTGTTAACACACTACCTTTAAAGAAAGTTTACATTTTAAATCAAGGCAGCATACCACTCTTTTTCCGTGTTTTTCCAAGTTATCATTTCAATAATCTTCGAGTCTCCTAAACTTTGCCTGACCTGGGTGAACTCAGCTGAGCTCAGAATCAGATGCCAGCTGCTTTATGAGCATCACAAGCTCAAGACCCCCCAACAGATACAGCACAGCTCTGTGGCGCATCTCAATCCCGACTGTCTGAATGGATGGAAGAGACATGCTGAATTTTAGGCTTGCTGGACAGTTGGCTTTGTAGTCTGGGCTTATATAAGTGTGGTCAGGGGCTAGAGACACAAAGGCAGCAGCTGTGGGATTGTGCCTTTAGTATTCCCAGCCAGAAGGGGACAGCATGTTCCTCGGGTCTCGGAGAAACCAACCACACACACAGTCTCTCTCTCTCTTGTGCTCACTCTCCACTCTGATCACACAGCACTGCAGAGAGACACACAAGGCACGTTTGATCACCACAACAGGAGAGAGAGAGGGAGAAGGAGAGGGAGGGAGAAAAACAGATATGCGTGGATAGACATACAGCGACAGTGACGGGAAATAAGAATGAAGAGAGTGAAAAGGTGTCAAAAGGAGAGGTAGGAGGATAGAGAAGGCTGGAGATGGGCAGACAGACACTGACAGGTACACAGCAAGAGG
Source organism: Scardinius erythrophthalmus (assembly GCF_964197995.2). Lineage (NCBI taxonomy): Eukaryota > Metazoa > Chordata > Actinopteri > Cypriniformes > Leuciscidae > Scardinius > Scardinius erythrophthalmus. The sequence continues at coordinate 47,046,315 of NC_138221.1, forward strand.
CTAATACCTAACATCATGTCTCACAGCATGATGCAGATATTGACACTCGGGTAAGAGAAAGAGAGAGACGGATCCAAAAGAGATATCCCATGCAAAGAGAATATACAAATCATTTAGACTGATAATGATTTTGTTGCTAGAGGTTACCAGGTCGCTGGATTGTTTCTTGCTGGAGGTCTGCATATGGCCAACTGGGCTGCATGACATTGCTGCTTAATATTAACATTTTGCAGAGAAAATAAACATAGAAATTGCAGCAGTGAATAATGCATTGTATCTTGAACAAGTAGAACGATTATCACAAACAATTTCACAAACTCTGACATGATTTTGCATGCATCATTATTTTTCTATACGTGGACAGAGACAAATCATATACATATTTCATTTAATGTTTTTAAAGGGAATTCCATTTCCAAAAATGGAAATTCTGGCATGATTTACTCAACCTCGTGTCGTTGAGGCCATGATTTACTTCCTTCTGTGGAATGTAAAAGAAGAAATTTTAAAGAATGGAAGTTAGACACACACTTTAGATGTGGAATATCTCTCCTTAATACTCTAATTCAGAGCTGGCAGTTTGTGCCTCCCGGCCACAGAAGGGAATCATTGGACAGGGAAATGTAGGTCTCGCTTTATGCCTTCAGCCATGACACCAATGTCCAAACACACACACACACACACACACACACACACACACACACACACACACACACACACACACACACACACACACACACACACACACACACACACACACACACACACACATCACTGCAAACCCTGCACACAAAATTCAGTGCAAATCAGCGCCTGCTGTGCATTGTACTTTGAGTAAATCAGAATAGTTTCAATATTTGTTTACTTATTTGAATTGCATATGTGCAATCCCAAAGGGAATAAAAATCCTAAAGAAAAGTTGCAGTATTTTTTTTCCTTTTTACAAAAAAGTTTTACACCTTAAAAAATAAATAGTATTTAAAAAAAAAAACAGACAAGGCCAATGCAAACAAAAATGACAGAGATAATTTTGCTGCATTCTAATTACAATTGAATCGTGTTTCTATTCGTATTTGTATTAATGAATTTAAAGAGAAAAATCTGAGACAAAATTGACACACTTTAGGATTTACATGAACTTTGTTTGTTTAGTGTGACTAAAACACCACTCGCATGAACTGTAATAGATATTAACACAGTGGTTTTCAACCTTTTCAAAAGTCAGAATAGTAAGATATAAATACAATTACAAGGTTTAAAGTCAGAATAGTGAGATACAAACTCACAATTTGCGAGTTATAAAGTCAGAATTCTGAAATATATACTCACAATTGTGAGATTTTAAATAAGAATAGTAAGATCTAAACTCACATTTGTGAGGTTTAAAGTCAGTATAAGATATAAACTCAATTGCGAGTTATAAAGTCAGAAAAATAAGATAAAACACAATTGTGAGTTATAGTCAAAATAGTGAAGTATAAACTCACAATTGAAAGTTATAATCGCATCCAATATTGTTTTTATTGTACAATATTGGATGACCCCATTACTTTTCCATTTTTTGGGATTAAGAATGAGGATTGAAAATAATGTACTCACAATTTCCACCCAATATTTTTTTTTTTGAGCTTGGCATAATTAGAAAAATGCAAATTCACTATATATATTAAATATCTATGTTATCTACAGATATTAAAAATATCTATAATTAAAAATTTCTTGATTTTTTTGTTGTTTTGACTTATTTTATTACCTGTTTTTACTTAATTTTAAGTCATCCCGCTGCTCCCTTGGAAGTTTACTGATGGCCCCTAGTGGCCCCCGGCCCCTGTTTGAGAACCATTGTATTAAAGTTTTTCTGAATTGCTAAAACACTAAACCCCATTCTCTGAACCAAATTTTCAATAGCCTAAACCAATCTGTCGAATAAATCACTCTTTCTGTAAAACATTAAACAAGTTCAGGTATAGTTAAAACACTGTTTGCAAATCTCATACACTCTTTTTTCAAAACTCTAAACACATTCTCACTCACTAAAACACATTTCGCACTGTGATGCACTTATGTTTTAAAAATGCTAAACACAGGCAGGCAAAAGTTAAACATGACTACAACACTGTTGTCATCGTTTGCACACAACGACTCAAAATTGTTCACACTTATTTCTAATGATGTGATCAAACCAACAGTACATAATACAAGTCAGTTCAGAGTCCCAAAACTGACTCAAAATGTTGCTCTGAATGTTGATACCATGGTAACAATATATGAGAGAGATGAGGAAGAGTATGTGTGTAAGAGGTGGTGAACAAGGAGTAAGAGGATGAGGACGAGAAAGAGCAGGTGTGGAGAATGTTGTCAAGGCTGGATCTGCTTTAGGGTTTTTCCCTTTGCCTGCAGAGATGACATTGTCTGTGATGTGGACAAAGTCCTCTGGCCGGACCAAACATGAAGACATGATGCTGAAGCAGAATCAGTCTCTCAATGACCTTGATTCTGCAGTTGCACAAATCTTCTGAGTGACTATAACATGCTTTTCATTTAGAGTTTTTTACTGTAACCTTTTTGGCTTTTGCAGTTGGGTCACTGTATTTTTACAGTATGCAAGAGCTGAATATACAGACATTCGATGGGCCTACTATACAATATCCACTACTACACTTGCAGTGCATACAGTTTACCATTTATTCACCTTACTACTGTACGTTGTCATTACTATACTTTTTTATGTAATTGGAAAATTAGTTTACTTTGTTACAATATACTTTTTTTCCTGTAATGGCGTGCTTTGGATTCTGTGTTCTCCATTTTTTTTTTTTTAAAGCACAGATAAAATGGTTTTGAGGCAATTGTTTGATTTTCCTAGAAGATTCAGAGGTTCTCTGAATGTGGTTTGAAAATTTGCCTTTGTGTTTAAGGTTTTGAGAAAGTGAGTGATGGTTTCAAGAAATGTGTTTTAGCAATTCAGAAAAACTGTAACAGATAAATTTGCAAGATAAAACATAGTTTGCAAGATAAACACAAATTAGTAAAGCACAGAAAAATCTAACATGCTGCTTCAGTTTGTACTGCCATGCCACAGTCAGAGAGACAGCAGCTCATTTAGAGGAAACTAAAGAGTGAGCGTGTTCATTCATCAGCCGGTAATCTTGATCTCCCGAACGAAGAGGCTATTACCTGATGATTGATTTGTCTGTTTAAATCTGTTGATTTTTTTTTTCCTTTTACCACAATATCGTAATGAGGAGAGAGGAAGGTGGGGGATAGAATTTGATTTGCCGGATGAGAAGAATGGGAAAGTTGATGCGAGAGACGTCGGAATGTGATGAAGGAGAAAAAGGACAGAGCGAGTGATGAATGTGTAATGGAGAGGAGGATAGATGGAAAAGAGAGCGAGAGGAAAAGAAAGGAGCAAGAACGATAGATGGGGGAGGGGGTGTAGTATGCAAGATGATTCACAGAGGGAGGGAAAAATGAGGGATTGTGCAGGGGAGGCAAATTAAGGACAAGCATGTTGGCCCAACAAGATGGATGAGGGAATACACGGAGTGGGAGAATGAGGGAAGCATTTTAATTCAGAGAAGAAGTGAAAAAAGGCATAAAACACTGCTTGTGTGTGGTTGTAATTTCACACTCTCTCTGCCTCCTCAGTCGAGGGAAGATTCACAAAATGGCTGTCGCTTATGATGCGAGTCAGATTTCGGCATATATTAAGAAGGCATGAATCCAATATGTATATTCATTCCTCACAGGAAAGCTTGTTGTCTAGATTGACATATCCTCTTATTGAGCATGAATTTATGCTTATATGAACTAATTCTCAAAGTAAAACTCGAGCCCTTTGCTGCTCTCTGAGGCGATTCTGTCCTACGCATGAATCCGGACCTGTTACACGCAAGTCTTGTGAAGTGATGCTTTTAGCATGCTGGTTGTAGGAGAACGCTTGAGTAGGTCACGTTAGCCTATATTACAAACCTGTGTTGTTTCTCGGGAACATGGCACGTCTTCTCGTCGGTGTTTTTTTCCCTCCATTTTTCCGGGTTCGCTCCATCAAAGCAAAACATACTGAATCATTCACACTCATTATTAGCGCAGCAGATACATTACATATTTAAGAGACCGTTTCCCACTTATAGATGAGCCTGGAACAGATGAGTAATTACGTGGCCTGTTACTTCACTTCCCTACTGTTACTTACTCACGTCTGACTCATTTGGAAAGCCTCATGCTCGCTCACAACACGGCCTGCTTTCCCGCTGAATAGTGCTCGAGACTTCGTCAGGTGCGTGAGGGTTCGCAAACACAAAGAAAGAGCGAGTTGGTTCCCCCTTGGGTTTGTCTGTTTATTCATCAGGACTTGATGCATCCAAGTTTAGGATCATTCTGTTTTGGCACCTTTAGATTTCATTTCAAATAAAACGACACGTTTAAAATGAATCCAAAGAAATACGAAATGACTAAGGCGTGTGTTTCTGAGAAAAAAAAGAATGAGTAAAAGAAATACATGTGGATACAAAGAAACAACTCAGCATTAAAAAAGCAGTTTTGTCGTAATTTGTTTGTTTGGCTTATCGCCAAATGTATGTTATTATAATGATGAATAATAATTAATAATAAAAACCAAAACAGAAAGAGTACACAAAACATTAATATTTAACATTTTTAACATTGCTTTTCCCTTTATAATTATCATTATCCTTTAAAACTTAAGTTTCAAGAGCAGGTTTGCTGTAAATTTATAGCATGCATTTAATCGTTGTATTCGTGAGTCACTTAGCTTCGTTTCTCGTAATATTTCGTACTTTATTTGTCGCTTGCGTTCTTGCAAGTATTTATTTAGAGTTCAGCATCCTCTTCTTTTCCTCCCCCCCTCCTCCTTCCTTTTTTTTCGTCTTGGCAGTCGTTTCTGGAGTCTTTCAGCGAACTCCGACCCCTTTTTTGTCGCTCGTGTCAGCGAAGGGCGTTGCGTTTGGTTTTCTGTCGTTCGCTCCCATGACGACCGAATGCGATAGTAGAGAAAAAAAGGAAGCAAAAAGGGACTGAGAAAAAGATGAGAAGGTTCTTTTAAAAGAATAGAATTTTGTCTAAGGTTGAACGTCTTTGTCAGTCTCGTGTTACAGCAGCTTTGCAGTGAAGATTCTCTGTGCATCGTCCATTCGTCCAGCCACAGTCGCAGCTTAGGGACACAGAGTCTCTTTTCCAACAGATCATTACCCAGCAAACAGGTTTAACTTTTTTTTTTGCCTCTGAAAAGTCTTGATTATTATGTTAATTTATTTATAAAATTAATAGCCTACATACATATATGTATGTTATATATATATATATATATATATATATATATATATATATATATATATATATATATATATATATATATATATATATAGTACCTTTTGAAAGAGATTGCAGACCAGGCTATTTCTTACTGAATACCCTACTGCTGTGGTTCACAGTTTTTTTTTTTTATGCAAATACCAAATTAAAAATATAAATAAATATGATGAATATAGTGGAGAGGGGAAGAAGACTTATGAGGGAGCAGTAGCTTGCTGATCCATGTAGACCGACGACGGGTGGTGAAATGTTTTCTTAACAAAAACATGTCAAATCAATGCCACAAGCTACAGCTCCCGTGTCACGGCATGAAAGAACCCTTCTGCAAATCTCTTATCGCCTCTCTCCATTTCAAACCAGCCTCATTTTGTCAATGGCAAATGGCAAAATCATGCATACATGTGTAATCTTTGATCGAAACGTAAAAATCCTCCCGGTTCCTCCGAATCGTGAAAACGCATGGTACATGAAGTTTGATCTGTAATATTCCGGGCCTCCACCCCCTCTGCCCTGCTCCCGTCTCCCTCGCCCTGCTATCTGTACGGGGGGAGGTTGTGCCTCATACAGGGGTGGTGCGTCGGTTGGCTGTGTTAGTGTGGGATGAGTCTTTCAGGTCCTTCTGGATGCAGTTGTGGACCTGCAGGAAGTTGTGGTCCCTCTCCGAATTGTAGGTGGCAGTGGGGGTGCCGTGGCCACCCTTTAGGGTGTCGCCCCCACGGGTGAGTGTGTACATGGAGATCTCGGTGGAGGGCAGAGCCCCGAAACCCTTCAAGCCCACCGGCGAGGTGTCGCGGGAGTGCGAGGGGTCCGTGGAGCGGGACGAGGAGCGGGAGCGGCGCCGGTAGCGGTACCGGTAGCTGGGGATGCGCGTGATAGCCGAGCCCTGCAGGTAATCTGCAGCCCGCGCACCCGCCCGCAGCTCCCGGTGCCGGTCGATGAACATGTGCACGGCCAGCACGCCCACCATTTCAGCCATGATAAAGGACAGAGCACCAAAGTAGAAACTCCAGCCGTACGAGTAGCTGTTCTTTTTGGAGTCGCTCTTTGAGGGATCCCCCGCATTGGCTGATATGTACACGATCATGCCAATGATGTTACTGAGGCCTGTGGGGAAGAAAGCAGAGATTTTAACCCCCTAGCTATGGCTAAAATACTTATTCACAATCTAGCACGTCTTCAAGTGACTTTTATAAAAAAAAAAAGTGCCATCCCTGCAATAGAATATAAAGTCATTGACATGTAAACTAAGGTTAATAGGCCTCTAACACTGTGTCCTAACTACACACACCGCGCGATAAAAGGTATCTTTTCCATGTTAACCAGAGTTTTTGTCCTAACCAGCCGCGACTTCGACACGCGACGATTCTATTTTAGAAACGGTTTCTATTTTTCTATTCTATTTCTATTTTCACCTAGCCTAAAAGCAACAATGGATAATTCACCTCAGATCTGGAAATTAAACAAATGGAAACAAGAACGTTCAAACTGTGAACAAACAAGTGTATTCTTTGACAAAGATTGTTTTAGTAACTCAGTAACCTAAGTATTTTTAATAATGTTTAAATGGTGTAATATTTGTGAATTTGATTATGTAGCTACTTATCCATTTTCTTGCGAGTGCTCTCTGGTGCTGTGCGTTTGCCGCGAGACTCCACCCACACGCTGTTCTGATTGGCTGTGGGTTTTGATTGATTTTGACGCATCTCGCAGTCAAAATCGAGATTTCGCTGGAATCTTATCGCATCGCGTCTGGTTAGGACACGGTTTAAGGGTGCTGTGCAGTGATATAGGCTACACGCCAATAACAAGGGTAAGAGATATGATGAAAAGAAGAAGAATCATTCCACAAAATGAGAGCTATTTGTGTTTGAAGACGTGTACTAAACACAAACATTTGCTATTAGGCTAATGCCGAGTTCAGACTGCATGATTTTAGCCCCGATTTTGGCTCGCCGACAGGTTTTGAGAAATCGCCGACAAATGCCCGAAATCACAGGCAAATCGGTGCTCGTTCACGCGAGTGACAATCACGCAGTGTGAATGAGCAAAGACGCGATCTGAGAGAATCACCGACGAGTCGCCGACGCCCGTGAGATATTTGGCATGCTAAATATCCGGACCTGTCGGCGATTCAAAATCCTGCTGTGTGAAAGTGTTCTGACTGAAAACTACATCGGCGATGACCGACAGCCAATGAGAGAGCCAGATACAGAGCAGCGGGGAGTTCGGGGAGGAGTTATAGGCCACAATATCAGTATTTTAATAGATATATTTACAATTATATCAAACAGAAACAAAGCACAAACATTTGCTTGACCAGCAGCAACAGCAACACATTGCAACATTATTTATTTACCCCAAACTCTCTTTGCAGAACACACAGTCCTTGCACCCCTTGTCTTCCCAGCCATTTCCTCACGCATAATGTTTTTCTTTTTCTCCTTTTCGCTGCAAATCAGTGCACAGACAATTTGGATCGCAAGCTTCTTGCAGGCTATCATTTTTAATAACAATTTCAGTCTCGCGCGAGAGCTGCGGTCTTACGCACGCGGGATTTTGCGTTATTTCCTTATCACTTCTCACGTGTGTTTGGTTGCGAAACGTAGTTTGCGGGCCAGACAGGAGTTGTCGGCGATTCTTCCTCCTGAAAGTCATGCAGTGTGAAACCTCCTGTCGCCGATGCATCGTGCAGTGTGAACACACCAGCAACTTAATCTTACCCTGCATAGTCATGCAGTGTGAATAGAACAGTGACCCGACTCTTTTGAAAATCGTGCAGTCTGAACTCGGCATAAGTGTTTTGCAAATTAAGGACAAGCGTTTACCATGAGCACATTGCCAGTTATAGTATAATTATTTCTAAATAAAAAACATAACCTGCAAAACTTTATAATTAAATGTATTAGTTCCCCCTTTAAAGGAGATCAGTCATATATATATATATATATATATATATATATATATATATATATATATATAAGTTTTTGAATTAAAACAGGATCATTCATTTGCCTGTGTCTGTGAGTTTTGATGCTGCACCAATTATTTACCTCAAAAAACAGTGACTTGTCCCTTTAAATGATCTGAGCATGAGGAAGTGACATCAGTCTTCAGAGGAGCCTTCTTTAAAAGCTGGTAAGTTTGACTCTCATTTAACAGTTATAATTTGATGGGTTTAAAAAAAAAGTTTGACAAGTTTTGTCCAGCCCAGCATGACAACATAGAAGTAAACTGTGTTTATTAATGCTAATGCTAGGAGGCTGTGTTCTTGATTACGTGGATTAAAATGTGAAATCCCACCACTTTCCATCCTGCCATGAATTGAGGTACAACACCTATACACTTCTGACTTTAATTCCTACAAAAAGTGAACGTGTGACTGTGAATTTTAAATCAGAAATTGAAAAGATGTTCCTTATACAAGAGGCTTATTTAAGTTATTGTCTGTATGAATGTTTGTGGTTTTGAATAGATCTGAAATATAAGAATTGCAATATTATAAGTCATCATACAAAGACATACAAACTGACATTTAAAGAAAACCTGACATGCTGTGCTTCTTTAAACAGCTTATACCTCAGTGGTACAGTTATCATCAGAAGTTGATCTTTCATCATTTATATGATCGGCACTGTGTTCCACAAAGGTGCAAGGATGAAATAACTTAAATTAGCCTATTATCATGCGAAAAAATATGTAATTTCAATATACAAAGACAAAATATAATATATAATAGACAAAAATTGTTTCACATTTAATACATTTTCTTAATTCATCCACCATTAGTTGGCAAAAATAAATAATAATTTTAGACCCTGGATCTTCCTGTCATCTCTATGCCTCACAAAATAAACTGTGACTGCCCTCTAAATGGTAAGGTTAACACAGGCAGTTTCACAATATCCTTAACCCCTTAGCCATAAACTAAACACTGAGTGCCTTAATTTGTCAGAGGGAGCAAGTAAATGAGAAGATCAGAGTGAAGAATTGAACTTATAACAGAGACTAGAGTGGGTGACCTCACAGGAACATGATCTGTGGCTCACTGCTGACTTCAGTCACACTCTGGTGGAGTTGTCTAGTGAAACCACCATGATGGATCACTGGGAAAGTGTGTCAGGGACACCATATTTTTAGAGTTTAATCCCAAATGGCCTTTCTAAGCCTAGCTACAGAATCAGGACCAAAGTGAGACAGAAAAAAAGAAATCGACTTGCTAACTGGCTACTGTATATCACTGAGGCAGCTTGTTCAAAAAAGTCCAGTGCAAGACTGTTTCTAAGTGATACCGTGCTGATCTGGGCATTTAGGTCAAAGGTTTGGTCTCAGAAAATCTTTGTTTTACTGAATTGCACTGCTGAACCGTATCGGGGGCCAGCTGACTGAACTGTCACCCTGTTGAGTCAGAGGGATACATGCATGTACATGCATTATATCTTGCCAAGTTGAAGTTTTCTTTTACATTTAGTTGCAAATTCTGCTTGTCAACTTGTTGGCTTGTCAGCTTGGTTAAATAAACTGGCTAAGATCAGGCTGAAAGCGATTTGTGGTAGCATGTGTAAGAAGGGGTTGCAAATGACAAACTAGTAATGTTTATGTATGCTGGGGTTGGGCAATATGACTTGATGATTTTATTTCACGATAATAATATATCACCATATAGTCTTTTAGTTATATTATTTATTGTCATAAAAATAAGAACAAGGACAAATTCAGTATAAAAATTTAAATTAAACTAAGTTTTTCAGGTACAATTGGTTTATTTAACATGAAGTTAGAAATGTAATTGTAAACAATGGGCATTTTAACATAACTGTGTGTGTATTCGACCATTCAAGTACAATAAGCACCACATCAAGTTTTTTTTTTTTTTTTTTTTTTTACAGTTTATTGCGCTTAATAATTTTTTTTAACGTCAAGTACGTCCCAAATTCATGATCGCCTTCTGAAAGAGGCAGCTTTCTGTGCGTGCACTTTGGCAGTGTGCCACGTATTGCGCTTTATAACCCCCTTTTTTTTTTACATCAATCATGTCCCGCTCTATTGTCTCATTCATGCGTTTCATGACTCTAAAGTGTCAATAGTGCTGTGCTACACATATATATTTACATACCGCGATATACAAGATATAGCAACATCTATAACGATAGACATTTTATACCGTCGACACAACATATAACGTCATACCGCCCAGCCCCAATGTATGCCATTTATTTTCTGACAAAATTGTTTATGAACTTATCATGGAGTTTCTGTGTAACTGTATAATGTCCAGCTATAATGCAAACTTTATTTGTAAAGAAAAAACTATACATTTGAGAAATAAATTTGTGAAAAATCTATAAAGAAAAATCTCTTTTTAAAGAAATTAATACTTGTATTTAACGATGCATTAAATTTATCAAAATTGACGCAAGACATTTATAATGTTACAAAAGATTTCTCTTTCAGATAAATGCTGTTTTTTTTTTACTTTTTTTTTTACTTTTTTAAAATATATTCAGATAGAAAAGGTCATTTTAATTGTAGTAATATTTCAGTAATTTACTGTATTTTTGATCAAATAAATGCAGACTTCTTTCAAAAACATTAAAAAGTCTTACCAATCCCAAATTTTTTAATGGTAGTATATGTAAATGGTAAATGATAAATGTTAAAAAGATACATAAAAAATGTAAATATACACAAAACTGATTAACTGGTGGGCAATTAGAAATTTGCTGTTGAGTTGGCTAGCAGGAAAAACAAATCCTTATTGTTGAGCCCTGATTTGGGGTAATGCATTACACAACTGAAAATGTGTTGGGAGAAATAAGGGTGTATCTGAGGAATGCAGGCATTGTAAGAGTTGTAGTATGTGTGATCATGATGAGTAATGTATTTCTCGAGAGTGCGTGTGATGACTATCCGGGTCATTTTGTGTCAAATAAACCTGAGGCCCCTAGCTCAGATCTTTTAATTTGTTAATTGTTTTTCTGTAGAAGGACAAACATAAAAAGTGATGAAAGCCAAAATATTAAATGTCACATGTATATTGCCTGAGTAATCCACTATTTTGTAGAGGGGGTCAAAATGGAGCCAAATTAGTGTAAAAATTACTTAAGAAAGATGGCAGCATTATTCTTTTATTTTTACACAGAGATTGGTAGGTCTATTAGTAAAATCTTTTGACTTTAGCAATCTTTGTTTCATTATATGCCAATGGTGACAGTTCAAAAATGGCCAAAAGATAAAAGTGACCCAAGAAATCTTTCTAAAGTCATTTTTACCTCTCTGTAATTTGGCTCCAAATCTCATTGTCATTTTGACCCCCCTCTACAAATAGAGAATTTAGTCAATTTAATCATTTAATATTTTAGCTTTCATCACTTTTTATGTTTGTCTCTCTACATGAAGAATATTAACAAAATAAAAAAATTGAGCCGGGGAAGTTTCTGAAGTTTAATTGATTTGACACAGAATGACCCATCGGTGACGTACAGGATTCAGTAAATGTTGGTCAAATACTCTTCCTTCATTCATTTCATAGTCTCACCTGCAGACACAAAGAGGATTCCTGCGCTGAGGATGATATTGTGGCGGGACTTGTAGAACTCGCTGGCAGCTATACACAGGCCACCCATGAAGAGCAGGATGACGCTGAGGATGGGGAAGATACTAGACGCTCGCACGGCCCCTACAGATGGAGAGACAGAGAAGAAGGTGGGGTGAGTATATGATGTTCTGTTACTTGTTGAATGAATCCGTGTAAAGAGCAGAGAGAGGGAATGAGACGAATGAAGAAAGCTGTCATTTCGGGTGATTTTAGCAGCTGTTCTTCTCTGAGCACATTGAGCACAGCCAATCAACACTTTGCCAGTAGAGTCAACAGCTTCCACACCCTTTAAAATGCCTGTGGAAGAACAATCAGAGGTCAAGAGCCTCACCAAACACTTGTGCCTAGCTCAAACACTCATGTAGTCCAGGACTGAACAGGACAAAAGACATTAGGCCATTTACAGATGCCTCTATTTGCACGCTTTAACATAGTATGTTCGTAGTGAGACTTCAACAAGACTTGGCTTCATTCGAGCCATGAAATGACAAGTGAATGTGTTAATGAATGTTTTTAGGCCTGTCTGCCAAGCCTTCAACTCACCAATTAGTTTTTCAACTGCTGCTTAAAGGGATAGTTCACTCAAAAATTACAATGTTGTCATAATTGTTTAATCTTTGTGCCATTTTAGACCTGTTTTCCTTCTTCTGTGGAAATCAAAAGGAGATACTTTGCAGAATGTCCGTGCAGCTCTTTCCTATAAGCACACAGTAACCAGTGCCAACCTCCAACCTGGGCAGAGACTTTTATCCAAAGTGAGTTACATTGCATTCAATGCATGCATTTTCATACTTGTCCTGGGAATCGAACCCTTGAACCCATTGATAACACCATGCTCTACCATTTTGAGCTGCAGGAAAGCTATAGTGACCAAAAAAAAGTGTTTCATAAAAGTGCCATGCATGTACCAATCTGTCTCTTTCCCAGAGTTTTTTTTAAATTTTTTTATATATATATATATATATATATATATATATATATATATATATATATATATATATATATATATATATATATATATATATATCAGGTCTTCTGAAGCTATACAATTGCTTTGTGTGATCAATAGTTTGAAATTATAGACATATTTCACTTAAACTCTTTGCTGCCACATTGATTTGCAATGAACAATGGGTGAGAAAACGATAATGTTCATTTTTGAGTGAATAATCCTTTTAAGATTGTCAACATCATATAACTCAAACACTTAACAGTTATGTTAACTCATTCATGGGTTTATGTGAAGAATGATGCCTATGCAGTATTATGAGCTGTGACATTAGAGTACAATATTTTGTAGTTTGACTTTGAGATGATTACTGTACATATTTGTTCCTAATGCTCAAAATAATTAATTGGTTTAAGTAGGTAAACTTAAATTAAACAAATTAGTTAAATCAAATTAAAGGGTTAGTTCACCCAAAAATGAAAATTTTGTCAGTAATTACTCACCCTCATGTTGTTCCAAACGCGTAAGACCTTCGTTCATCTTCGGAACACAAATTAAGATATTTTTGATGAAATCTGAGCCATGTCTCACTCCTCCATAGGCTTCTATGTGACCGAAACTTGCTGGCCCAGAAAAGTTATTAAAGAGATCGTTAATATAGTCCAAGTGACTCCAGTAGCTCAATCTTAAGTATATCAAGCGACGAGAATACTTTTTGTGCGCAAAAACAAACAAAAATAACGACTTTATTCCACTATTCATTTCCTTCTCTCTGGACCTCTAGTTGGTTCGCGTAGTGTTTTTGCGCAGCGCGTCTGTGTTACACGTCACCACGTAGGCTCACTATTGGCCGACGCCGGTCATGTGTGTGATGCGTGATGACGTGCAACACAGACGCGCAGCGCAAAAACACTACGAGGCCCAGAGAGAAGGAAATGAAAAGTGGAATAAAGTCGTTATTTTTGTTTGTTTTTGCGCACAAAAAGTATTCTCGTCGCTTGATATACTTAAGATTGAGCCACTGGAGTTACTTGGACTATATTAACGATCTTTTTAATAACTTTTCTGGGCCAGCAAGTTTCGGTCACATAGCAGCCTATGGAGGAGTGAGACATGGCTCAGATTTCATCAAAAATATCTTAATTTGTGTTCCGAAGATGAACGAAGGTCTTACGCGGTTGGAACAACATGAGGGTGAGTAATTACTGACAGAATTTTCATTTTTGGGTGAACTAACCCTTTAACATTTGAGTATTTAGAACTTTCTTTTTCTTTGAGTTCACAAAACTGACACATTTGAAGTAATCTGAATTGTTTCATTGTTTTATGTTTTATGAACATTTTTCTTTTAATTTAGACAAACTTAAATTGAACTGAAACTGGGCTCTGATTTCTATTACCCAGCATGCTTTGCCATGACAATCTAAAGGGAGAGTAAATGCTAAAATTAAGTGTTATATAATGTTTTTTTTGTAAAGTTTGAGATTTAGTAGTGTTTAATGTTTTGCTATGGATTATTTAGAAGGGTTACCATTATGGTATAGGGTTACCATTATGGTGACGAGTGAAGCACAAGCTTGGTTTGAGAACAGATATATGTAATGTGTTATATTGTCCTACTCATTGTTATATTATGCTACTGCTATCAAAGCATTGTTACACCAATTAGCAAGGTAGCATTTATTGAATTAGTGAGTTAAAACAAGCCAAGTTTCCACAACTAAAAATCTATAAATTGAGATTACATGATAATTTGAGGTTAAAATGTATGGATTAGCTTACTCAAATAAGTTAAGAGCAATTAATATATATGAATTCAAAATAAATAACCAGTTCTGCTTACTTAAACTTTAAATTTCTTATCTTAATTTTTTTTATATAACTGATTACCACAAATTTTTTTTGAGGTTTTTCCAACTTATTCGGGTTTAAAGTGTACTGTATGCGCACAGCTCAATTTTTCTAACCGTGTCATCTCGCACATGCACCTTGAATTTTTGCACTAATTTGTTGGTCCACAAGGTGGCAAAACTGGTTCGGCCCGTTGTCAAAAGAATTGAATACAATAATGAGAAGGGACAACAACAAACTACTGGAGATGGCAACAACAATAGACGCGAGCGCTTGTGTAAGAGATTCACGTAACTCAAGTTTAAGCAAGTACAATTTTTATCAGTCGTAACTTCTGGAAAGAAATAGAGCAGGAAGTGGACAAATCTTTCAAGTGTGCATGTGTCAAACGCCTGTGTTTGCACATGCAAAGTATCAATGGAGTATACTTTGAAAGGCTATGCATTTGGTTGTATGAATATGCTAAGCATTCATGTCAAAACTGAACTATACTTTAGACTGCTTTTATCATGCAGTACTGTTGTTCTCTCATGTCCTTTTCCTTTCACAGTCTTTCTCAATTCTTACTGCTTACTCATCTCTTACCTCTTCTCCTTTATCTATCTCCGTTTATAAGAAATACTTGATATGCAAAGTTATGCTTTCATCTGGCTAGTTAAATTTTCACCACTCCATCTAGTCTGCAAGCACAGCAGTTTTTTTTCTGTCTCTCTGTCCCTCCCTGCTGTGCTGTAAACCCTGATATGTGGACAGTATGACAGGACTGTGAACTCTTGCTGGCTAAAGCGGGGTCTGAAGGTCCCCTGAGAGGGTCATCTGCTCTCTTGTCCTGTCCTGTCTACCTCACCTTCACCCTAAAACCACTGCACTTGTGCCATCTGCTGCAGATAACACGAGAAGCCAAAGTCAGCTACCACAAAAGTGCGTCAGTTTTACTGCTAAAACAACTATAGTGCAGTTTTAGCCAAATGTTGCAAGATAGAAATACCTAAAGTTCTTAAACTGTTATTTTATGAATATTTTACTTGGTAAATGCAGAATATGCACTGTGCTAAATGGCGATATCTGCTGCATGTGTTATATAAGGTGAGATTTTTCTAGTGCCGCAGTTCTTCTCTCCCTCTCTGAGAAAACTAAACGAGACTTCACTCGAAGTGATGAACGGCATTTTAATTTTCTTGTGCTTTGTTCCGTCCTCTCCTATCTGTCTCTTTCTCTCTGTTTTTCTCTCTATCCACTCAATCTAAGTGAGTCCCTAATAATTCTCAGTGTCTTGTTCTTTTGCTACCATGTTCCACTAGTAAAGCCATATGAGGTCAGGAATTGCCATTTGTACATGTAAATTGGTGTACGATCAATTCCTTTGCAACCAGGGTCCAAGGCTCCATTCTGAGAATGATTGTCACTCATCAGGGGAGTTAAGGGAGGCACCCAATAATACCCCAAATTCCGAGGTGTAAAATGGGAGAAGGCCAATTTAAATGTTATTAAAATTCTGTGTTTTTCATTTCATGTCTCAGAATGTGAATTTCTTGTTTGTAATTTCACCATTGTAACATAAAATATAACTGATGTCAGAACCACCACTGTTCTTCCCCGAACGTGCCGAATCTGCCGTTGGCGCGTTGTAAAAAACAAAACAAAGTAGCCAATCACTACCATATTTCACTTCCTATTAGGGCTGGGAAAAAAAATCGATTTGATTTAAAAATCGAGTTGGTAGGTCAAATCGATTCATATTTTCAAAAAATCGATTTTTTAGATTTTTTTCTCCCCCTCTTCAGTATAGCGTACAATACATACATTTTGCATTCGTCAAATCTTCCTTCAGGGTTTCCGTAGCACGCTCCCTGCGCGCAGCCCTCGATGCTTCACGACATCACGACGACTAGCATGTTTAATTTTTTAACGGTCCTCCACGACGACGGCGCGCGAGTGAGTGAGTGAGTTAGTGAGAGTGTGTTCGCGAGTGAGTGTGTATGTGCGAGTGAATGAGTGAGTGTGTGTGTGTGTGTGTGTGTGTAGGCTATGTGAGTGAGCGTGTAGGCTATATGTGCGAGTGAATGAGTGTGTGTGAGACGGCTCGCGATGACTGGTCGGAAAACGTCTCAGGTTACGACTGTAACCTATGTTCCCTGAGAACAGGGAACGAGACACTACGTCAGAATGACGCTATGGGGAACGCCTCAGGCGTGACAGGTGTCTGAAATCAATATCAAATCACGGCAATCACATTGACCGGCGACAGCCCGTGAATCATTAACGTGAATGATTAACATGCGACCTGCAAGTATAAAAGGGCGCCTTGCAAACATGACAACATCCTATCGTCTGAAGGGACTGTTGCAGGCAGGCCCCGAGGCATGGCAGGAAGACGTAGTGTCTCGTTCCCTGTTCTCAGGGAACATAGGTTACAGTCGTAACCTGAGACGTTCCCTTTCGAAAGGGAACTCTACACTACGTCAGAATGACGCTATGGGGAACGATATACCAACGCCACCATGCTAAGGGGAGTGCATGCCAAAGGCAGTGACAACTGTCAGAACCGGCAATTCAAATGAACGCTAGTACCACTCACCCCCAGGTCACACTGAGCTGTCAGTGACAGCACTCCCTACGGTCATAGCCCAAGCTAAATGACACCACAGAAAACCTCCATAAACATAGTTTAGTGAAAGGTCTACCTGGGCCTGCTCAAGGGCCTAGGACCACAACTTCAACTTCTTAGAAGGGGTCCCTTCTAGGGAATGTGGCTAGGGAACCTGAGGGAACCCCAGCCAGTCACTATTCAGGGGAACGTGCCACCTGAAATGCCACCAGGCAGGCCTGACCTGGTGTCACCATATAAGACACTACAGTCTGGCCACTTCCTGTCTGTCCGAAGACAGAGCCTCTGGACACTTGCCTTTAGGAAGGCATCCAACCCGAGGGACTGCGAAGCAGGCAGTAAACCACTCGGACCGGATCTCAGAGACGGGATATCCTGGAGAGTATGACTCAGCATAGTGCTTTACAACCCTTGCCAGCGAGGGGAGTTTCTCTACTCGATCCACGGATCAACCCAGTGTTTGTGTTTCAAAACACTAAGGAGGCCTGTGAGGGCCTAAGGACTGATCTAACTGGGAGGCCTCATGAGAGGCCTACGACCGACTGATCAGACTCAGGAGACCACATACTCATACTGACCCTCAGTGAGGGGAGCATTAGATCTACCTGGTAGGCAACCAGGCTGTAGCAGGATAAAGAGGTTCCAGGAGGGAACCCGTAGCAGAGAATACAAACTTGAGTCGAGCCAGTGCGCAAGCTCACCTTCGGTAGCTGCCTGATAAGGTCTGCTAAACTGAAAGTAAGCGGCCACTAGCTTACAAAACCCAGCACCACAGTGAAACTACTCAGGGAGACCTGGAGAGGCCTACTACCTGACAACCACAGTATGTGGGAGCTCACCTTCAGAGAGGCCTGGTGAAGCCTACTATCTGATAACCACAAAACGTGGGAGCTCACTTTCAGAGAGGCCTGGAGAGGCCTACTATCTGATAACCACAAAACGTGGGAGCTCACTTTCAGAGAGGCCTGGAGAGGCCTACTACCTGAAAAACCATGCTCAGTGGAACACACAGTAAGTGGGAGCTAACCCTTCAAGGAGGCCTGGAGAGGCCTACTACATGACAACCACAGTATGTGGGAGCTCAACTTCAGGGAGGCCTAGTGAGGCCTACTACCTGATAACCACAGCGCATGGGAGTTCACTTACAGAGAGGCCTGGAGAGGCCTACTACATGACAACCACAGTATGCGGGGGCTCAACTTCAGGGAGGCCTAGTGAGGCCTACTACCTGATAACCACAGTGCATGGGAGTTCACTTACAGAGAGGCCTGGAGAGGCCTGCTACATGACAACCACAAAACGTGGGAGCTCAACTTAAGGGAGGCCTACTGAAGCCTACCACAGTACATGGGAGTTCGCTTACAGAGAGGCCTAGAGAGGCCTACTACCCATTACCAGAAAAACCACATTAAGTGGAAACTCAAAGTATGTTGGAACTCAACTCCAGGGAGGCCTGGTGAGGCCTACTACCAGAGAACCATAACATGAAGGAGCTTACTTTCAGGGAGGCCTGGAGAGGCCTACTACCTGAAAACCACAGCTGACATTGGGCCAGACTGGCATTCCAGTTGACTGTCTATGGGGCTTTGCCTTCAGGGAGGCCTTATGAGGCCTACTAACTGATAGTTCAACCTCAGGGCCACTTAGTACCACAGTATGAGGGATTTAGCCCTCAGGGAGGCCTAGTAAAGCCTACTACCTGACCCCCACAAAAAATGTGGGAGCCCATCTCCAGGGAGGCCTGAAGAGGCCTACTTCCTGAAACAGTCTAATCAGCTGGATGTGACTGCTGCTGGGGACTCGCCTAACAGGGAGGCCCGGTCGAGCCTACTAGCTGATAGCGAGTCTTTCTGCTACTTTAATGAACACTGCTGGAACCATACTAATAAAAAACTTTCCTAAAGTTTTGACCTAGTGTATGCTCCACAATGTTGTGACCCACCTCCGAGGAGGCCTGTTAAGACCTACTACTCGGTAGTGAGTCTTCTGCCCGAACTACCAGGGCCAACCAACGAAGGTGAGCTGGCCTAGGAGCCCTATCTTAGGGGCTACCCGGTCAAGGAGGCCTGCTGGGGCCTACTACCTAACTGTGCAGCCTTCAAGGCAGAAAAACTGTTACTACAGCACTTACAGCATCCTGGCACCTAATCACATTGCCAAAGGCAGTGTACTCAGCAAAAAGCAATACCCTCATAGCAGGGGAGTACAACATACGCCACTCTGCCTAGCGGAGGCCCCATTTTAAGGGCCTACCTACTAAATGCATGGGCATCAGCTCATGGCAATGCTCTGGCTTCAAGGGAGCGGAGTTCAAATACCGGAATGAAATGTAGTTAGAACTCCCTGCTCACCCGGAGCCATCGTGGTGTGAGGTAGATAATACAGAGCTGAGAATGGATTACTCAAAACTACCCCGCGTTTAGTGGGGGAGAAACACCATATGCCCCTGAAATGTTAGACAGGGAGCGGGCCTGCAAGTGGCTCCAAAGGGTGACAGGGATTTGTCCTGTGCCCAGCCTGGGGAAGCGGAGCTTGCTTGCAAGCCAACCAACCTTCACCCATCGTTCGAGTGGTTCAGCTCAACGGGCTGAGTGGAGCCAGCTCTAGAGGCCTAAAAACAAGTAGCTCTGTTCGACAGGGTCTGGCAAACTATCACATCGCAGAGCGAAAGACAGCCTGACCCGCCTGAAGGATCATACCTCAACTACCACCCTGCATTACTCTATCACCCCTGAATGCAGTGAAAGGGGCGGGCCTTGGCCAACAACTCCCATTTAAGGGAGGAGGCTGAAATCTAGGGGAGGAAGCCTAACACATAATGAATGCGGCAGCTATACTTAGCAGAACGCCTCCAACATCCCAAACATAGCCTAGGCCAGCTACAGAGGCGGCCCGGGTTAGGGCCGACCCATAAGCATAGATCTACCTGAGGGCTCAGAGGAGCCAAAGCCAACTTGATTGAGAGGCTGTGAAACACTCAACCTACTGACACCTTACAGAGCTCAGGGGAGCGAAGTACTCAGGATACAAATGTCACAAACTGATAGGTAAGACATAAGATCTATCTGAAGCGCCAGCGTCAGTCTAAACCTAAACAAAAAAGCTTTTTTTTTTTTTTTTTAGGAAGACCAACTACTCTACCCCTGGGTGGCTAATAGCCCTGAGGCTAAACAGAAATGAGCGGCGGCCCACCACGCATAAAAAATGTTATGACCGGAAGGCCATCACACACTCAGCACGGAAGCCAAATCTTCTTTGAGCTTCTCCCTAATTCGTTCCAGCCACCAACTGAGGGGAGGCTTCAGGGCCCTGAAGTCCAAAACTTACTTTACCTTATTCCTCCTTGCCAGTACGACTCCCTAGGTCTATACAGGGAACGAGGTCTGTAGAGAAATAAATGTCAGTGTTATTTGTACACACAGATATTCTTAAAAGACCAATCAGCTCACCTGCGGCATGCGGAGTGAAGACTCCACCAGAGATTCACAAAAACCTGGGGTCCACCACTTTTACATGCCTAAAAGAGGCGCTCACACTAATCAAGCCAAGGCGGGCCAACAGAACATAGTTCTATCATGGGCCCAGCCCCAGGCCTGATGTAGCAAGAACGCCTGGGGAGTCAGGAAGAGAGAGAGGGCTGGTAGAAAAAGGCCCTCCAGGGAGATCAACCCTTACTCACGCTGTGTGCGCTTGCGCTGGATGACCTCCCTTAGATCCCTCTTCTTGCGGGAGGCTCGCCTTCTCTGTGTCCTACTCCTCCATGGAGGGGGCGCACGAGAGGCGACACTGGACCTCTGGTCCTGTCTACGGTCCTCGGACCGAGAGGGACCAGGGCCTCCCGTCTGCCTGGGCTTGGACCCGGATCTCAGCGGTATACATGTTTCAAAAGCAGCTGAGCGTGCCTTCGCCTCTCTAAACTTCCCAACCACCGTCATCCACGGAGGTGCCAAAAAGCTTAGAAGGCGAAACTGGTGAATTGAGGAGAAAAGGATTTCTCTTTCTCCCCGATATCAGCCATGTTAAGTCACAGATGCCTCTCCGTGGCCACCATCGCTGCCATCGATCAGCCGATCGCGGCAGCAGGCCCGGAGAGACAAAACTGTGGTTCGACGCAGCTCAGCAACCGCCTCAGGGGACAGCCCCGCCCCCTGGTCGAGATCCCACAGCAGGTCAGCCTGGTAAGCTTGCAGCACCGCCATGGTATGGGGAGCAGCGCCGGCCTGACCTGCTGCCGTGTATGCTCTGCCATTCAAACGAGCTGATACTTTAAGCGGTTTGGATGGCAGGGTTGGAGCTTTAAGTGTCGACACCCGCCCAGACACGAGATATTTTGTGAACGTCTCGTCAATCGGCGGTATCGACACATACCCATGCTTCCCGATCCACTCAACATCAGCGAAATCACCCCGCTGATGTCAGTGAATATGAGCAGAGCATGGGTTCTTCCAAGCCCTCTCGATCTCAGTATGGAGATCAGGAAGGAAAGGAAGGCTCACCTGAGCTGGTGCCATATGTTCAGGGAGAAATCGATCGTCAAGCCTGCCGCGAGCGATCTCTCCCTGAGCGCGCCGCCATGGCAACTGAAGTTTGTCGGCGGCGCGCCCCATATCAACCACCAGCTCAGCATACACGGGGCAGGATGGCTGACGAGGCTCTGGATCTAATGCATCCTCATCAGCCATTTCTTGCCCGTCCTGAAGAGCACTCTCTGCAGTACCAGTAGGAGAAACGTCTCCGTCATCCACCTGCAACACGCTCTCGTCAGTCGATGACGCATCTGAGAGGGTTTTTTTTTTTTTTTTTTATTTGCACAGGACGCTCCCTCGAGAGCGTCCCGTGCGTGCTCTTCACTCAGACAGAAAATGCACATTTCATGTGTGTCACCCGGCAACAAAAACCTTGGGCACGGGTCAACACATATAATGAAATTCTTACCTTAGGACTTGCCTTAAGTGTGCGCTTCATTTTCTAATTGCCGTTAATGCTTGACATTAAGACCAGACAAAACAGTCCCTGAAGACGAAAAGATGTTGTCATGTTTGCAAGGCGCCCTTTTATACTTGCAGGTCGCATGTTAATCATTCACGTTAATGATTCACGGGCTGTCGCCGGTCAATGTGATTGCCGTGATTTGATATTGATTTCAGACACCTGTCACGCCTGAGGCGTTCCCCATAGCGTCATTCTGACGTAGTGTAGAGTTCCCTTTCGAAAGGGAACAACGTGTAGCCTAAACATTATGTTTCTTGTCCACGACATGACAAGATTTTTAGGAGTCAAAATCGTGTAATCTGACACAACGTAACAGACAAAAAAATTGATTCGAATCGTAAATCGAGTTTTTTTATAAAAAAATTGCCCAGCTCTACTTCCTATTCTATATTCTATTTTCAGTGTTGAGAAAAAATACTCCCTTGGTATTTCAACCAATCATCGCAGAGACTTAAACTAAATTGAGATATTAGTTTGAAATGCTCCCGCTGATGATCTAGCAACTATACCCTTAATTATTGAGAGTAGAGATATTGAATATTTGATTGCCGACAAATTTACCAAGATGCTATTCAAGCAGCAGCTCAAATAAAAAATGTAGGAAAACGCCACGCCTAAGTCAGATATAGGTAACAGCAATCCGCTTTACTAAATGGCCGAACATGTTCTTTTAACATGGACATTTAAAAGGACAGAAGGATGGATTTTTTTCCTCAAGTGATGGGCTAGTAGGTGAGTGCCAATATATTTATATTTTCTTGCTGTATGTGTTTATTTTTGTATTTTAAAAAAAAAAACATTTTATGTCTAAAAGTGACCCAAGAAAGCCATTTTAAAGCAGTTAATATATATATATATATATATATATATATATATATATATATATATATATATATATATATATATATATATTTAAATCCTTGAGAGAGGATCCGTTAAAATTAGTGTGCCTCTATTTTAAAATACAAGAGCAGCCACTGGTCACAACTCTACAAAGAATAGTGAAGACAGACATACTGACAAACTCACTAGCAAAATGAAGCCAGTAATAAACTTATGTTCAATGATGAGGAATTAAAAATATATATTTTGATATATAATATGTACATTTAATATATAAATGTATATATGTATATGTATGTAATAAAATATGATAAATATGTAGTGACTGTACACAATTCATAATAAACTCTCTTTCTGTAGGCTAATATTTATTTCACATTTTACTTGTATGCCAAACTAATGCAATGCTTTTAAACTAGCTTTATTTGGATGGTTAGGGTTAGAAAATATTACTGTATATGCATTTAATTGTGATGATTTGATGAATTATTCAGCATAATTCAGTTGCATTGATTGCAGGTTTAATCAGTCAACAGCATTAGCATTTTTTTTTTTTTTTGAAAAAAGGAAAAATACAGTTTCATGGCCTTTAAATATTGTCTATTCCGACGCCATTGGCAGAAAAGTTTATTTTGGACCCTGTTTGCAACTAAATAAAGGTGGATTTTTTTAGATGGATGTCCTTGCATGTTCTCTTTATCCTGCCTCTTTTTCCTCATCCCTCTCTCTGTAGGGTGTAGAGTTGCTGGGAATGGTCTGATTAAATATTAAGGTGTGCTGGGTGCTGACCCTGGTCCTGTCTCCCAAGTCTCTCTCTCTCACACACACACACACACACACACACACACACACACACACACACACACACACACACACACACACTCACAGGATGTGAAAGTGGGAAGGGAAAATATAATAACCTACATCTATTGATTGTTGACACAAGCGTTTAAAACGACAGGCTTGAAGGTGACAGAAGTGTCCTTGGAGACCAGGATGCCGTGTTGATTTTCAGCTGTTGTGAATGGGATTCGCCGCTAATGTTTCAAGGTTTAAGGTAATGGATATTTTTAATAGAGAGAACATGCTTTACAAAAGTCATTCCAGAATACCTAATAATATGTAATATGTTCTATAAGCTCAGTGAGATGCTTAGACATTCCTAGAAACAGTGTGAATCTCACACACAGACTTCATACGTTCCTAATCAGCCCTGTGGACTCACGTGGGCTCATAGAGACATGCTTTCACTCATAAAAATCTCCGGTCGGCACTCGCAGCTCTGTGACCTTGGCTTTGACCTTTCGGATCAGGCAGCAGCGCTGTATCCATGGCTGCAGAGGCTCTGGAGGAGGAAGAGAGAGAGGCGGATTCTCCCCAGGCTCCCTGCACTGATCACAGCCAGAGACTGACCAGCCTGAGGGCCTTTTCACACTGAGGCCGAACATTTGTTGGCAAATTTTCATTGCAAACAAAATTTTGAATAGAAACAATGGGTTTCCATTCTACCCCGTGCACAAATATTAGTCTGCCATTAGACCAATTTTTTTTTCTTTACGAAGAGTGGTGCAATTTTCTTTGTTTGTCCATTAAAAAAAAATGACTAACCATTAAGTGATGAGCTTTTGATCATGATTCTTGAGCCAGGTCATTTCATGAACCCTTAGTACTACAGAAATTGCTGGTCTCTTTTATAAGTCTGGTAATATACATTACCGGTTCAAAAACAGGTTCTTTTGAACTTTTTATTAATCAAAAAAAAAATATTAAGCAGCACAACTGTTTTTAACGTTGATAACAATAATTAATGTTTCTTGAGCAGCTAATCAGCTCATAGCAATAGCATCATGTGACACTGAAAACTGTAATAAGTTTTTTTTTCTTTTTCTGGCACTTTGAGTTAATCTAGCTATTTCCCACAAAGTGGGAACAGGAGTGTACCACCTAGTGTACAGGAGTGAATTTAATTTAGCCCTTTGAATATTCATTTCATCTTGGTGTGAATATACTTTTTGTCTGTGATCTATTGCACTTTCATCTTTCACATTTGTTATGACTTTGGCCTCATTCTGTAAAGTTACATCAAACACATTTTCGTGGGCTTTTCAATTTATGTATGAATAAGTATTTTCATTGTCTTCTGCTCTGTGTGTGAGTCTGTGAGGCTATTGTGGACCGAGAATGGAGGTTTGTTGGGGAGCTGGACTGATAATGTTGCCCCAGGGTAAGGTAACTCTTTCGGCAATCTGCCCAGACTCCCCAGGCATGACACTGGCACGAAGCACAGGGAAATTTTCACACAAGCCCTGTGTAGCGTTTGAGGGTCTGTCAGGGGCAGAAACACTGCCTGTGGGGTTGTTATTAACATGGTGGAATGGGCAAAGAGGAGAGAAGAGTCAGGGGCAAGTCAAGCCTGAAGCAAGGAAAAGAGAGGAGCAAAGCAGCAGTGTTTTTTTTTAATGCCGCCTTCTAGAACGCTTTGTGCTGGTGAACTGGGGCTTTTATCAGAGGTTGTTCTCAGACTCAAAGCTGTAAACAGCCGGGGCTATTGATTAAGTTATTACCAGTCATTCTTTTATTTATGCTTTCGAAAGAGGTCACCCTAAAAAAAAGATCTACCCCTTATAAAAAAGTACTTGGTTGTGATAGGTTGTAAAGCTATCCGATAGTAATACTAAAGTGCCTATATATATATACACCATAGTACTGAATGATTATCCTATTTATGGGCCATGCTATGGTACTTTAAAAATTACCATATAGTACTGTGGTAGATGTCCAAATTAATACAATACTCTACAATGTTTCATAATAGCTCTCTTTATCTATCCATTTATTTTCATAGTAGCTGATCTGCCTGCCTGTCTGTCTGTGTTCGTCCGTCAGTCCAGTAAACCTTCAAACCCGCTATAAGCATTTTTCAAAACTTTCAAAGAAGTCATTCAGTGTGAATTGTACTTGTGCATCCTGTTGGCTATGCCAATTCAAATGCAGTTAAAATGTTGAAGTCCTTCTCAGTTAAGTTCTGAATGACACACAATCCTGGTAACGGTCTAATAAAAGTTCCTTTGTAAAATAGCCCTTTTTCTAAAAGACAGTCCTCATGTTTCTAGCAGTCACACCGTAGCGCAGAGTATGTGAAGAACATCCTGTCACTCCCAGACTCTGTGCCACAGCTAACACTGACCTGGGCCAAATTAGCACTTCCACCTCTCGCCCTGCTAATGGCTGGTGAGGATGGGAGGGTGTGAACTGAGGTTCTTGTCCCATAACAGATAAGAGAGGGAGATCTGATCAGAGAGGAGGTAAGGAGACATGCGATTATCTAAGAGGTCATGGTTTTGATTTAAGTGGAGGTAAAAGATGCTGAAAGAGAAGATGGGGTTGGATAGGGCACACCCTTCGCAAACCGCCAGCAAACAGAGGTGGAACCCTCAAGGCAAGCGGAAGCGAGGCCGCCCAAGAAGTACATGGCGACGCGAACTTGACGCAGACGTCACAAGGATGGGCTTCAACTGGAGTCAACTAGAAAGAATGTCCCAGGACAGAAATCTCTGGAGGTCTACCTTTGGCGGTCCATACCCCGGGAGGGGTGGAGGGCATAAGAAGAAGAAGAAAAGATGCTGGTGGCTCGAGCAGATCCTTCGGGGGGGCGCTGCTCATGATGACGAGTGGCTTGCCTTGCACAGCACAGGACTTTAGGTTTAGGTATCTGTTCAGAAATCTGTTAGCATCCCTATTCACCTCAAGTTATGGTAGTTAGTGGGGGCTAACTAGGCTATGCTGACCAGCCAAACCTTAAACTTTAGGTGCAACACACCAACCAACTCATAGATATGCCTTCATTATGCTGCATGTATGAAATAACTGCTTTTGAACAACTGCTTGGAATTAGCGGGAGCTGCTACACATGGGGCATACATAATGCTCTCTCACACTAACAGGATGAATGCACACACTTTCTTTCTGACAGTGGCTGTCTTTGAACTTTCATTCTATCCATTGCTCGCCGTCTTTCCCTCACGCTCTCTCTCTCACACTCATGCTCATTGACAGCATTGTGGAAGAAAATTAACATTCACACTTAATCAGCCTCCCACAGGCTTGAATGTGCTGATGTGCAGGACAGGGTCATGCTAATCAGGTGCTTTAGCTTGCAGGCACATTGATTGAATACTACAAACGCTTATTAATCTAGCCCTGTCCCAGCACCTTGCCCTCACACACACACACACACACACACACACACACACACACACACACACACACACACACACACACTGCAGCTACATAATCCTAATCACCCATCTAATAATTAGGAATGAAGGAAATTACATATTTTCAAAACCAACTAGTCTGTGGGTTGTCTGTACAACTAGTCGATGAATCAGTTTTAAGGGAGCAGGTTGATTTCAGGTTCATCTGACCCTAATTGAAAGTGTTGTTTACACAAGATGTGTTTTTGTGTTCTATAAAACTAGACAGGCGAGGAGAAGAGAATGCAATGATATGGTGACTGGTTATTAAAAGTTGGACTATTTTTGACTTGAAACTTCAGACGTTCGAAGCAGGATACTCAAAAAACAGTGTGAGATTTGTTTGCATGCATACTCAGAGAGGCTTAGGTAGCGGATAGGTCATGTTGGTTGTCTACTTTGTCTATTTTGACATTTTTATATATAGTGGTGCTGTTATTAATTTGCATGTTGTGCTTTTGCTTCTAAACACTTTGCATCTTTAACTCTCTCGAAAAAGTCTTTAAATCTTTCAGTAAACATTTGAGGTATGCGTATATATATATATATATATATATATATATAGTGAAATATTACAATTGAAAATAACTTTTTTCTATTTTAAAGGGGTTGTGAACTGCATTATTTTAGTTTTTTATAATGTGTCCTGGGGTGTATAATGTTAGTATGATTTTTACATAAAAATTGCCATAATTTAGAAATAAGTTATTTTTCCTACCCTGATTTTAGTCCTCTGATTTGAATGCGCTGTTTTAAGGGGCCTGTCTGTGTGAGACTTCAGTGTAAATGCATCACATGTTATTTACCTACTTCTTGTCATGCGTGAATCAGTAGGAAGGGCTACAGTGGTAATGATGTAAAAGTAGGCATTGATCTACTTCTGTAGAGGCGTTCTTTCAAATATCTATAACGGTGACAGAACGCCCCCTTCTGGGAAGGTGCGACCTCACGCCGTGATGACGATGACAAGGGAGGTGGCTTTGGAGGAGGATGAAGAGGTGGTTAAGGGAAGGGAAGGGAAGGGAAGGGAAGGGAAGGGAAGGGAAGGGAAGGGAAGGGAAGGAAAGGAGGAACCAACAGTAGCCGTAGGGGTGGAGGGACGGAACGCAGTGGACGCCGTAAGTCCGGGGTGGAAGTAGAGAGTGATGACTGACCAAGGGACAGCTATGAGGTTACACGGAACGTTAAAATAGAGACACCAGCCACCATAGTCACATGTTTGCCGGGAGCCAGAGTGCCTGACATCAAAACAAATTTAAAAGTGCTAGCTAATGCTAATCATAAATTCTCTAAGATTATTATTCCCCGCGGCACTAATGATGTTCGACTTCGCCAGTCGGAGATTACTAAAATTAACATTAAAGAGGTGTGTGAACTCACAAGTATGATGTCAGGCACTGTAATTTGCTCTGGCCCCCTTCCTGTTCACCGGATTGATGAGATACTTAGTAGACTGTCCTCACTCAATGGCTGGCTGTCTAAGTGGTGTCCGCAAAATAATATAGGGTTCATAGACAATTGAAAAAGTTTTTGGGGCAAACCTGACCTGTTGAAAAGAGATGGTATTCATTCCTCCAGGGAGTGCCACTCTTCTCTCTAAAATCCCATCACATAGAGACTCTTTAACCTAGATATCATCATATAGAGACTGTGTCTGTTCCCCAAATTAGGAAATTCCCAAAAACTCCCAAACCCATTTAAGGGTAAAAATTTAATCGATGTACAACAAATAAAAATAGACATAATACAGATGAACAAATGATAAAGCTTGGGTTCCTGAATATTCGATCGCTTACTTCAAAAGCACTCATTGTTAATGATATGATTACAGATTATAACCTAGAAGTGTTGTGTCTGACAGAAACCTGGCTAAATCCAGAGATTACGTTACTTTAAATGAGTCCACCCCCCAGGATTACTGTTATAAAAACGAGCCACGTCTGAAAGGAAAAGGGGGAGGTGTTGCTGTAATCTATAGTAATATCTTCAGAATTATTGAGAAGTCTAGTTTAAAATATAATTCTTTTGAAGTGTTGGTGCTTAATGTAACTATCTAGTGTAAATGATAAATCACGCTTGACATTTGTGCTAGCTACTGTATACAGGCCACCAGGGCACCATACAGACTTGATCAAAGAATTTGCCGATTTTTTTTTTATTGGAGTTAGTACTGGCTGCAGATAAAGTCCTAATTGTTGGTGATTTTAATATACATATAGATAACCAAAAAGATGCATTGGGATTGGCATTTAGAGAGATTCTGAACTCTATTGGAGTTAGACAACACGTGTCAGGACCCACGCATTGTCATAATCATACTTTAGATCTAATATTGTCACATGGAATCAATGTTAATGCCGTTGAAATTCTGCAGCAGAGCGATGACATCTCAGATCATTATCTAGTCTCGTGTATATTCCATTTAGCCAAGGTTGCAAAGCTTGGTTGCAAGGCCATGGTACAACGAGCACACTTGGGTCCTTGAGAGCAGCCAGAAAAATGTAGCGCAACGGGAAGAAAACAAAACTAGACGAGAGAGAGCACGATTGCATACAGAAAAGCCTTAAAAACAGCTAGATCTGCTTATTTTTTGACTCTCTTTTAGAAGAAAACAAAGACAACCCTAGGTATTTATTTGACACAGTGGCTAAATTAACAAGAAATAAAGCTTGTACTTCTAAAGTTTCCAAAGAGCATAGCAGTAATGACTTTATTAACTTCTTTACTTACGAGATTGATAATATTAGAGAGAAAATTATAACTATGCAACCATCTACTATAGTATCGCATCAGGCAGTGCATTGTAGTGTCCCTGAGGAAACATTCCATTCATTTGTTGCAATAGGAGAGGAAGAATTGTCTAAACTCGTTAAATCATCTAAATCGACAACATGTATCTTAGACCCTATATCGACTAAGCTACTGAAAGTAATGCTTCCAGAGGTCATAGATCCTCTTCTTAATATCATCTTTGTCACTAGGATGTGTATCAAACTTTTAAGCTGGCTATTATTAAACCTCTTATTAAAAAACACAACTTGATCTAGAGAATTAGTCAATTACAGGCCGATCTCAAATCTACCCTTTTTGTCAAAGATACTAGAAAAAGCAGTATCCTCACAACTATGTTCCTTTTTAGAAAGAAATGGTATCTGCGAGGATTTCCAGTCAGGATTTAGACCGTACCATAGTACTGAGACTGCTCTCATTAGAGTTACAAATGATTTGCTCTTATCATCCGATCGAGGTTGTATCTCTCTATATTAGTGTTACTTGATCTTAGTGCTGCATTTGATACCATTGACCACAACATTCTTTTAAATAGACTCAAAAATGATGTTGGCATTAGTGGAATTGCATTAGCATGGTTTAGATCATACGTATCTGACCGTTATCAGTTTGTAGCAGTAAATGAAGAAATGTCTTATCGATCACAAGTTCAGTATGGAGTACCACAAGGCTCAGTACTAGGACCGTTGTTGTTCACTCTGTACATGCTACCTTTGGGAGATATCATTAGGAAGCATGGGATTAGTTTTCACTATTATGCCGATGATACTCAGCTCTATACCTCTTTGCGCCCCGACGAAACTTGCCAATTCAAGAAGTTAACGGAATGCATTGCTGATAATTTTTTTTGGATGACTAGTAATTTCCTATTACTTAATTCTGAAAAAACAGAGTTTCTATTGATTGGACCAAACACCTCTGCACGTACTAACCTAGAATACTGTCTAACAATTGATGGCTGCTCTGTCAAGTATTCGTTGTCGGTTAGGAACCTGGGTGTGCTCTTTGATACCAATCTTTCATTTGAAAGCCATGTTTCTAGCATCTGTAAAACCACATTCTTCCATCTTAAAAATATATCTAAATTACGACATATGCTTTCAATGAAAAATACGGAACAGTTAGTTCATGCGTTCATGACCTCAAGGCTAGATTATTGTAATGCTCTTATGGGTGGTTGCCCTGCATGCATAATAAACAAACTATAGCTGGTCCAAAACGCAGCACCTAGAGTTCTTACTAGAACAAGGAAGTATGACCATATTAGCCCGGTTCTGTCAACACTGCATTGGCTCCCTATTAAACATCGTATACGTAATGATTTAATGATTCATGTGGCTACAGTCAGATGTTCTTTGTCCTGTCAGTAAATCAAACTTCCAACGCTATCTCACGACCAATTCGTACGAATTCGTACGAATGATAAAAAGTTGGCTAATTCGTACTAATTCGTACGACCTCACTCGTACGAATTTGTACGATTTGTCTAAACCCACGTGATGGGTAGGTTTAGGGGCGGGGTCAGGG
Source organism: Scardinius erythrophthalmus (assembly GCF_964197995.2). NCBI lineage: Eukaryota > Metazoa > Chordata > Actinopteri > Cypriniformes > Leuciscidae > Scardinius > Scardinius erythrophthalmus. The sequence goes on from NC_138221.1 coordinate 47,078,063, forward strand.
GTAGGTCATTCGTATGAATTCATACGAATTGGCCAATTCGTAAAATATGTACGATTTTGCAAAAATCGTACTAATTCGTACGAGTCAGGTCGTATGAATTCGTACGAATAAGCCACCTCGTAGAATTTGTACATTTTCCCGTGAGATCGGGCTCCAAACTTCACATTGTTTCTCTTAGTAGGGTGTAAATAATCTGTTATTTAAACTTACAATAGCTGTAGATGTCAATCAAACAGTGTATGTTTATCACTGACTGAGTTCTGGACTCGCGCCAATACTCCCGCAATAATCAACAAATCTCTTATTTACATTGTGTTTGCACTGTTAGTTATGATGAAAGCATTCGTTAGTGTGCAGAAATCGAGTTGTAATGACGAGATTGCTGCATACATGTCTCTGTGATCGGCTATGCTCATCACTGCAACCTTTCATGCCACAATCTAAATATAATGCATCAGTTTCAACATAGATCAGCAATTGCATTGCAATAATTATCACTTTTCACAAGTAGTTAACATTGAGAGCAGTAATAGTAAAACATGCTAAACGTTTTCGAGAGTACCACATGTAATACTAGCTATTTCATATGCAAAGATGTTAGCCAATCACAGCAGTGGGCGTTTACACTCAAGTCTCACACAGACACGCCCCTTAAAACAGAGCGTTCAAATCAGAGGGTGAAAATCAGACTTGGAAAAATGCCTTTTATTTCTAAATTATGAACATTTGAAGTAAAAATCATACTAACATTATGAAACAATATAACAATGCAGTTCATGACAACTTATCCATGATGACATTTGGTCAGAGTTTGATTGCCATCAACATAAACAACTAAATATATGGGAAGCAGTTTCTCCTTTTCAAAAAAACCTATTTACAGTATGTTGTTATGGTAGTTGAATTTTATTATTTGCATTGTAGAATTATATTTTTCCCCTGCTATCCTATAAAAACAGACCTGCTGTGACCCATTTTTGGGTCACAACCCACCAGTTGGGAGCCACTGATGTAAGTGCTACCCACTTTTTCCTGCCCATTTCACACTAGACATGCAAGCAGAGCGGAAACAGCGCACGAGCTGCATGTATACAGAGCAGACGCAGCACAGTGCTTTCACACTGACAACATGCCGAGCACGCAACTGAACCGCTGCTGAATGTGCAGACCTCCAATCACGTGCTTTTGTTTACGATCACCGGAATACAGCTGTGATGCATATAACATGTTAAACCATAACATGCTGTGTAGCGTGGTTTTTTTATGAGAAAAGGAATCTTCAACTTCAGCTATACTTGTAGTTTAAATAATTTAAACATGCTTTTGTGGGCTTTGCAACTCCTAGTACAATAGTCTCTTTTGTTGTTGTATTTTTTGCACAGTGCTGAAAGTCATATGGTGACTGTGAAACACAGTAGATTTCACTTACATGCTTTTATGGTGAAATTGTTCCTTTTTCGTGTCATCCCATGTTTATTTTGACCATGAACAATGCACTGTCACTTTAATTCAGCATGAGCAGCACAGCTAAATAGTTCTGAGCCAAAAAAAAAAGTGTGTTGTGTGAAATGGGCCCTACAGATCCTTTTTTATTTTTTATTTATAGCCTAGAAAGCATTAAAGTAATTGATATACTTACTCCAAGCCAATCACGATCATCCTGTATTTACCTTTTTCAATTGCAATAAAAGTCTTTTATCTGTCCATTTATGACCATTACATATCCACTAATACCTTAAAACACTCGAATCATTAAACAAACCTGGTCAGATTCCTCACTTTTTTAAATTCAAAATCCTCCACCTATTTCCATTGAGCTCCACTGATTTCTATCACAGTGTGCAGTATCATCCTACATTTCGTGCCTCTTGAGCCCAATAAGCGGCTGCTGCGGTCCCGGTAATGCTGGGAATCTGGTACAGTACACAGTGATGCAATTCACATGATCAACTGTGATCTAAATATATCAATAATGCAGAGCATGGCCTTTGCTATTATGATCATGGATCCGCAGGCTGGGCATGTGGAATCTCTATAAGCTAAGCGATGTCATATCAGGTGACACAGGCAGTGGCCTGCACTCTCATGTGTGTGTGCATGGGTGTGTGTGTGTGTGTGTGTGTGTGTGCTCCATGCCCAGGGCCTGAGGCTTCAGTGGCATGTGCCCCATCCCCCCTGCCAGCCCTATGATGGATTGTCATGTTTGGAGTAAGAAAATGAGAGAGAGATAGCGCCAGGAAGAAAGAAAGGTTAAAAAAAGAGGTGGCGAGGGAATGAGGATTAATTAAATCCCCGCTCGTACCGGTGATCAGGCCGGATGGTGGGCCTGATGGTGTCAGATGGTGTCTTCCTCTTTTATTGCAGTCTACTATAGCAGCAGTCCATCCTCTGCCTTGAGCTAACCTACTGCAGCCTCCGCACATGCAAACCCGTTGCTGTTCGGCCAGCCTCATTGATTTTATCGGCCAGTGTTTTGGTATGTGTGCGTCTGTGCGTGTGTGTCTGGGTCATCCAGTCACAGCCAGTTTTGGCCACACCGTGAGCCCGTGAGGGGGAGAGCCATACAGACACTGATACTCCAGAGCACCTGCTGGTAGTCGACATGTTCAGCAGTTCACACCATCGTGATAACTAATGTACAAAACACTTTGTGTTTATGATAAAACTTACAAAAGCTTTGTCTTTATGAAACTTATGTGTCCCTGTTGTGACATTCTTTATTTTGGTTGTGATACAATTTTATTTAGTGTAGTTTAATGCAAAAGTGTCATACTTATTCAAACTAGAGGGGGAGATGTTTTAATTTTTAATTTTGTCAGAGCAGGGCTTTTCAAACTTCATGTTTAAAAATCCTTTTTGTGCTTTGTGCGAGTAAAAATAAGAAGTGTGATAAACACACACAGCATTTATTTGACCACATTAGAATAATAAAACAGTAATATTGTGAAATATTATTAAATTTTAAATATCTGTTTTGAAATATAATTTGTTCCTGTAATGGCAAGGCTAAATTTTCAGCAACCCAAATCATTCTAATATGCTAATTTGCTGCTCAAGAAACATTCATTTTAATTATCAATGCTAAAAACAGTTGATCAAAACTTAAACTTAATCACAGTTAATCTTGATTTCTTTTGAAATCAAATTAAATTGTAATTTTTGGGTGAATTTGAATGTGTAAAAATTGCATACATTAATTCTGACAGCCCTAAAAATATATAGTACTTAGTAAAAAACAAAATTGACCCTAGTCATAGGGCACTATGTTAGGACCACCCTCTCAAAATGAATGGGTGCATGATCCCCCTTGTTTAATGGTCAATGTTAGTAGCATATTTTAAACAGAAACAGGCTAAAGCTAATGGCTAATGCTGTGGCTCTCATTAGCTGGATGAAGGCAAAACAAAACTGCAGTGAAAAAGAGAGAAGGCATGGAGTAGAGTGCATAAAAGAATACATGTGAAATAAATTCAGGCATTATCTCTTTTACCTTTTTCACCCTTATTACTCCTCTCTTTCTGTTTCTAACACCCTCTTGTCCCTTCTACCAGCTGGTTCACTTTCTCAAAATCTCTCTCTTGCTCTCACTCTCTCAGTCCCTCTTATTCCTTCTTTTTCGTCCTCCCCTCCCCCTCCTCTCAGCGCTGTTTGGTCCTGTGGAAGATTGCAGCTCTGACACGGCATGATCTAAAAACCCACTGGCGCTTCAGAATGCTTCAGCACTCTTATATAACAGTGTGTGGATGTGTGAAATGCCTGATTCCTCTGCCTAGGCTACATACCCATGATCACTCCAGCAAAGAGAAGCCTGCCACTGATAGGGCCTGTGTGAAAGTGTGTGTGTGCTTGTGTGTTTGTAGATGATGTGCTGTTACTATGCCATATATTTCTTTCATGATTACCCTCAGCGAGCGTACACCCGTGGGTGCTTGAGAATCAGTGCAGAATTCCCTCATAATAAAATGTGCATGAATCCATACAGTAATTTTGTATGTAAGTATGCAAATGTTGGGCTCTAAAAATACAGGCATGAATATACATGCGCTTTTATGTGCAGTGTTAGAACAGATGTGAACACTGACCTGTTTTTATTTCCCCCGGTTTTCCCCAAATCTTCATTTGCACTGTGTGGTTTTTCAAAAAAGTCAGTTCTTTGGTGTATCGCTGAACAGCATGACGCTTTCTATGACATCACTTATGTGTCACTTCACTAATGTGGCTCCTCGGTTGAAGCTCTGATTCCTTACATAACGTTTTCACGAGTGGTGGAGATGAGAGCATCCAAACCACAGTGACTACTAAAGCACAAGTCATGATACTAGCTGAAATCTCACTTCTAAATGCATAAAAAATTATCCTATTCAGATTTAGTCCAAAAGCTCCTCCAAATGTTTGTAAGGGAGTGAGTTGTATTTAGTATATTTCAGTATTCAGGCTAGATTCAGAATACCATACTTGCATGCTACACTCTTCACAAAAAAGATGGTTCTTTAAAGGTTCTTTTACACGTAGTTACAGTTCTATTTAGTACCGCATCACCCTGAAGAACCCTTTATATGCTGAAATGGTTCTTTGTGTTACAGTTTAGGGTTCTTTATTCCCACCTTTTAGTTTTTCAAATCTGTAACTGCCAAAGCCTCCTCATTACTGATTTTCTGGAGCTCAGCTACAACTAAAGTTACTACACAGACTGTCAACATACTCTCAACAGGTAAATTATTTCTTTCTTAAAATGTCTATAAATTATAACTGTAAAAATTGTATTAATCATTTCCTAACAATCATGTTTTTTTTTCTCTCTTTTTAGTTTAACAGAACATGTAAGTGTGAGCAGCTCTGTTCAGTTAAGGATACTCTTCTTCTCTTCTCCACAAAGTAAGTAACAGAGATATGAAATTTATGATTCATATTGTTTGTCACAAAAGACATCAAAGCTATACCATGACTTTAAAACAATTTTTCCTTGAACATGGTAAAGGGCTCATTCTGTCCATTTTTGCTAATTTTGGCCTTCATGAACATAATTGTTTTTACATTGGCTAATCAGATGGAAGAGACACAATGTAACTCTAAATTGTATATTTCAGATGCTGTCACGTATCATAACCTCATCATCTGCTGAGATAAACTGCCACTCAGAATACACACATAACGAAGGACGTAAAGACATCATAGAGGATTGTGAAAATATTTCACTGAAACTTGATCTTCATTACATCTACATCTTGTTCAATATCAATTGTTATTTATTAATGTATTCAGCTAACCTCTGTTGTTAGAGCACTGTAATTATTGCTACAATCTGCCATGTCAATAAAAAGTACCTAATTGACACAACATGCTGTTTTGTTTTAATGTAAAACCCAAATAGAGGCAACAAGATATAAGTCCAGGCAGATAGAGAGCTTAAAAAAACAATATTAATACATAATTTATAAAAAAAAAATAGTAATAATAGTAATATTAATAATATGAAGATACTAATATTAATGAAAATAAATATCGTTGAAAAGGTTATTTATAAAATCATTAAGGTTTTATATAGCACTTTCAAAGCATGGTTCTTTATGGAACCTTATAAAAAGCACCATTCTATTTAGCACCAAAAAGGGTTCTGCTACAAGCCGAAGAACCCTAATTTGGTACTGTTTAGAACCATTTTTCTTAAGAGTATACTATTACTATTTCTGCTGTTTAGCCAGTTGTGTACTACAAATATTGTTGGATCTTATGACTAATTGATTGTGATGTTCCTTATTGTAAGTCACTTTGGATAAAAGCTTCTGCTAAATGTAAGTGTAAATATTGCAGTAAGAGTAGAATGGTAGTATGCTGTTCCAAATTCAGCCTTGGTCTTAATCATGAGAATTATATGGTAATTCATGTATTTGAAATTACACATCACATTATATTGCCAAAGCTAAAATTGATCAAATTAAACATTTCCCTTTGTGTTTTCAGTCAGCCTTTAGTTAGCAAGCTAACAGCTAAGCCTACATGTTTAGCATAGCGTTAACTGGTAAAGAAAAGATAAGATATATAAACAGTGCAAAAGGGACAATACAGACATTTATAATGTTTCAGAGATTTCTATATCAAATAAATACATTTTTTTCCTAGAAAGTGTCCTGATTAAAAAAAAAAAAATGTATCAGGCTTTCCACAAGAATAACAACTGTTCTCAACATTGATAAGAAATGTTTCTTGAGCAGCAAATCATCATATTAGAATGATTTATGGATTGTGTGACTCTGAAGACTGGAGTAATGATGCTGAATTCAGCTTTACATCACAGGAATAAATTACACTTTATAATATATTAAAATAGAAAACAGTTATTTTAAAGTGTATTAATATCTATTACCGGCCCCAAACTTTTGAACAGTATAATCGCTTTGCAGGCTTACAGTTGTAATCAAAACTCCCATTGCAAATCAGGTTTATTGGCAAAATTTACAGACTTTCAGCTGTTTGCAATGAACAAATCAAAGAAAAGTAATTGAAACAGCTCAACACAACATATGTTTCAATTGGTTTCCTCAAATTCAACTGAAAATGCAACTTTTAATGACTTCCGCAGTCTTAAAATGATTCAACCCCCTGAATAGAATCCCTCACAACAGCACAGATCTGCAAAACAAGTGTTGTTAGTGTGGGTTTGAGGGTTCAGAAAAGCCCTCGAGTGACTGCAAAGGCCTGCAGCAAGATTTGGTGGCAACAGGCACTGCGGTTTCAGCTTACACAGTAAGGCGAGTACTAAACGCATGCGGTTTCCATGCCAGGACTCCAAGACGTACACCACTACTGACCCAAAAGTACAAGAAAAGTGCTCAAAATCATATTTAATATCATAAAATCATAATCATATCATATTTTGGGATTCTGCTTTGTATGTCTGGAAGAAGAAGAATGAAGCATCTGCTGAAAAGGACACTCTGTCTACAGTTAAGCATGGTGATGCTCAGTGATGCTCTGGGGCTGCTTCGCATCCTCTGGCACTGGAAACCAGCAGCGTGTGGAATGCAAGATGGATTCATTGAAGTATCAGGAAATCTTAGGAGAAAACGTCATGCCGTCAGTGAGGAAGCTGAAGCTTGGGCATCATTGGACCTTCCAACAGGACAATGATCCCAAGCATATTCCTCATTTCCACCAAGGCGTGGTTGCAGAAGAAGTCCTGGAAGATTCTACACTGACCATCACAGTCACCTGACTTAAACCCCTTATAAAATCCAAGGCCATTGCTTATGAGGAATGGGCTAATATTCCTCAGAAACGCTGCCAGAAGCTGGTGTCTGGTTAGACATCTTGGTTGCAGCAGGTCATAACAGCAAAAGTGTGTTCTACTAAGTACTAAAGATGCTTGCCATGAAGGGGTTGAATAATTTTAAGACTGCAGAAGTCATTAAAAGTTGCATTTTCAGTTGAATTTGGGGAAACCACTTGAAACATTTGTTGTGTTAAGCTATTTTGATTACTTTTGTTTGATTTGTTCATTGCAAACAGCTGTTCATTACAAAAGTCTGTAAATTTTGCGAATAAATGTGATTTGCAGTGGGTGTTGAATAATTTCGATTACAACTGTATATTAACACTCTGTATTACAACATGCTTTTTCAACAAGCAAATATCAATGCTAAAAGTGCACTTGCGTGCTGCACTACCTATTCAGCTAGTCAGTTCTTGTGGCAATGCAAATAGCGCATATCCCTCAGTGACTGGACTGCTCTTGAAGGATTCAGAACAACCTGGTAGTTAAGGTTAGCTAAAACACCCATTTTATACCCACAATGTTTGTTACCTTGTATTGGTAAAAATAAAGAAAATGTAAATGCATGACTTACTTTTTGAAACCTACACCACTGTATCTGCTCACTTTGTAGATCTCCAGTCACTCAGGACACAGTTGGTGACCAAAGTTACTACAGAACAGATGTCTAAGAGGATAAGACATAGACAGGCAAGGAGAAGAAAAGTAGGAAGAAGAGGAGAGAAAGTGAGAGAGACAGAAAACTGACCTATATAAGAAAGAGGCTGAAATATTTATGGAAGTAAGTGTCCTAATTCACAAGCCACTGGGAGCGTTGCAGCCTATTCGTCCAATTGCAGCTAAAGGGACAAAAAGGAAAAGGACAAACACACATGCGTTCATATATACTGTACGTGCACACACACACTCAGAGCATGTAAGGTCTGCGGTAGTTCTCTGTCCTGGCTTGCACGTTAACTCGACCACTCCTTGTCCACTAGTCCCAATATTCTCCCCTTTCTCTGGGTGTCGTTCTCTGAGCGGTTATCACAACTGTCTTTATTGCTAAACATATGGGAAGGCACAAGCACCAAGACTCATCGGCAAGGCTTTATCTGTGGAGTTAGCATGCAATGTGACTGACTCTGCACCCACCTAGCAGCCCAAAACGCGAGACATGCTTGGACAGATCCGACTCAGACGTTCAGATTGAGACCCGGGCGCCCAGAAAGTGAATGCATCATTATGACACTGTCAATTAATGATCAACCGCAATGGGGTCAATGCTGCCGCATAACTGCGTAACCTGCGCTGTTTAAATGCATGAGCTATAATCACAGGCTTAGTGAAGATTCAATTACAGCATGGTCAGGCACCTGTTTGGGGTGATGCATGAAGCTTTGATACCGAAGAAGGCTCTGTACTGAGATAATTGTATGGTCTTTTATCTGATATCATCATCTAACCAATGGGTGTTCGGTTAAGTAGGTTAAACGGTTCTGACTGGATGGGCAAATGCTCTGAAGGATGAGCCTGTTTCCTTGGCTGTGATTCTAAGGCTCTTGGCTGTACAAGACATTCTAATATATTATTATTGCTAAATGTTACAGTCTGAGCTGATATAAACAAGAAGTAACATAGTTGAAAATGTTATATGTTGATTTGGATCAGTTAGTGGTCATTCAGCTGGACGAAGCATACGTGAATAGCACAAAACTCAGGTGTCCCATGTGTTTTACTTGACAAAGCATTTCAAAAACCTAGTGTTCATGGTGATGCGTCACAACGGCCATGCTTAGATATTCATTGTCAGTGTTTTTGTTTGTTTATACAGAACAAATGTATTTACATTGTGATTTACACATTCTGCATAGTTAAGTTTACTTTATTGTGCATGTGCATAATTTTGACTATGACTGGATTATTCAAAACATTTATTTTCTCTATATAGTCTATATACAAAATTGTTGGTGAGGCTCTTTTGCTTCAGCATGCATGTGTATAGAACAAATGGGGGTAAAAGTGGGAAACTTCTGTGTGTGCTGATTGTAATTTAAAACTCAAGTTTCCCCCATCGTATGGGAAATATGTTTATATCATACATATTTAATATAATAATAATACTTATAAAAAATAACAAAGAACACAGAGTGAACTGCAGCGGGAGAAGTGCATGATCCAAGTTGTCCAAAACATTAGATTTGCTTTATAATAAGCACTTCAAACTAACCCATAAGCTTGCAGTTTAAAGTGGCTTGTCCTCCTGTCAGATGCTTGTGCTGTTTAATGCATTTGAGACCTTTTTTCCTCAGCGCATAATTTACATTTTACGGTTGTATCATCTATAAATGTTAAAGGTCACACAAGTATTTCCATTTTGCATAATGGCTCATTCTGACAGCAAGCGAGTCTCTGTTACACTTCAATAAAGGAGTTGCGGACCACGCAAACAAACAGATTGTAATAGCCTAGTGTTAATTTCAGTAACAAAATCTATGACAAAAAAACTTTGTTGATGACCTTTTTTCCAGGACTAAGGGCAACCTCACACTACAGGACAGACTACCTGAATTGCTGTGGTGCTCACACTAAGTTTTCCTGTCATCTGTCGTCGTCTTGTCATAGCAACGCACATGGGGACAGTGGGGCACAACCTAACCCTTTTTGACTTTCTCAGTTTGTGTAAATCTACTTAAGGTTTAGAGTATTTATTTTTCCCACATTAATTTCACACGTGTCTAGTACAATTATTATAAATACAGAGTATACTTTTTTCTTGATATACCCCGAAAGAATGGAAGTGAAATGTGACAACATGCCCCATAGGTGGGGTACATTGTAACATGACAATATGACAGCTTAAAATGCTATCTGATCTAATAAAAAAATATATAAAAGACAAACTAAAATACTTTCTTAAAAAAATACAATTATTACCTTTTTCAGATAAAATAATGGCATTTTTTAATAATTAAAAATAAAATAATTTTTGAGTTTGACAACGAACACACCAGAAAACACAGCTATACAACATAGTTCAAAACATAATAATAATAATGAATAATTTCTAAACATTGACTCTGTCTTTATTCACCTTTTTCTCATGTTTCCTCAATAGAATTCATAAAAGTATAGAATAGAATAGAATAGTTCTAATAGGGGCACATTGTAACGCAGTGTTACAACATGCCCCTCCTGCACAACTAGGATTTAAAACCGGCGAGTGTCTTCTGCTTGAACTATCTTAACTGTTAAATAACAGATATAAGATTAAAATGATATCAGATTTGTCTAATTCAAAATGAACACCAAACATAGAGATTAAAGTCCCCGTGAACCGGAAGTTGCAAACGACTTTTCTCCAGTGTTGTGACGTATTTCCCAGTGAAACGGAATATTGAACAGAGGGCAGGGTTTTACTCTAGCGCTCCTACTCTCCATCTCTGCTCATAGCAGACTAACGGTTTGAGGGGAGTGGTTAAGCGTTGCCCAAACCAATTCCTCAAACCTACGTCATCAGAGAAGGTCCTCCAATGCAGAGGGGAGGGGCATTTTCAGATTTTGATTAAAGATTACCATGGTAAAAAATTTTTTTTTTAAATATTTTCTTGCACGGATTAATTGTTCACCACAAGACTAGTAATATGCGCTAACAAAGTAAATAGGGTCAATTTTGATTTCATGGGGACTTTAAATTAAATAAAAAATTAACATAAGTAAGAAATTTACTTTTGCTATGGTTAAATAAATTTTCAGTGATATCTTCCAAAGATTTCTGAATTTTGGCCCATTTTTTCTCTATATAGTGTTGATATAGCAACTTGTTAAAACACTTACACTCACCTAAAGGATTATTAGGAACACCATACTAATACAGTGTTTGACCCCCTTTCGCCTTCAGAACTGCCTTAAATCTACATGGCATTGATTCAACAAGGTGCTGAAAGCATTCTTTAGAAATGTTGGCCCATATTGATAGGATAGCATCTTGCAGTTGATGGAGATTTGTGGGATGCACATCCAGGGCACAAAGCTCCTGTTCCACCACATCCCAAAGATACTCTATTGGGTTGAGATCTGGTGACTGTGGGGGCCATTTTAGTACAGTGAACTCATTGTCATGTTCAAGAAACCAATTTGAAATGATTCGAGCTTTGTGACATGGTGCATTATCCTGCTGGAAGTAGCCATCAGAGGATGGGTACATGGTGGTCATAAAGGGATGGACATGGTCAGAAACAATGCTCAGGTAGGCCATGGATTTAAACGATGCCCAATTGGCACTAAGGGGCCTAAAGTGTGCCAAGAAAACATCCCCCACACCATTACACCACCACCACCAGCCTGCACAGTGGTAACAATGCATGATGGATCCATGTTCTCATTCTGTTTACACCCAATTCTGACTCTACCATCTGAATGTCTCAACAGAAATCGAGACTCATCAGACCAGGCAACATTTTTCCAGTCTTCAACTGTCCAATTTTGGTGGGCTCGTGCAAATTGTAGCCTCTTTTTCCTATTTGTAGTGGAGATGAGTGGTACCCGGTGGGGTCTTCTGCTGTCGTAGCCCATCCGCCTCAAGGTTGTGCGTGTTGTGGCTTCACAAATGCTTTGCTGCATACCTCGGTTGTAACGAGTGGTTATTTCAGTCAAAGTTGCTCTTCTATCAGCTCTAATCAGTCGGCCCATTCTCCTCTGACCTCTAGCATCAACAAGGCATTTTCGCCCACTGGACTGCTGCATACTGGATGTTTTTCCCTTTTCACACCATTCTTTGTAAACCCTAGAAATGGTTGTGCGTGAAAATCCCAGTAACTGAGCAGATTGTGAAATACTCAGACCGGCCCGTCTGGCACCAACAACCATTCCACGCTCAAAATTGCTTAAATCACCTTTCTTTCCCATTCTGACATTCAGTTTGGAGTTCAGGAGATTGCCTTGACCAGGACCACACCCCTAAATGCATTGAAGCAACTGCCATGTGATTGGTTGATTAGATAATTGAATTAATGAGAAATTGAACAGGTGTTCTTAATAATCCTTTAGGTGAGTGTAGTTTCGTCATGCTAGCATGTGTGGAAGTATTTAAAACAAGGGTCTTACAACTAGCCCCGCGTTAGGTTGTGCCCCACTCTCCCCTACTACACAACACAACGCTGACGAGGTGCACAAACTAGAAATTTGGTCAAGAGGCAGTCCTGACCAACAGAGGGGGAAATAAACATGTTCTCAAATAAATTCAAGCGAGAAATTCACGCAAGTGATTATGAGAGCTTTCCATTTATACCATCTGCACTGTGATTGGCTGGATTAGTTCCACCTTGTCGTTGCATTTCACGCGCTACAAGATTCACATGGTGATAATATCAAATCATCCGGGGGTTTTGTCGCAGACCTTGGAAATCTGTCTGCGACAGCAAAATCCAGCCAAAAGTCATGTAGCATAAGCTGATGATGAAGAAGATGATGACGAGATGACACCAACGTCATTAAATGATAACTGCTGTACCAAAAACATACCAAACCGTGACTTCAAAAGTCACAATTGCAAACTGTTACACCCTAGTATGTTTTACTTAAAATCCTTTAAGCATCATCAGTAATTTCGTTGACAACATTAACACTGCTTTAGCACTTGTTCAGCCAGTCCAAAACAGTCCCAATGGGCCAGGACGCGCCCTGTAAATCCAGCACTTAGACTAATTTTTCCTCTCTCTCTCAAGTCTGCCATTGTCCTCTTCCACAACAGTTCCAGAATCTTTAATTACTTTTGGTTGTTACCATGTTGTTTCCAGTCAATTCAGGCCCTTGTTTTGATGACAGTAACTGATAGTCCTGCTTGTGAGTTTAGGATTGATGCGTGTGGCTTGTTTGACACTCACTTCCTGGGTCTGCTTGCGCAGACGAAAAAAGAGTGGAAATCAATGCTCTGTGTTTACGAGGGAGCCAGTGTACTGTAATCGGGCCTAGTTGAGCTGTACTGTACGAGCTAGAGTCTGCCGCTGCTGAGAGTCTAAACAAAGTGAGGAAACATTCACACTCTCCCGCAGAGACAACAGACCATCCTTACACGGCTGAACAGCATGAGAAAACCAAAGATAGGTGGAACAAAGTAAAAACTAGGATATTACTTGAATTACATCTCTATTGCAGTCATTTAGCATGAGAGACATTTCACTGCCTGCAACAGCTGGGAAGTAATAACCAGGCCCAGTCAGAATCTATTTTTATTTATTTATTTATTTATTTATGTATTGATTGCATTTTTGCTCATTTTTGTTGTTGGTGGGAAATCTGCTCAATTTTGTGAAAAGAATTGACAGTAAACATGGTAAAATGTGTTTCATGACAGTTATATTACTGCATTGTTATTGGTAGCTAAAATGACCCACATTATTTAATATTTTAATAGAGTTTTAATATTTGATTACATTTTAATTAAAAAAACTAAGAACAAGAATAACTATTTATTTAAACAGCGCAAATTTCCTATTTGTAGCTGAAAGCTAAAATAATCCACAATATTTAATATTTGAATTATTAGTACAATTTCAATATCTGATTACCTTTTTTAATAAAAAATAAAAAAGAATGACTATTTTTTAAAACAGCTAAGTGGTTAGAGTACTACATTCCTATTGGTGTCTGAAAGTTAAAAGTTATTTTTATTTGAATAATAATACAATTTGAATACTTTTCCAAATATTTTATAATTATTAGCAAAGAATATATTTAAGTCTGTGAATCATGGGAAACCTGCAGAGTTTTGCGGGCCTGGAAATAACCTTCCCCAAACTTTTTTTCCCCCAAAGATTGTATGTAGTTTAAGGATCCCCCCACCCCAGCAGTTGTTTCAGCAGTAACAGCACTTGGGCAAAAATAGCATATCTGGTACTATTTGAAATGCTTCACAGATTGAACAAGGAAGAACAAGATGGTGAGAACATGAATACTGTCACAGAAACACTAAGGAGGCACTCACGTAAGAAGTACTCTGAGGCATCTGCTTCATAATCTGTGTCTTCTGGAAAGTGATCTATCTGCTTACACAATCCTTTGAAGTTTCCTGTAACAGAGAAACATAGTTGCAGAGTTAGGTTTGTGAATTCAAACACCACATTTCCATGTTTTGTATGACTTTATGCTTATTCAGAGGGCACCAAGGGACATGTAAGGATGTTCAGACCCAGCGCACATGCACTCGGGTTGGGCTCGGCTACTCAAGCGAGCCCGAGGATGCGGTTCGGAGCAGAGGCCTGTCGCGAGGCCACTCCAGCAGCAGGCGGTGGCTTGTAAACAAGAGCAGCACAGCTGGTGAAGACCTGGAGCTGCTCCAACCGCTGTGCTATGGGAAGCTCATCTCCTAATGTTCATTTATTAAGCGTGCTAGAAGAACCTGACATGCTAACGCCCAGGTTCAGACACTTTTTGGCCTGCTCAGTGAGGAACCTGCCACCCTCCGCCACTGCTTTGGCCCGTAGCGCATTACAGGTCAGTCAAGGTGAACTGGAGATGTGGGCCTGCAAACAGCAGCGATTACCGCAGCCTTTGATGTGTGTGTGGACATAAACAACGGGCACGGCACCAGGAGCACAGTGCCAAGCTTATGAAGTTGTTCATCCAACCCCCCCCGTTACCTCCCCACTCTCCCTCCTTCATCTCCCACTCTCTCTTTTCCGTCCTCCCATGTGTTTCTCTAATGATTTAATCAGTTTTTTCTTCTTCTTCATGGTGCCAGGTGTTGCTGGGGATATTTTGGCTGGGAGGCAGAACATTAGTGGCATGCTTGGTGAGATGAGATGAGAGTAGAGGCCTATCAAAGAAGCTTTCATGTAGACAGATTTACACTAGTCTCTCTCCATACAGTCTGTTCCACTAGGCTTTCAGGTCGAGAAGAAAGATAACAGGCGAGCAGTACCTTCTGCTTTTACAGGGTTAGTCGATTAGGTTTTTTTTGTCTTTCTTTTTTTTGTCTTGTCTGTCAGTATTGGTTTTCGCTTCAGTTTCAAGATGACAGCTTTTGCTTTAAGAAAATAGAATAAAGCATTTTATAAGAATACTTTGAGGTGAAGTCTGTAATTTCTGTGCCACTTGTGTCACCAAACGGAATTGCAATCAAAATGACTGTTAAACCATTATATAATACCTGGACAAAAAGCTATCCGTTAGCATTCGCAGTCATCTCACTGGCTGCATGGCTGGAGCTGAAAATGCATGATTTAAAATCTGCAAAACAATTGTGTCTTGAAGCGAGTGGATTTACAATTAGAGTTGTAAAATGTCATGTGACTAATCACTTGAGAACTGAAAAATAGCTATTCTGCTTGGCTGGTGGCACCACAAGAACGTGCACCCAAACCTGAGCGACTGTGCTTGTGAAAGGTAACAGAGAGGGGGAAAATGTCTTGCTCTTCCTTTACCGCCCACTGGTAAAAAATCTACTATAATATAATGAAATAATTGTGATTCACAAAAAATATTATTTTGTCAGAATACATAGCATCTTTTAAATAGTGCTCAATTACAGAAAGATAAATTAAGCCAGTGGTCCCAACCATTTTGACTCAAAAGCCCTTCAATGTCCAAAACAAATCTTATAAGGCCATATACAGTAAGGTAAGACACGTCCTCCAGTTTTCCCACTATAATTATGATAAAGAAGCTGGGAAATAATCAAAAAATTTAATTAACATAATTTAATGATGGAATTTTTAAGTTAGGTTCTTTAATATATTAATATTAATATCAATATTAATTGTATTAATAATAATGTGTTCATTTGAATAATGAGAAATTGAATAATGGCCCTTGGAAGTTTGCTGAAGTCACGGCACGGCATTTTATTATACTAAAGGATTAGAATCATTTTCACCCATAAAGTGATAGTTCACCAAAAAAGAAAATTCTGTCATTCTGTTACTCACTAAAAGATTTTCTGTTTTTGTCCATACATTGGACCTCACATTCATTGCCTAATAAAAATACAGAGTCAAAAATATATGTTGTGTGTTTCACAGAAGAAAGTCATACAGGCTTGGAACAACATGATGGTGAGTCAATGATGACGTGATTATACTTTTTTGGATAAACTATCTCTTTAAGTTTTGTCTCAATGTAAAAAGGCTGAAAATGTTTGCTAATAGATTTTATAGCAGTAGCAGCATCTTTTACTCTGTTGGATTTGTCAGTTATTGGATTTTATGCTGCTCAAAGCCATTTGAGGTTGACTTTAATGCAATAAATGAATAATAAGCAAGCTCATATATAGTTAATGGCGTTATGGTCAGATTGATTATGGGGTTCTGTGAGAAACCCAACAAATGCACAATGGTTGTGTTCGACACCTCTTAATCAACCGAGCATCAGATATGCAAGTGCTGAGTTTGTATGTTTGTGTATTTGTGATGTTCATTGCTCTGCTTCACCTTCCTGTGCTTTGGCTCACAATCAAACATTGCACATTGATTTCTATCAGTGAGCTCTGCGGCAATTAGCTGGAGCAGGGGTGGGAGAGGAGAGAGAGAGAGAGAGAGAGAGAGAGAGAGAGAGAGAGAGAGAGAGAGGGTGAAGATGAAAGGGAAGAGCAGGACAGAGTAGAAGGAAAAACCGAACAAAGATTACAAACATAGAATGAAAGGGAAAAGGTGGTTTCCTTGAGGTAAAACAGAGAATAAGATACTGTAAACAGTACAAATGTCCTGTTCATGTATGAAATGTTATGCACTTTAGGTTCTTTATGTGTCAAAATACATACATGATATTGTTCAAGTATCAAATTACGTATCTTTAATATCAGGACCTGATATTGACCATTTTAAAATATTTGTATCTTTTCTGCTTCAGCTTATAATGTCTTTCAAATACACAAATGATTATGTATAATGACAAACGGCTAAATTCATGAAATTGTTTTGCCATTTTTGCATGTGGAATTGCATGCCACTTAAAGTGCAATTGCTGAATGTGCTGAAAATTCATTTTATTCAAGTTATTGTGTTCAGAGTAAATTAGACTCATTAAAGACAGTGCCTTTACAAATATAAATCAATAAATACAGTATTATAAAAATATGGACCAGATTTACTAACAGCTTGTACCAGCACAAACACTCATGTAGTGTTAAAAAACTACTGTTAGTATTTACTAAAGACACACACAGTGAAAAAGTAGCGCTGAAAAAGCATGAACAGGGTTATTTTTTAGGCTGAACTTTTTGCATATGCATTTGTAAGAATTTCCCTTTCAGACACAAAATTTACGGGAGGAGAGTGTTTGAATAAATAATGCAATGCTATTTACTAAGAGAACAGAGAGCGTGTGTTAGAATGGAGAGAATTTTCTGCTCTAGTGTTAATTTACTTGGTTCATTTTACACTATTTTTAGTTTGCTGCGCCTGTGTTGTTAGTAGATTACCCGCACCTGATTATCATTGTCTCTGCTTGTTTGGGACCCTACGCTAAATTTGCTCTTGGTAGATTGTGTTGGTCATAATGGAAATGAGATGATGGGTCTGTGTTCTTTAATTTGCACATTGTCAGTAGATCGACCGCAGAACTTTCCACTCCCATCTGTGCATTTATGAGACTGTAGTCTCGCGCTAATTTGCTGTTTAGTATATCTGGCCCTGTGTTTCCTATTTGGCTGGTGCAATTCATGTTGTATGCGGGAAACGGTTGTAAACATATTTTACTGATAGTTATTAATCAAATAATAATAATCAAAAGATGGACAAGAGTCCCCTAACTCTTAACTCCCTTAACTCCTCTAGTGAGAAACGGAGAACAGCCATGCTTGTGTGTATATCTCAGAGACTTCATGAGGACTTCATAAAATGATACCGACATTACCGTCATGAATTAAACGTCTATCACTAGCAAAGTTGAGTCTGAAGGTCTGAGTTGACCTTCCAGTTTCAAGGGCTGAGGAAGACTATGATCTGGATCGCTGATGTAGGGACAGAGTCCGTCTTATTTAATCACTGTAATGGCGGAGAGGGGTCGTTGTACCCATCCTATCTTGTGACGTGTAGATGAGCTATGCATTGCCCTCCTGCTTCAGTTCCTCATAAAGCATGCAATTATCATTATGCTTAAAGGAAGGGGGTCAGGGATGAAGAGAAGAGAGAGAGAGAGAGAGAGAGAGAGAGAGAGAGAGAGAGAGAGAGAGAGAGAGAGAGAGAGAGAGAGAGAGAGAGAGAGAGAGAGAGAGAGAGAGAGAGAGAAAGAGAGAGGGATTGGTAGGGCAAATTTATGAGTGCTTGTGCGGCAGAAACCCCCGGTCAGCCCACGCACTAGGCTTTCCCATTCGCCATCAGTCGATGAACCTCCATCTCTTGTGTTCTCCATTTCCTAGCCTTTTCTCTCTGTTCATGTCAGTGGATATTCGGTTTCCATAGACACTGCCTGAGAACTGAGGCTGCTTGGGTACAATCACATGTATGTGGGCGTTTTTTCAACTACATGCACTTCTTTGGTGGATTTTTATTCAAATAAAATAACAGGTTCCTTATGAAGGTAACTAAGGTCTTAAACTTACACATTATTTTTGCTATTTGTCAAATGTCTTATATTATTTCTTTTTCTCTTGTCTCAGATCCACAATTTCAACCTTGCAATATTTTTTTTAATGGAAATTCATATTTTATCATTTATAAACTGATCTAAAAAAAAGTGAAATAAAAATAAACCACTTCAATATTTATTTTGTGAAAATTATTTGATCCTGCCTGTCTGCCTTGTTTGATTAAAAAATATTTTATCAATATTTATCCACCACAGCTTTTTCTTTGACTGTACTAATGGTTGA
Organism: Scardinius erythrophthalmus; assembly: GCF_964197995.2. Lineage (NCBI taxonomy): Eukaryota > Metazoa > Chordata > Actinopteri > Cypriniformes > Leuciscidae > Scardinius > Scardinius erythrophthalmus. The sequence continues at coordinate 47,097,121 of NC_138221.1, forward strand.
GAGGAAATACTATATGTGATGAATGGAGGAATAAAAGAACAATAAGGGAAAATGTTGTAATAATTTTTGAATGCAGTATTTTTATTGTCTAGGATTTCCAATTAAGCTAATTTGCCAAATTGTCCATAAATAAAATGTTATTTTACATAGCTGTGTGTATTTATGAAATGTTACCAGTGAAATTAGCCTTAGCTTGGTAAAAGAGTCTGCCAGCTTAAAGGTGGTATCAGTGATTTCAGGCCCAAAAATATTTTTATCACCTTCATCTAATCTTTCCTAACGATCCGCTAGCTGCCCGCCCCATAAGCATGCCGTCAAAAAAACGCGTCTCTGTAGGCAGCCTAGGCACTGAGATCTGCACACAAAAACAAATGGTTTAGCCAAACACTCAAAACCAAAACAAATAGTGTTCCAACCATTCACCCACAGGGGGAGGGTGTTGTGAGGTTTTGTGCTTGTGCAAGGCTGCATGCGAAGTCAGAGCTGAAGAAAAAGCTGGCTCAAAACCTCACAACACCCTCCCCCTGTCGGTGATTGGTTGGAACACTATTTGTTTTGGTTTTGAGTGTTTGGCTAAACCATTTGTTTTTGTGTGCAGATCTCAGAGCCTAGGCTGCCTACAGAGACGCGTTTTTTGACGGCATGCTTATGGGGCGGGCAGCTAGCGGCCTGAAATCACTGATACCACCTTTAATCTAAAATTTTTTAAAGAATGCTACATCGAAATTACTTCCGATAACTAACAAGTGAGACTGCAAGTGTTTACACACGGCACCAAAAGTGCATGCCCATAGTTGATAACACACACACACACACACACACACACACACACAAATTATATTAGTTTTGGATGTGGAAAAAAATTAACCCTGTTTTTGAGAGATTAGGTATTTTATTAATGAATTCAGTTGGTGTTGAGATGTGAAGTTAATTCCAGCAAACTCTCCCTACAGCAATGTTTCCTTTCTATGTTCAAGCCATTGGGGCCTTTATGCACCTTCCCCCTAGTCTTCTCTCATCCGTCTCTCTAAGTAAGTGCTTGATTGTAAAGATGTACTGCGTGGGATTTACTGCTGGTTAAAAGTGGGACAATTTCTCTCTGCTGAAACTCCTCACTATTCATCTCTTTACTTTTTCCTCCCCCTTTCTCTCAGTTATACTCATTTAATTCAGAACAAGCCATGAGTTCAATTCAGTTCAAAGTGAAGGTCTATAGACTGCTTAAACATATTTTAATTGCTAACATGATCATTGTGTGTTGGTGTTAGGTAGGTCCCCAATTTGTTATGCTTCCTAACTATCGGAACTAAGCAAGGCATTTATACTTCTAAATATTTTTAGATATTTATATTACATAAATATATGAGCAACTATAAGAAACAAAAAATGATCAAATATACTTATATAAAAATATTTAAAAATACATTTGTAATAATAATATTGACCTTTTTTGTATATTTTCAAATATATAAAAAAATATATCTGAAAATATATCTTTTTGGCCATATGGAACTTGTTTAAGGTCTAAATATTTAAAAATACATTTGTAATAATAATATTGACCTTTTTTGTATATTTTCAAATATATTAAAAAATATATCTGAAAATATATCTTTTTGGCCATATGGAACTTGTTTAAGGTCTAACTAGTCTCCCACCCAGGCCAAACTGGTGTTAATATGGTCTGACTGGTTTCCCAACCTTGCCAAATTAGTATTTAGCATGTTTAGCATGACCAGACCTTACCAGGGTTACATTTTAATTCGATAGTCCACTTTAGACATTCTACTGACGATAAGTAACTTTGCAACTACATGTCAATATTAAGCAGACAGTCAACTAATACTCTAAATAATAAGTGTTCGTTGACATGTACTGTAGTTGCAAAGTTACGTATCAGTAGAGTGTCTAAAGTGGACTATTGAAATAAAGTGTTAACTGTGTTGGACCCAATCAGATATGTTTCTGCACTAGCATATCCAAGGAAGACATCTTTGGTCAACCAGTATCATCAGAAACAGTGGCGGTTCTACATTGAATTACACCCTGGGCGAGACCCCTTTCGAGCACCCCCCCCCCACCCCCCCACCCCCCCCCGCCCGCAAAAACCCAATTTTTATTTATTTCTCCAGAAAACAAGACTTAATATCTTATTTAATTTTACTACTTCAGTAAAATAACGTTATGCATCTTTATTTAAGAAATGTTTGATATTTGGACTGGAAACAAGACAAAAATACTAAGTAAGAAAAGCATTTTTGCAGTGTAATAACTTAACTTGCAACCGTTTTGTTGCAAAGAACAATATTATGGTGAAATTAGATCTTGTGTTTGAGTTAAAAACGAATTATTGTTAAGCATTATCATCAGAATCATATAGCAAAAAGGCTAATAAATAAGAGTTATACCCACCAATTAATATTGCCCCTTCATTCATGACATGGATACCGTAATCATATAGAGAAAACATAGTTGCATACCTTTATCTTTCGCTCGTTTCTAAATTGGGCACTTGATGGGTTTGACCGTTGTCCATCTCTTATTTGGCACTCGACATCCACAATCAACAGATCCCCTGATTCACTGTCACTCACGCTCACGAGTCACGACCAGAAGTCAAGACTAAACCAATTCACCTTGGTGGTGGTGACCAAGTAATCGTTTTGTATTAACTATTTTTATTAGCCATTCAGACCATTCAGAAAAACAAAAATGTGCAGGAAATATAGAGGCCCGTATTTATAATATTCTGAATGAAATGTGCGTTATTTGGAAGTAAATCGAGGTGTGACTGACTTCGATAACTATATGGATCCCCCGCCCCCCCTTGTCCGTTCCATTTGGAAGAGACCCAGAGGTGAACTGTCATCCTCGCCCGCGCCTCCGCGCCCCCTCCCCTTTCCCCTTCTCAAACAGCTTCTGTGCACGGCATCTTCTCAGCCATAGACTGTAAAAAATAGTTCTCAGCAAGCAGGGGCGCAAATTTGCCAATTCCCCACACAGTGAAATGATAGATAATAGAAAACCACTTCACGGCGTTTTTTTTTTTTTTTTTTTGCTCGTGCCGGCGACGCCGCCCCCCCCCCCCCCCCCCCCCCAAAATGCCGCCCCGGGCGATTGCCCGGTTCGCCCGTGCCTAAAACCGCTACTGATCAGAAACGCCATGCTGATTAACCAGCTAAGTTTTGCCACATGCCGGACCAGCACTAACCAGCATAAACCAGGTTTAAGCTGGTCTTTTCAGCAGGATGTCTACTGAAAACATCAGCTCAGTAACTATATGTATAGCTCAGTATCTGTCCTCTCCTTTGTCCTCATTGTTCCAGTCTCCCTTTTTAGTCCTTTCAGCTTCTTAGAGATGAATGACCATAGAAAAAACATAAAGCTCATTGCCCAACGATGGCAGATTACTGCATGGAAAAAATTTGATTTTTACTTTAATTGTAATCTTTATCTTCCCATGCTTTTCCCTTCCGCACAATTTCCATTCAGTGTGAAAGATTACAGAGGGATTATTAAAGATAATTGGGAGCATTCTCCTGCAGTCCTCCTCTCTTCTCATCTCCACCCTTCATGCGGCTCATTAGATATCTGAAGTCGTCTTCCCTATGAAGAAAGTGTCACTATGCAGCCCTTCTCACTCACGGTATGTGTGCATGTATGCGTTAATGGTTGAAAAACAAAGAGTGACCCCTTTCACAGCTCTTTTTCTCTCTTGCTGCTGCTATCATAGACCAAGGATATTGACATTTTTCCTCGCCTGTCACCGACCCCTCGGTGGCCATTGTCCTATCATCGTCTGCTCGACTAAATACAGGCATGCAGAAGAGCCGCCCACATGCTGCTCCCCTCCAACAGTGATGTCATCCCTTCAGCTCAAGAGAAAATCAATGCCGTTGCCCACACAGTTAAAGACAGAGCTGAAGAGGGTTCGTGTGTGTATGTATTTGATGTATTTGTGTGTGTGAGTGTGTGTAGGGGGTGTCAATCAGCTCAGTTCAACTCAGTGGAGGAGTAGGCCAGATTTGAGGTTTTTTGTTTTTTTGTTTTCTGTGAGAGGGAGAGCTTGGATTTTTCATCAGACTCCGCCCCATCTCATCTTTTTTTACTGGCCTGCTGCAGGTGGGTGTAATAGTTTCAAAAAAGTTTACCAGCAGCCTCATGAGCTGTGCATTATTAGTCTGAGTTTCCATGGTTACAGTTGAGGCCTATCAGATGGTTATATCAAGCAGCAATCTAAGCCTTCAATTTGAAAATATATTTCATTTAAATCTTCAAGTGAAAAACTATATTACAAATATCCTTACAATGTCCAGTCTTCAAATACATTTGGGGTAAATGTTTTACAGTATGTTTTGCACAATATAAATATACAGTATATCATATTTTCTCATAAAGACCTACAAATAAATGTTGCCTTTACCTAAGATGTATTACTTGAAATGTATTTTATTGCCACTTTAAGTACACTTTGTAATATTTATTTTTTCTCTTGAAGGTTTAAATGAAATATATTTTCAAATTGAACAATATATTTCTGGTGTAAACTAAATGGGCCATCCTAGGCTGGTGTAAGCTGTTCTATATATAAATGACCAACAATATATGAGGAAATATACCTATAAATATAATATAACTAAAACTTATCCAAAATGTTTGGTCACACTTTAGTTTGGGGAACACATATTCACTATAAACTACGACTTTTGCCTCAGAAAACTCCTTCATATTTATTGCTTATTAATAGTTAGTAAGGAAGTTGCTATATGGAGTCTTGGAGCTTGTTTGAGATGGTCTACCTTGTCTCCCAGGTCAAGCTGGTGTTAATTTGGTCCAAATGGTCTCCCAACCTTTCCTAACTGTATTTATTAGGTTTAGCAGGCCCTCAACCTGTCTAAAACCATCAAAACAGACCAGACTAACCTAACCATCTTAAGCCGGTTTAAGCATTTTTTTTCGGCAGTGAAGCTACTGAACAACATATGAATGTTACTTTGCTGCGGTTAAAGAGCCCTTAATGTTTGTACTGTATCTTAATAACCAAATACTTTATACCAAAACCACAGTGAGGTGTAGCAAGCACTCCATGGTTACCGTTGCCCTCGGTGATGGGGATGGATGGGTATGGGGTTAATATCTGCCGTTGGTGTGCTAACGATGTGGCCTTAATTAACGACAGTGGCAGCATAAGGCACAACAGAGATAATCGGTGTATTCATCTTAATAATCACCAGTTATTAATCTCAATAATCCTGCTGGTGAGGTGTGTGCTGGAGTACGTCGCCAGGAGAGCTCTATTCGTACCGTTCCCAGCAGGTGCTCTGTCTGTGTGTGCATGTGCCTTGGCATAAATAATGATGCTGGATTGGTGAATGGGTGCTGTGTGTTTTGGATCGTTCCAGGTTAGGTGTAACAGCTTCAGAAATTAGATGCTAAGTAAATGTTACAGCCATTTTCCTAGTACAAATCCAGCTAAAACCAGCTTCTGATGAATTAGCTGGTTAAAACTGATCATTTATTAGCTTGTTCAACTTGATTTAGCTTGCATGCACTTTTTCATAGGCATCGTATGTGTGTGAAACATTACTGTAGTGGTACACCGTACACCGAGTTTAGGTCTTTATGAATACCAGCAAATTTATATAATCGTTAGTGCTGTCAATCGATTAAATTCAGTCAAACTGGTGTACATTGAGACTTGAGACAAAACAATGCCACTGACGTATATTAAGATTTGCCAGTGCAAATTGCTTTAAAACAGCTCAAACATGCATTTTAGTCTGGGACTAGCTTAAGCTTTGTCTTTGAAACCGGGGTAATTGTCTTTAGAAGGCAACATAGTATGTGTTTAATTTGCATATCACTGAGTACATCTCTGATTGGCATACAGTCCACAGTAATAGAATTTGCAAGTGAAATTTTCATAATTAGAGGCCATTTGCACAGGACACATTCTTGTACTCCTATGTTTTTATAAATTGTTAATCTATGGATACATGAAAATGGTTATCTTTGACAATTGCTTTATGCTGTATGTTTTTCAGTGTCTTGTGCCTTGAGGACAGTGTTTTTTAAGACACGTGCTTACAGTTTAAAAGTGTTTTTAAATGTATCTTTTTACTCCTGTGTTCTGCTTCATTTTTTCCCCTTATGCACCATCCAGGGGTATTTGAATCCAAAATTGTGTGAACGGACATTTGAGCCATTTTCTGAATTTCTCAGATGGTAGGAAAATTGTATAGCAGTTTTGCAAATGGGTTATGACACATTATTAATTGTGTTTTTGCATTTATATTTTGTTGATTGACTTTTTTGTTCATATAAATTGACAGCTCTAATATTTATATAGTAATTGTAGAAGCTGAACTGGTTTGGTTGGGTTTGTTTTCTTAAAAGGAGACAACTGACCCCTAAATTTAAAGAGGTCATGACATGAGAAATCATATTTGCCTTGATCTTTTGACTGTAAGAGATCTTTGTACCATTAAAACATCCTGGAAGTTTCATAGCTTAAAACATCCTCCTGATCATAAACAAAGCATTTATTTAATTAAGCTCCAGAAATGACTCGTTTTGATATTGCGGGATCTGTGACGTCACAACAAATATATGTATGCATATGCCAGAGCAAGACATTAACAAATAGCTATACATCATCGCACCATAGGCCCCGCTCAGTGGTGTTCAGTCACTTAATGGCTGACATTTGTCTACACTGGATGTTTAGTTGCATATTCAGTTTCTGACATACTCCACGCACCTATGTCTGTCAACAAAAGGACAATGAATGCCCTTGTCATTGTCGCCTATCAATGACGTAATATCCACGCTATCCTCGGTTTCTGCTTGTAGAAACCATAGATACAGATTATATACATAGAATCCTCATTAGCGGCCGTTTCAATGGGCTGTTATACGTAAGACGCTAATGAGGTTCTGTGTATATATTTCTATGATACAATATCTCGCACACTGCTGTTGTGTCATTCAGTCATCATGGTTCAGGATTATTGATTGCGAGTACAGCAAACCCCCCCCAAAAAAATTAAATATAGATCAAATATAGGTTCGAAAACGCGAGGTGCACAGTACTGCACCATCACACAGAACGAGCAGTGCGCTGCGTTTTTTATGTTGCTTGGCAACCACTGAAACAGCTGTCCTGTCAGTCTTTTATTAACTTTATTTACTTCCTGTTAACATTGTGGTAGTTACAGATCGTGAAGTCCTGGTAACCCGCGAGAGCACCACAAGTTTATCCTCCATCATCGCACTCTCCGGGCGTTCAATCAACTGTAGCTTCCATCACTAAAACAAAAGGCCCGCCTCTCCATTCATTCGATTGGACAGTGGAAAAAAACGCGATGACGTCGGGCGCTTTTTCCGCTTGGAGTTGCTTTTTTTCAACTGCAAAAACGCAAGGCGCAGCAGGCGCATAAACAGCGCGCAGAACGCTCACTGCCATAGGAAACCAACTGAAAAAAGACGCCTCTCACTGCAAAAAACACGTCAGGTGTGACCAGGGCCTTAGACAGTGATTTGCAGTGCTAACCCAAGCATGCACACACACACACACACACACACACAAACACACACAAACACACACATACATTCTGTTAGTATTTGTGTTGACTTTTTGAGGATCAGAGATCCCTCGGCATTAGCTTTGATGCTCAGCTAAAAGCGGCCTGCACCCCACAGTCATCATCATGGAGTCCCCTCCTCCCCCACATACACATATCACCTCTCTACAGTGTGATACCCATCCCCCCTTCCCCTGGCAGACCTCCTTTCCTTCCCTTTCTCAAATAACCTCTTCTTTTGTGTCTTTTCCTTCCTTTCCTTTTCAGATTTGTCACTTATATCAGCTTTCTCTCTCCTACATTTTTAACCCCACCCTCCCCTCTCACGTCTCCACCTGCCCCTCATGTTGGTGACAGCGTGTGAAGTTGATGTTGCTGATGTTCTGTCTCAACCAAAGCTTGTAAATTCCTAAAATGTTATGCCTTTGGTACCGCTGTGCAGCAAATACAAAACGGGCTACTCTGGGACTGCAGTCATGAGTATCTGACCCAGCTGAAATTCACATCAAAGCTATAGAGATGATCCTTCACTCTTTCTCTCCACTGGAGAGCTAATCTGAGACTCCAGACCAGTTACCAAGAACCAGGTCATCAGAACTGACAGGGTGCTCAAGTAAAGAAAGAGAGAAAGTGGAAGCAATGGAGGCAAGAGAAGGAGAGATGGAAAGAATGTTTAGGAGAAGTGTATGCTAGACTTGAATGCCAGAGACAAAGTGAGAAAAGTAGAGATTGCAGAGAAAGGTTAAATTATTTAGCTGTAGTCACGCCCACCTAAACTGGTGTCATGTGCCCATATATAAAATATTTTTAATGAAAAATAATGTTATATTTAATAAATTACATTATTATATGTGTATAATTTTTTATTATCGTAAAATATATATTATATAGGCCTAATATAATAGAATATAATACAATATTCATTAAAATAATCAAATCAAATATATAAGCTAAGTTAAACCAGCTTTTTCCTTTCAGATTTTCCCGAACATACAGTATAAACGAGGGAAGGGGGAACGGTGAAGAGCTTACATTCAGATGTCACCCTGTCTATTTACCGCACATGGTGTCGCTAGTAGGACAACAGATGTTCTTATCCTAGTTTCCAGGCAAACTTTTTTGGGTCATCCTCAATTCATTTTTCACCTTGAAGAAAAGAGCAGAGAACAGAACAGAACTCCAAATGAATGATAGACAGATTCATTAAACAAAGGACCAGATAGGACCCACATGTGAATGAGAGCAAATAAAAGGTCAAGATGTGCAAAACTTTTGCAAAGACACATGACTTAATGGTGCAAGGAAAGAGGGCAGTGGATAAAAAGTATTTTCATGGTTCCTCACCAAACTATAGGAAAGACAATACACAGTAAAACAGAGTGAAGGGTGATAGGGATAAAACAAGTGAATGAGCACATGGGGAGAGAGGAAAAGGAGGATAGAAAGGAGAAGAGAGAGGAATGGGGCTTGCAACCAATGGGGACTGGAGGGCGTTCTAAAAACAGCTGGTCAAAGATCTGCATGTGCTGTTCTTTTCTCGCCTCTCTCTTTTCTTTCTCATTCTCTCAGTATCTATATCAGGCTGAGGTACACCGTATTCATGTCCGCCTGAAAGGTGTTTAATCCCACACAGACATTAAAAAAAATATATTTTCTTAACCCTTTGATGCACAACATGGGTTTAAAGTTTTTATTTTCTATATTTTTGCAAGAAATTAATTTCATCATTCAGTATTCCAGGTATTCCTCTATTAACTTGTTTTAGATCATTAGAAATCCTTATTTTAATTTTTTTAAATATCTTTTCGAATAAAAATAGTTTTTGTGTCACTACCCTTCTAATGCACAACATGGGTCTAAAATGACCCGTATTCATTCCCTAAGTTATTTCAATCATGGCTGAGTGTTTCTTTGCTGAATCTTTGAAAGAAATGTATTTTAGAATTTATTAATCCAGGTATTCATTAAATATCTAGTTTTTGATTTCCACAAATCATTATGTTTATTTTTCCTTTCTTACTTTATAAGCAAACACAGTTTTTGTATTTCTACATCAATATTACACACATGAGTCAAAAATGACCCATATAGGAACCTTTGCATTTGTACATTTTTGTAAGTAGGAACATATTTACTGCAGAAAACTATTCACCTGCCACACATTTCACAACTCAACACGGCTGCTTTTGTATATTTCATGCATGTAAGTCTTATTTTATATATATAAAAAAAATATCTCAGAAAATATTTGATATTTTGTGAAAGACAACTGGACATAATATTTGAATGTTAGGCTACGGTTACCTTGACCTTGAAATCCATTATTAGTAAGAAAGAGAAAAATGTCCAATACTATTAGCTAGCTTGCTGTTGACATATTCTATTATATCTAATGTTAGCTAGGTCAACAAAATAAATGTTGAAATAGAACGTTATTATATAACAAGTATATAATATTTTTATTTGTTGTCATAAATCAATGCTATGGATCACCCTTTACGTCTGTCAGTGGACTCTTCACCAGAACAAGCCAGACATACCGCCTGTCATGATGAAGCCATCCAAACTGAGGGAGAAGCATAGCTCAGAATTTGGATTCAATGGCAACATGACCATGCTAAGCTATGTGTCGAAGAAGGGAAAGGCTGTTGTCCTCCTGAGCACCATGCATGATGAAAAAAGTGGATGATAACAGTGTTAAGAAACCAGAAATTATCCAATACTACAATGTGCTGGATGTTGCCACCCTCAATGCCTACACCAACTTCACTGCACAACACCCTGATTACATGGGTGATGAGACCAACGCACGACGGCTATTCATCAAGGAGCTGCATGGTCAAGGAGCTTGTCATGCCCCATATGAAGAGGCGCTTGGAGGGCACGTCCCACCTTCAAAACCATATTACAGAGCAGTGCCGGCCCGAGCCTTTTGGGGGCCCTAAGCAGAATTTGATTTGGGGGGCCCCCTCCCACCACGCGGAGTAACCTGTGCTTGACGATTATTGACACAATGTCACTCTATAATGTTACATTATAAATAAATACAATGAGGTTATGTATTAATACAAAATACTTAATAAAATAGATACTTAAAAATGTTTTAACTTTTTCTTTACTCTTTTACTAACTCTTTGAAACTTCTGAAAACAAATTGTCACAAAACATATTAAAAAAAATATTTGCAAAATATCCTCCAACGTTTTGCAACACTTTGCAGTTTGAATGATGTCTTGTATGAACATGACGGAGTATATGTGCTTATGTTTCCACTGTTCGATCGCGCCCACGCATCACACACACAACATATTCCAGCATTGCAATCTTGACATCGCAGCCTGTTCGTTATAGCCGTAATAAAATATAATTATAAAATAGTCAACGTAACATATAAAAAGTAGCCTACATGCTCTGCTTAAATAGTCAGTAGTAGCCTACAATTCGTACCATTCAGCGCTGCGTAGCCTAAGCACCGCTCCACTGTGATGTTTCCAAGCACATTTTTGCGCATGTGAGTGAAGAGAATGATTTTTTCCCTCGATATTGGATTTCAAGCACATTTTTGCACATGTGAAGAGAATGATTTTTTCCCCTCGATATTGAAACGTGGGTGAAGTACAAAGAAGCCTATAATAAAGAATAGTTTACCATCCAAATGCATCGCGAATGTTGAAACATTTTGATTCTAATGAGAGAGATACGTGAGCCCAACGCCGCTTTCACTTTCGCTTTAAATTATTTCGTTTTGGCTTGTTTATAGTTATTTTTTTATTCTTGTTCTGTTCTGAATATCATTAAATTTAAAGGATAAATCATTGATCAAATACAATTTTTGTGACATGGCTTAACATTACAGTGACTTTGCGCACGAATTGTCTATGCACGTGAGGTTATGCGCATGACTCAAACACTGGCAGACACAGCAGCAGTTGTAGGCAGGTATACTGATCATGAAATCATAATTTTCTTGTCTTGAATTAATAATCCATTCATTCATTTATGTCACTTGTTTAATTTAATTAATATGAAAAAAAAAAACTCGCTTGGGGGCCCCCTGGTGGCGAGGGGGCCCCAAGCAGCCACTTAGTTCGCTTATGCCTCGGGCCGGCCCTGTTACAGAGGCAATGAGAAGATGTGGGATCCTTCGGATGAGATGTTAAACCAAGGTCCTGACTCTCTGTGGTCATTAAAAATCCCACACTGTCCTTCGGAAAAAGAGTAGGGGTTTAACCCCGGCATCCTGGCCAAATTTGCCCATTGGCCTCTGTCCATAATCATAGCCTCCTAATCATCCCCATACTGATTGGCTTGCTTCACTCTGTCTCCTCTCCACCAATAAGCTGGTGTGTGGTGGGTCTTCTGGTGCACTATATGTCATATATGACAGCCATCCATCATCCAGGTGGATGCTGCACATTGGTGGTGGTTGAGGAGATTACCCCCTTCCATGTAAAGCACTTTGAGTTCAGAGAAAAGCGCTATATAAATGTAACAAATTATTAAAAAACAAAACGCAGCCAGCCAGCCACCATCCGGCCACAGGAGGACATCAGCTGGAGGGCCAGTCGAAGAGTGCACCAGGCCCGTGTGCAAGGAACACAAACGTGTAGTTGTCATTTGTGAGACATGTAAGCACTGAGATGATGTGATTTTATTTTTTCCGTTTTTTGTTATATTCAGTCGGTCACATTTACCACAATTCACTACAGTTGCACTACACTACAGTTCAATTTCAGTGTTATCGGTTATACATGAATGTTATGTGTGACAAAGTGGCAAATAAACATATTTCAAGTGTTACAGTAAATGTGTTGATCTAAATAACTGCTAAAAGTAAACAAAATTGTATTTAGTTATTTTAACAAAATGTTTTCTGTATTTTTTTGTTTTATCACACTTGCATAGATGGGTCATTTTTGACCCGTGTGTAAACTTGATGTAGTAACACAAAATATTAAATATTATACAGGAAATATTCAAATAATAATTTGTGATCATTGAAAACAAGATATTTTGAATATTCATAGATCATGAAATTCATAGATCATGGAATATTAAATGCTGAAATAAAGTGATTTCAAAAGATGAAAAAAAAAAAAGCCCAGCCATGCATGAAATGACATTTTAGACCCATATTGTGCATTAGAAGGGGTTTGCATAGCTTGAGCATCAAAGTTAATCTATATTGTATTGTCTTGTTTTCCAGTAAAACATCTAAACATTTTTAAAGGAGTCATGAATTGAGGAATTTTCCTTGATGTTTTGAGATGTAAGAGGTCATTGTACTATAAAAATTCTGTGTAAGTTTCAGAGCTCAACTTCCGCTTTGGTCCAAAAACCAAGCTCCGTAAATGACTCAATTTGGATTTGATCACATTATGACGTAATAGTGCGACCAAATACTGCCTCTGCAGTACATCATCACATCTTCTACATCATCACATCTTTTCCCCCACCCACTGGCGCGTTAGCGAGATGAGAAGAGAAGAGAGATACAGGATCACTGGACTAAAAATTACATTACCTTCCAAAGGATCCTAATTAGTGGTGGAACGGATCACAAAATTCACGTATCTAATAATTTTTCGGATCAGCAAAAAAAGATACAACATCAGAAACTACTATCCTAACTGATTAAGTCCACACATTATTTAAAACAAGTGCACAGTCAGTAATAAAATAAGAACAAATACACAAATTACACAAGCAGAGATGAATACTAAATAACAAAGTTACAAGTCTAAAACAGAAATTAATAATTAAGCCAAAATGCAAAATAACACTATTTGTTCACTGTAGAAATTAAATATAGTTTCAACTTTGTTAAAGCTGTATTTTGTTGTTTTATTAATATTAATGACACAGACAACAGTAGGAATATTAGGTGTGTGCTGTCACTTTAAGATCGACTGCATAGACCGAAAAAACTGACAAACATCCGGTTTCTTTCAAACTGTTCACTTATGACATAAACGAGAGAATACTTGCCGAGACGGGTATTTTGACATAATTTTATGTTTATGTGTCCGTTCAAGGGCAAGGAAACACAAAAGAGGAATCAATTCGGTGTTTGAGTGCTGTCTAAAATGCGCCTCTCTCTCTCTCTCTCTCTTTGCGCACACTTCATGTGTGTGCGGCTGTGCATACAGATAATGATAACGATAACAGAGTCCCGATTTTCGCCTCTTCTTCTGCGTTTAAAATTGTCTGAATGTGTAAATTGGCAAGACAAAACACGTCCAAATTATAAACTTTCACTCTATGATGGTTAAATTTAGCAGTTAATCCACGAATCACATGCGTGCCGAACCGTTGGGCCTGATCTGTACGGATCACGGATCAACTGTGATCCATTTCACCCCTAATCCTAATGCTAGGAAAGTGGTTATTTATTTTCAACTATGTTGTGAATGTCTAAGTAGAGCGTTATTTGTTTGTATGTGAATGTCTAAGTAGAGCATTATTTGTTTGTTCAGTACATTTCACAGTGGATTATTTGGTAAATCAGTCGCAATTTCGGTGCAGGTTTTGCAAACAGACTTTTACAGTAAGCTATGAACCCACCATTAATGCCACAACATGTTAGTAACCGTGTTAATTCTAAACCTTAATCTGTGATGAGTGATTTCTGATATGTAATGATTCATGTACAGTCAGACATTCTTTGTCTCAAAATCGTTATTGCTGTTTATATGTCAGTAAATCAAGCCAGTGACTATATGGTCAACTTTAAATTATTTCTTTTAGTAGCATGAAAATAATCTGTTATTTAAATTGATTAAATTATGTACAGAAAGTGATCAAAGAACGTTCCCTTTACAATCACTGGAGCTGTCAATCACACAGCACAAGTTTATCTGGATTCTTGCCAAAACTCCCATTATAATCAATGTCTACACTGCACAATGAATCTCTTATTTGCATCATGTTTGCACTGTTAGTTATGATGAAAGCATGCGTGAGAGGGCAGAAATCGAGCAATGATGAGATCACTGCATTCATGCGTTAAACAGATGTATGTCATTGGCTAATGCTCATCACTGCAACCTTTCATGCATCGGGAGTAGATCTGAATATAATGCTATAATCAGCACTTTTCATGATTAGTTAATCTCGACAGTTGTAATAGTAAAAACGTAGTAAAAGATTTCAAGAGAATTTCACATGTAATACTTATTTCATATGAAAGTTGTCAGCCAATCACAGCAGTGGGCGTTTACACTCAAATCAGAGGGCTAAAATCAAATAAATAAATAAATGATGACAACTTTTGATGTAAAAATCATACTAACATTATAAGCGCACCACAGGAAACACTATAAAGTCATAAAAAAATGCAGTTTAATGACCCCTTTAAAACAAGATACATTTGCTTGAAAAATAAATTGGTATCTTGAGTTAATCTTGAGTTAAGTTTAATTTCTTTCTCCAAAGGCTTTTATTTTCTTGTTTTTAGATTTAATTCACTCATTAACCATTTCAGTTGTATCCGACTCTTGGTGATTCTATGGGTCATCTCTCACCACGCTAGCCTGGGAAAACCCAGACAACTTCCGGCAAATTCAGATTTGCTCGAGAAGTAGTCTGGCAAAGAGCTCATTCAAGCCCATTTCCATGGCCTAGAAATCACGGCACCAATCAGAAATGTTGAGGCAGGCTTTACACAATGATGATCGCTCTGATTAGTTTTAGGTCTATCCAATTGCGCCCAGAGGCATTTGAGTGACGTCCGTTCAACTTTTAAATGCATTATTATATTCAAATTGCAAACACATGAGGACAGTCTCCATGAAAGACCCACTGGCAGATGAACGTGCTACTACATTTCTCTCCGAAACGGTAGGAAATTAAATTAGATTTAATAGAGGATTTTAACTGTGACACGATGATTGACAGGGCAGTTTACGTGACAGGATGCACGCGACAGATCCGTCCAATAAAGATGACGAAGTAGTATGTCCTAAAGCTTACCTACTTTTTTGCTACACATTCAAAAGTAAATACCTTTTCTTCACAAAAAGAGTACATACTTTTATGGCGTAGTGTAACGAATTGGGACGCAGCATATGGCTTTACACGAAGACGATCGCTCTGATTGGTTTTAGGTCTATCCAACTGCGCCCAGAGGCATTTGAGCAACGTCCGTTGGCGACGCCCTTTTGGAAATGATTTGTTTATGGAGCTTTGCCAGACCATAACTCAGTTACTACTGAGAATGGTCTGGTTTTAACCAGGCTATCACCACGCGAGAGTTGTCCATGAATTTTCTTGCCAATGATTTTTTTTTTTTTTGGGATCATTCGCTAGGTCTTTCTTCAACCCTACCCGTTACATGGCTTGGGACTCACACACACACACACGCACACACACACACACACGCGCGCACACACCTACGGACAATTTAGCATCTCCAGTTCACCTATACTGCATGTTTTTGGATTGTGTGAAACCGGAGCACCTGGAGGAACCCCACGCAGACACAGAAACTCCACACACACGCAGTTCCATGGCTCAGCCGGGACTCAACCTTCTTGCTGTGAGGTGACAGTGCTACCCACTGAGCCACTGTGTCGCCTGTTTTTTGATTAAACAATCCTAATTTTGTTCGATTTATGTAAATGTATGCAAAAATCTTATGCAGCTTTGCTTCTGATGCTGATTAAGAAAATTATTTTTGCAGCTTACTACACAAGTCCTGATTTATCACATATTTTAATTTTGCCTGTGTTAAAGACTGATGTGAATAGTCCTGTAGGCCTTTATTGGCCAGACTTTAAATCTGCACTTAGAAATATTATCAAAGATCATTGAAAATCAAAATGAATAAATTAATTATACATTTCCTGAAGGAATTACCATGCTTAAAGGGCAGCAAAAGAATAGCTTTCAAGTTTATGTTTGGTTCTGAATTGCAGGATAAGAGACTCTTTCCCATTGCAGACATTCAACACACCTTTTCAGTTGATTGTGCACAAGAATGAATATTCACGCCATCTTTGCAGTATAAATGTGGCTATAAAATTATAATTGTGTGCAAAGAAGACACAACCAATCACAATTAAAGTGATAGATCACCCAGAAATTTTAATTCTGCCATCACTCACTCACCCTCATGTCATTCCAAACTTGAATGACTTACTTTCTTCTGAGAAACACACAACACAAAACAACACTTTTCAAAATATCAGAATAAAGAAATTCATGCAGGTTTGGAAGGACATGAGGCTGAATAAAAGATGAATTTTTCATGAAATATACAAAGTTCTGTCATGAAACTCTAGATGGCACAGGCTGATAGGTCTTTAACTCTATTTGTAGCGATCACATTGTTAGCGACATAGTGCTGGCATCAGCAGCCAATGAGCTTGCTGCTCAAACATTCAAATACTGGCATTGTTTGCTGTCAGCAGTCTGCAGCACACTTTCAGAAATCCTCTGAAATCAACATCTAAGATAATTGAATGGCCCTTCTTACGCTACATCACTATGCATTTTTGTGTGGTCTGCTTTGTCAATTCCTTATGAAGTAACCATACATAAAGTTCAAAATCATGTGTCATGTTAACAGTCCTGTTTAATCCTTAGAGCTAATTACTAAGCATATTTGCAGCTAGTGAACATGCAATATTGTGTTTATGAAGCAGCAGCAGCAGCAAGCAGACAATGTAGTTGCCATAAGGATACAGAGACAAATCATTGCTGGCATGTGAACTCTTTATTAAAGTGAAATAGGCTTTCCCTTTCATATCGTGTTTCAAACGGAGCTAAATGTTTCAATATTCTACTGAAACATGTAATATTACCTTTCTGTCATGCAGATGTGAGGTGGTCAAACAGAAAACACACACATGCTTAGCTCTGAAAACTCATGGTTCATAGGGGGTGTGTTCACACTTCCCTTGCACCGCATGTGTACGTGTGTGTGCAGGCTCACTGTGGTGCATGCTTTGTAAAACACACCGAGTGACTGAGGCTGGGCTGCTCTCATTAACACAGCCACTGGCCGGCCAAGAACCCTCACCGACCAGGTGCTAATTTGATTTAGCTCACAGCGGCCATTCCGCTACCACTGAGACACAGCCCGTCAAACCTGCTCCTCTTTTCTAATATCACAAATATACATGCAACATAACATTTGCTTTACACACTTCCAGACATGCAGAAATAACACCTACTATTATGGCCTCCCCATTGAGCTTTTCCTAACAAGAAAGTACAACCTTTTTTTTAAGTAGTATACCACGGTAATACTATTTTTATTTACATTTTTTATCTTTTTTCATGTACAATGGTAATCCCATGTTTTTTTTACATGTTCCAACAAAGTGTCAAGTCAAATCACCTTTATTTATATAGTGCTTTTTACAATACAGATTGTTTCAAAGCAGCTTTACAGTGATAACAGTACAGCAGATCTAGAGGATAATAGTGTCACAGTCCAGCTTAAGTAAGTTCAGTGATGGTTAATTTTTGTTGTAAAAAAGTTTAATTTAGTTCATTTATCTATACAGCTGCTCTGGAGAAAACAGTGATGTCATCATCCAGCTCAGTTCAGTTCTCATATAATGTTGCCAATGCAGGCAGATCAATAATATTGTTGAATATTATGTCCCCAACCAGTGCAATGAAAACGTTTTTATTTTAATTAGTATTTAAATTTTAATTAAATATTTTATTTAGTTTTTATGTACCATCTCATATTTTTATCATCTCCTAGTTGTTAGGTTAGTTTTAGTTCCCCCCAGATTTATTTTAGCTAGTTAGTTATTTAGTATGTTAGGGCTGCCATCTGTATCATCCAAAAAAAAAATAAAATAAAAATTGTAACATTTTATATCAAAAAATAGAATACAACTAAAATTAATTTGTAGCCAATTTATTTTATGTAATACGGTGGCCGAGAGAGCTCAACGCACTCCAAATGCAAATAGAAAAACACCCGCAAATTAAGAAAACATCTTCATCAGTTTCACAACACGTGTGCTCCAAAGACTCACAACACAACCAAATACAGAAACGCGCTGCAAATGTTCACAACACAACGGAAATGTTTCCAGGGGACCCCAATAAAAGTGACGAAACCAGCTGGGACGTGCTTATAGCTCGTGAGCATCCCTATGCCCTACTCCCTTCGAAGGGCAGAGCCCTTGAAGTGGGGACTTTGGAGTGAGCAGGGCACTAGTGTGTCATTATGCAGAACGCACTTGGTGAAGGGAGCAACGAAAGACAACGTTTTCACCTTGGATGTTCCCATGACAAGACAGCAAGGTGTCCATCAGCTGAATAGCTGTTTTTACGACTGTAATTTCTTATTATTGCTGTTAACATAACTGTTAAGATACATTTTATACAAAAAAGCTTTTAAAATATGCGTTATATATCTGTGTGTATATAAAGTCTCAACTTTAAAACTTAACATCTCATCTTTGGACCCTGCATTACCTAACATTTCTTATGAAACTTATTTAAACATAACATGACAAAATCTGTGTAACTGATGAATAGATTTATATCTTACCCTCGTGTTCTTTTTCTCTATCTTGTATAGTTTTTTTTTCAGCTCATTGTTAACTCTTTTTTCTCATTTGTATTCTGATGACATTGAACATATTGTATACAAAGTTATATGTCATAAACATGTAATCCCTGTATGTTTTGCAAAAAAATAAATTAAAAAAGGTTAAAAAATAAAAAAGTAGACTTTGGGTTCGTCACTTTTATTGGGGTCCCCTTGAAACATTTCCGTTGTGTTCTGTTCTATTTGCAGCGCGTTTTTGTATTTGGTTGTGTTGTGAGTATTTGGAGCACACATGTGTTGTGAAACTGATGAAGATGTTTTCTTAATTTGCAGGTGTTTTTCTATTTGCATGTGTTTTCTTCATTTGCAGCGCGTTGAGCTCTCTTGGCCACCATAATTTTAGTTC